>NW_021848825.1:2970883-3028278 GCF_003651465.1 Formica exsecta | reverse complement strand
ATTTTCCCCCCCCCCCCCTCCCTCGTTAACTAAAGTATATGAAAATTTGTACTTATCTTATTATTTGCTATTTATTTAAGATTTCTCAATATTTGTTTTGAGAATATCTCGGTTACAAATTGATCAAAGAATTTAAAAAATAATAGTATGTAGTATATAGTGGTGGATAGAGTATGAAACATATTCTGTGTAACAATAACATTTGTAGCTATTATGTTTCTAACATAATAAAATTGAAATATTCTATGTAACAAATTTGTACATATGTTCTTGAATCTTTCTTTCTGATAAAACGTAGAAAAATGTATAAGACGTGATAAATTTTTCTTCTTTGGAAAACAGTTTAGAAAACAATACAGAAACGTGAGAAATTGCCATTTGAAAATATGACGCATGAAGAACATGCTGATATATGTTATTCAATACCAGGAACACATTACACCGTCATTATATGTAAACGGTAGTAAAACGAGCTCTCTTTCCTTCTATACACGATGTCGTCCTTCTCAGCGGCTATTAACGCATCGCTGATAATCAGATTCGAATAATCGGAGGAAAATATTGGTATTGATGCAAATTATGACGAATAATTTAACGTGAATACCTGGGTGTTCATCTCATGTTGATTTTATGTAAACTTTACAAATAATTTTCTTGACGCGAGTATAAATTTGCTTATTGGAAACTCCCTGTTAAAAAAGATTTGATCAGATTATTCGTTTTCCAGCTATAGATGAAATCAGCACTCGCAATTAAAGATTGACGTCAAAAAATATTATCAAAGTTTGAAAAATACGATAGAATTTTTTATAAATTTATAATACATGTATACTTAGATCTTTTTGAAATACATATATGCAATTATAATTTACTTTTAATGGTTAAAATTAAAAGTGCAAAGATTAATAGCACAGTAGTAAAGCAATCTCTGTGTATATATTCCCCATAACTGATTTATTTAATATATTTAATAAAAAGAAACATTTCTAAAAAATAAACTATCGCTGATAAGAATTTAAGAAACTTTAAAGAACATATGTGATTACAATTTTATAAATTATAAGAACGATATAAAAATGATTATATGTATATATAAAGATTGATAATTCCATTTAGTTTCAATCGTGAGTATCTGATTTACTTATATATTTTTTAAATTTAAAATAGCTTTTGTTTTTATATATTTTAAATAGACCTTTTTACTTCATTTTTAAAAATATTATAAACTTTACACAATTTTCATTATTGTATACTCTGCAGAAAATTTTAAATGTAAGTTATTCAAACTTTTGAATGTTTGTTTCTTATTGCTTGGCAAACACTAGATACAGATTTGATTTTATTATTTTCGTTAAATACTTTTTAAGTTAAAACGCAAAATGGAGAATGACGCGTATTCGATTTTATACCTCAATACTCGTTTCATCCAGTTTCATTCTCGAATATTTCGGATAATTAATCGTACTGTGAATCGTATCTATTCTGTTATATTTGAATTGCGTTAATTGAGCGATATTTATATCACACGTTCCATTCTTCGATCGCGTTTGTTCAAATATTATAACCGCATTTCTTCAATGTCTACTTTTGACACATCTGATTATATTATCATATACCATGTAATACTCTGGCCCTCACGTGCTGTCGAAATAATACTTCACATGATGTGACGTTGAAGCAATTGACGTTTCACATTAAAAATATCTTTATTGACTGTTCAAATAATGTTTCCAAATTTACGACTAAATCGTATCATTAATAAATATGCATTAATATTATCAGCTTTGATTAACTTATTTTGATTATCAACCAATTATCCTTTTTGATATGATAATATCAAATATATTATATAAATATATTAAAAAAATTTGTTACACATTATTTTTGATCAGATACAACTGCACGTAATTATATTAATATCGAATTCTAACTTTTTATTTTATTTTTTTATATACAAATACACACATAATCTTTTTCGAAAAAGATTATTAACAAAATTCTTTGTTCTAATATTAATCTATTCCGTTACAATCGATTATTATGACGTTTGCATGGTATCATATTATTACTTTCAATTTTAAGATCATACATCTCCGTTACTCGAACTTTTTATCAACTAATCGAATGTAAAATTTGACGGAATGTGCACTCAAGTGAACGTGAAAATTTATATTTATACATTCGAAATAACGGGATTTTGCGTCGGTCACGGATTTTGCGTCATACATACGAGGTCGAAACATGTGGTAATTACAATAAGATTTTTAACTGGATTATACCGGAATGAATTAATTGTATCGAACAAGAGATGTATGACGATCATATTACAGAAAGCACATAAAAAATCTGATTGAGAATTCTGGTAATCGTTAATAGATTTAACAGTTTAAACAGCTGAAACGAACATAACTATTGTTATTTAAAATCTTAATAACAAGCATTTATAATATGCCTTGTACTTTTTAATGTTTTATGTCATTTATTATATATGCGTTTTTAATTTTTTTAGTAGATTATATTATTAAGCTTTTTGTGCTTATATAGCTCTAATATTATCTATATATCTTCTCTCTTATCAATATATAATAGCAACGCCTGAGTAGGAAGTCTCTTCTCGCCGCGCGCTTGTGATTGGCCCATCTTTTTTAATTAATTTCTTAATAATTATTACGAAAATCGCAAAATGGTAAAGCACTTTTCTTCTCGGTTTCATCTGCTCTACCTGCACATGGCGGGTGATCCGCGAATTATGGGACACCCTGTATATATATTTATATAATATTCAAATTTTTATAATCTCCTTATAAAGTATATTGCGCGCGTCAGGTGCATCCAGGAGATCCTTGACCCTTATCACTATCATTGTCTTGGCCCATATGTGTCTTCTTATCGCTGATACCGTGATAAAAGCAGTTTTGCATTGAAATTAAGTGTGTAGATTTCTTACTTTTTATATTTACTTTTAGGGGTGCTGTAAAACTGTGAATATCTCATATTTTAGAGGAGAAAATTAGCGCACGATAATATAGAGACGACAATAAGCTGGCTTTGTTTCGTTACATTTGAATTACAATCGTGCAACGCGTTTCGCCGCATTTTAATTACATCTGTGTTTTTTTGTTTAACATTTATTTCCATATGTATCACATTTTTCCTAAATAACAAATGTGAGATGTTTGCTCCTTAAACATTGTCAATTACATTTCTCAGTTTGAGCGCACATTAGAAAAGGAAATAATTATTCTTTCTTTATTAACGTATGTTTTTATTAATCGATCTATTTATGTGATAGTCTCGAAAGTCTTGTCAATTAATTGAACTATTATATATGCCTTTGACTTGCTTGAAAATCAGTTTGAATATCGTTTGTCAAATTTGTATATTTTAGAATAATAATACGTTCCAATCTCTCAAGCAATAACAAAGCAATTAATTCTGGTATCGATAAATCAGTAAATAGCGATCTCATTTGTCGAATAGTTGTAATTAATATGCCATGTGAGACATGAGAGGCATTTTTAAGATGCTTTAAAGTGCATTGCAAATAATTCTTTGTTTGAAATAATTTGCATCTTTCTTTCCTAAAGCTTATTCACAAATCAGACGAGTGTAACAACGTGACTAGCATTTGCACGGCTGTTGCACGTGGCTACAGTCCCGTGCCGCGTTGTCTCTCATTATTGGCACGCAGCTATTGTTCGATAACTCGTCAAGTGTCTTGTTACTTCGTCGAATGGTAAATCCGTCGTAAAAAAGATTACGACAAAATCGAACACGCAATGAGAGACGATTTATCATCGAGATATAATTTGATACATTTCTAAATATGAATGTTCTATATCTATAAACTCTCTCTCTCTTTCTTTCTTTCTTTCGCTACAATATGTTCTGACCATTGATTTCTTATAAAGTGCAACATTTAAAATTAATCGTTGAAGTTATAAATATATAAAAACTATACAACATATACATAGTTAAAATAGAAAGGCATCATATTTTTTTTTTTCATTATAATTTGCTCGCGGCAATCAAAGAATTAAATGAAATAAGAGAATTGAATCATACTAAATTAATCGATAATTGCGGATAATACACCAGATATATATATATATGTAATAATATGCAAGTGACGAATCTGTCTGCCCAAAATTTATCACAAGGATATTCATATCTATCAGATATCAGCCTTTACAATTCCATTTTCGTTAAGCACCAACGAATTCTGTTTAAAAATTGCATCTCAAGGGCTGCCGATTACTAAGCTGCAGATACATATTTGGTTGCATGGTTAACAATGAGAAATATGATTCAACCAGCAGGTGATTATGACGTTTGTTATTCATGCGAAATTTCTCATATACCATTCGCTCATTTGTCATTAAACCCTTATCCTCTTCTCAAACTGACTTACAACTGACTACTGATAAACTCGAGATTATTCTTAGACGGGAGCTTGTTTAACCAGCGGATCTGCTGGAAATGATGATACTTTTTACGATTTATTTGCGCTGTGACGTTGACGTGACGACACTGTGCGAGTCACGATAATCACGTACCAATCTAACGATGATAACAGTGACGAAATTAATGCACTCGATAAATAAGCAGATAGATAGACATCAGTTTGAAAAACTCGCATATTTTCTTGACGGTCGTCCTGGAAAATGTTATGGAGAAAGTATTGTTCGCTCGATTGCACGCGGCAAATAGAGCCGCAAGAGAATAGAGTTTCGGCTTCGTTCGGTGAAAGTCGTCAGTTACACTGATTTTCAGGATAAGAATTGCTTTTACATAAATTGCCTTATGAGACGAATTGATACGAATTAAAATAACCCGTGAAGAAATATTGATTGAAACATATTCAATGATGCCTTTCATATAATTATGGAATTTATACGACTAATTTTATTTTTTATGAAAAAAATAACAATATAATATGATTAAAAATTATACATATTATGTTATAATACAGAGATAGAACGGTAAACGAATATTAATAAATTAATTCTACATATTCCTAAAAGAAATCTTTTTTAAAATCTATAATAATTAACTTCTTCTTCATAAATATTGCTGTCACTTTTTTCCATATTTTTGATCAAATTTTTTTTTCTTCTTAATTATATATATCTAGATTGATTATGAAGTATTTAAGTTTTCCAACTATGTATAAATATATGTATATTATATATTTCTTAATATATATACATATATAATTAAATTTTATTTTAACTTTTTTCTTTTATTGCATTTATTATACATTCTAGAATTAAAAATATGAAATTAAAAGATGATTTGCAATAACGATATGCGCGATTGCATTAGATTGTTTAAGATTACAAAGTGTATTTAGCGATAGTAACGATACGATGCCAAAGTGGCAACTACTAAAAAAAAGACAAAGAAAGACGACAATCAAGGAGAAGTGATGTATGCGTACGTAGTCGGCATCTGAAATAAGTAAGACTCTTTCACCTTGCGCTTAAATACAGTACACCAATATCGATTATTGTCGAGACTCGTGGAAAAAAACCGATGGCATTCGATTGATTCACATGTCCGGCGAAGAGTCAGCTTCTGTTCTTTCTGATTTCGCTTCGGTATGTGGGTAATTTGGTATTAATATAAATCAGCAATAAGTTTCATAAGTATAAAAAAGAGAGAGAGTGTAGAAAATATCAATATTCTTTCTCCAACACACTTTATATACAATTCTTGTCCGACTGAAATGAGAAAGTACGATATTTATAGCAGTCACGCGTAAATTGTGTGTATGAATAATAACTACATATGTTAGTAAAAGATAATTATTGCGGCAATTGATCACTATGTTTAAGGAGAAGTTACGAAACTATTAGAAAATAATGAGTAATGATATGCAACAGAGAATATCAAATACAAAATATTTATGTTAACATCATATTTGAAAGATTGTGTAATATAATTAGAAATACATAAAAGTAAATCTTTTATCTCTTAGAGATAATTTATGATTAAAAAAGTTTATTGAATACCGGAAATGTTACTACCTTGTTCGGAGTACAATATGTGGATGCATATATGGTTTGGGCAAACGTGTCTGTTCGCTGATTCAATAGAACATCAGGATAGTTTTTAATCAAGCACCAATTTTTTTATTTTTTATAATTATTTTTATTTATCTCTTGATTCATGTTTTACAGAGAAAAATCTTACATATCATTATATCATTATTTTTTGCTTGATATATGCATTATATCGTCCTGTTTTAACGAACTTATTTCGCGCATACAAAAATAGAAGGATAACGTCCTACCAGTAGCTCACTTGATGCCGTAGGCTTTTTCATGCAATGTCATGAAATAACGAATCTTCAAGTACTATCGCGTATGACAGGACACTCCAAGTATTCACATGGCTACAATACGCGGTGCAACCGGTGAGTTCAATTTTTGAAGCGTGCTTATGTCGCGGTATCACCGATAACGGGAAAGCTCTCTTCGCGAACGATGCACTAACTAAAGAAACGAGTTAGCAGTGCAGATGTGTGAATAGGGACCAGTGGACTTTAGTTCTCTGAAGACGAGTTACCAGTAAGGAGCTGTGCAGGACTTTTCGTTCAGTTTTTGAGACATTGGTATGTTTTTTCCGTTTTTAGTATTAATATATTATATTATTCCATATTATTCTAATTTATAATTAAGTCAATAAGTCCGTAATTCTCCATTTTAGCAATTTTTGACATTTTTATGACACAAAGCCATTTACATTTATCGTCGTACTACCTTCAAAAGTCCTTTAATTTTAAAGCTATTTTAGATATCTGACATATGTGTCATCCAATTTTTTAACTTTAAATAAAAATAATTTAAATTGATCAAAATTGTATGAAAAAGGTTGTCTAAAACTATATCACTATCTTAGAATAAATTTTAGTTTTTAGAATTGTTTTCAATGTGTAAAAATTTTAAATATATCATTACGAGATTATATCGGACATTTTAATTGTTAAAACGTCTTGATTATATTTTTATCATTTTATTTTATTGTTTTCTTATAGTCACGCAACGCCATAATATATGTAATGTGCTAAAATAAATTGGTGGAGCACTTTAATACGTGGCTTGATGACTTTAATTATTTATTCTTGACATTTGAACAATGTCTTCTGTCATGTCGGCTGCTTGCTTTGCCGAAAGTAATCTACATGCTAACTAAGGAAAAAATTCCTGGAAAACACAGTGACCCAATGACACGTGAAATATAGTTATTCTACCGCTGCAGAACTTCCATTATATTTTTTCGCTTTATTCATGAAAGTATGACCTATGTTATATAATAATTATCGTTATTAATAGACGCTTATCTTTTTTTAAAAAATTTACGCGGCAATAAACTTCAATCAAAAATAAACATTCAAGCGATTTAATATTATTAATATTAAAATATATCCAATCATCTGTCTTGCGACTTATTACGTATTTTCCGCTTGATGCTTCGTGTAATGGCGTTTTCGAAAATAGATTCGTAGCAAAATTTATTGGTAAATTTATGCGTCTTTTTCATATCAAATCATCAATGCATTTTTTGCAAAATTATCGCGGAAAATATACTGTTTTAAATTTATTAAATAATTTATTTTTGAGAAAGTGGCTTTATATATGACTTTTGAGGAAAATCTCTTGTAACATTATTAAATCTAAACTACAATATTAATATCTATATATAATTGTATCTAAAACTTGCAATTATGTATTAAAATTACAAAATCAAGACGTATGTGGAAGGAAGAAGAGAGCTGGAGATGGATAAGTGAAAGGAAGCGATGGGAAAATACATTAATTATACGCGATTTGAAGTGTCGCGAGTTGGTCTCGTGCGTTTGTGCAAAATTTAAAACGCACGTGCATGCGTGCTTCACGGGGCTACGGCCCGGCGGCAACGGCCAGTGACACAGAAGAAATAGCAAGAGCGAGAGAGAGGTGGAAAGGGGTAGGAGAAGAAGGTGAATAAGAAGGTGGGGGAGGAACAGGTAAAGACGCACCGTGTATGTACCTTGTGTACAGAGAGAAAACGACGACCGCGACTCGCGCGTACGAATCCGCGAAGCCGAGAGTCGGCGAACCGAGAACCGAACCGCTCACCGATTCCAAAGTCCGCCGGCAGTCAGGCAGGTTCAGTTGTCTCCGAACCCCCGAACTGTTCGGACGCGTTCTCCAGAGGCAGATTTTCATCCTACGTCGCGTTCTCGTGAACACGCGCGATTCTTTTCTGATACACTCACATACGCATCGAAAGATCAAAGTGCACGGAAAAAAAATTCGATCGATCGAAGATCGAATCGATTTGAAAATTCTCGACGTCGCGAGAACGGCGGGGATAGCCACTGGGGCTGTCAACGTAGAGGTTCCTATCTACCGCTACGTCAATAAAACAAACTCGTCGAGGGAACCAAACACCTGTCTTCCTCTGTTCACCGAGACGAAGGGGAGCGCGAGATCGTCGCTGATTCGAACGATCGATTTGCTAAGACGTGAGTATCGTGGTGGGAAATGTATGGAGTTACTTACTAAGAGGGTGGTTTATTGCCAGCCGCGGCTGGTCGAACCCTTCATGTGCATCACACGCATGGTCGCTACCAACGAGTCATATTTTAGCTAGACGAGAGATAACGCTTCTACCTCGTCTTTAGAAAGTACAGATGTCAAAGTGGGGATCGAAACATCGCGATAGGAAATGAGAATACGAATGAATAACACGTATTCGTTATTAAATATTTATAACTGATATGAATGCAAAATCAGGTTATCGAAACATTTCACGTTAAAACTAAATGACACAACGCGATAATAATGTTATTTTACATGTCTGGGTCATTCTGAAAAATTACAATCAAATTCGCAAGGCTTGCTTACGAGTAAAGTCATTTACTTGTTTCGGTAAGATATATAGCTTTTTCAACTTGTTAAATGTATAAAAAGAGTAAATGAGATGTTTGCATAATACAGGATAACAATATACAGGGATTTAAATGCAGGAAAAGATGAAGAAATAGACATGAAATCACGATTTACGACTCTCAGGTATACGACCTTTCATATTTTATTTTTGGTATTTTATTTGTAAACAGCAATATAATATAAAAATGATTCTCTCTGGGAAAAGAACACTCGACATTAATACAACGATTTACTTCATGTTCTATTTCTTACAAGCGTGAAAATATTGTAGACGATACAAATAAATAGCAAGTTTTTCGTGAATTTTATAACATTGAAAAGATCCTTTCGATTTGCGATGAGAAAAGGAATTCGTACGCTTGTAGTTTTATACCTTGGACGGTTTATATGCACGCATCGTTATATGTTCGCTCGCTACATGCAGTCGGCGATATTGAATGCGCTTAGTTCCAATGATGTGGAGTTACGATTGCTCTCTTGGATATAACACATATGTATATATTCGATACTATGAAAGGAACGCGATATAGCTTATTATGCATGATTGTTTCGGGATAGACTTTCGATAAATTTTCTTTACTCTTTACAATGACATAGTACGGTAATATTTATGTCAAATTGCATAATTTATACCATGTTATATTTTTAATGCCATTGCTCACAGACGTTTATTCACAACCATTTAAAAGAACTTTTACGCTTATGTAATGTATACATATTGTAAACATTGTGTGATATAAGCCATTATACATGTACGCTTGTATTTTATTTTGAACATCACACACATAGATATTAACTATACATTATAAAATTAAAATAGAAATATATTTGTTATTAAAAAGAGGTTGCTGCAACATGTATAGGGGAAATACATTTCTGCAAATTTTTTTATAACAAAGAAAAGATTTATTTCATCTCTTTGAGATACAGGCTATGTATATCTCATCAATCATTCGCTTAAATAAAGAATAGAGTCTTTTGTATATATATATTTGGTATAAAAAGTGGTTATTATGTTGTATTAAATATTCATAAATGTTCGCAAATATTTTTATTTGAGTATCAGAGGTATCTATAGAGAGGTACAGGTTGCACGTGGCTTTTCAGATGATTGATTGTATATTCACAATGCTTGTTTTTGTGATTAAAATATTTGTTTGATAGATATTATATTAGAAGACATCATGAAATATCTTTTAATCTATCTGAGATTGCATGTTTTGATGTTCTTTGTTATAATCGATTATCTTTTGATTCGATTATCTTTGTTATAATCGTTAAGATTGATTATATCAATTATAATTTCATTTTTCTAATTATATCTAATTAAGTTTTGCACAAAAGATAAATTGCAGAGAATATTATGCATTTATATAACTAAGTTCTCTTTTTATACCTTGCTAAAAGGAAGACGTGAATTTTTATTTGCCCGCGTTTTCATCAATATTTTATTCAGATGCAGCTTGTCTCCCCCCCCCCTTCTCCGGATTTTTTAAAAAAATATACATTACTTTAGCGTAACACAAAATACATTGCGCAGAAATTTCAAAGACAGAAATGCTATACTTGCAGAGATATAAGCATTGAATTCTTCTTAGCTACACGTTATTCAAAGTATTTTTCGCAATAGTTGTGCACTTTATATCTGCTAAGCACAGTTTTTTTTTGATGAAATAAAAAATGCGAAGATTTAAAACTGCACATTGCAACAACAAAAAAATTAATTGTTCCATTATCATAATCATGCATCTCGTGATCACAACCCGAGAGATAATAATAAATATATTATTAATACATCTGTAATTTTGCAATTAATAATAAGATGCAATATTGCATTATTTTTCATGTGAAAAATTTCAGCTAAAAAAAGAAAATAATTATTACAATCTTTATTTCTGCAATTAATTAGTATCAATTATACTCTTATCTGCAATGATAAAATACGTGGTAAAATATAAGATAATGTCAAGCAACACATGTCACGCAAGATTATATGTGAATATTACTTGTAAAAATATCTTCTTGCAAATAAAAAAAACTTTTCAGAATATTGAAGATTCTCCTTCTTCCTTAATTGGTAAATTCTGAAAAACATGAGTAAGTTACAAAGAAAAAAAATATATATATATTACTTACTTTTGATTACATTACACACACTTGCCATCGCTTTATTTTATATTGATCTCGTAATCACATTAAAATGATTTATAGCATTTGTTTGCGTATTAATATCAACAGAAAGGCCAATTGCGCTAACACATTCAATATGACTAATTACTTCTATTTGTATCATGCGTCTGTGGCTGTGTTCGTGTAATATTGAGCGACAAGGCGGCCAGGTAATGGCTAATTAAATCCGCGATAAGAATAATTAAATATTTTTAGAAGTCGTATGGAAGACTACGCGATATACGCTATGATGCGCGGTAATGTAATGAAGCAGAATGAAGTTACAAGAGCATCAAATAATCGCGTAATACTATGCGATCCTTTACAATGCCAGAATTTAGAGTCATAGTATACATATATAATCACATATAATATAATATCATCGATCATATAATCGCATATGTATGTGCGGGTCTTCCTGTTTTTGAATGTGCGTTCCTTATAACCCGAGTAAAGACTTTCAGCGATGTTGAACAATAATGATTTATCTTCCTTTCGGAAGAAACTATATCGCCGAATAGTCCGTGTTTTTATTATTTCTCTTTTTTCGTTTAGACACGTCGGGCATAACGAAGAGCATGTAACGAAATCTTTAACGATAGTATTCAAAAGGCAAGGAATCGTTAAGACATTTATGACCGTCAAGTGCGACATAAAATTGTGCCGTATGCGCTTAAAGACATCGGAGTGAAGGAGTGGAGATAACATTACGTTTTCCGGTTTATTTGACATGCCATGCAAGTTCACCGAAATATAATACAAAACTATACACTCGTATATACCTCATTGGAAGAACAGAATATCAAAATTCATTTTTTGCATTCGAAATTCAGGAATCATGTAAATTACTTTAGCAATTATCAACATATACAACTGCAAAGATTTAATTATGAAATACATGACAATATTGTAGATTTGGTATGCTCTTTAATACATTTGTTATATATATATATATATTTAAAGCATTAAATCTCGATTACCATCGCAATATTAACAAATGACTAAAGTTATCTCTTTTACGACAAGTGTCATGAAAAAAACAATAAAAAAATTTTTTAAAACAAACAACATTTTTATTATGACACTTGTCGTCAAAAAGATAACTTTAGTCATTTGTTAGTATTGCGATGGTACTCGAGATTTGGTACTTAAATATATATATATGCTTCAGCGCATATAGTAGGCGGCACACAAATCTCTCGTAACGGTTATTATATTTACAGTTAGTTTTACACATTTCTCAGCAGAAGTGCTAATAATGACAGTTATCTTGCTGCATGTATTTACGGATCAAACGTAACATTGATCACTAGCCAATACCAGTGCATAATAGATTTAAGAGATTTTTGCATCGAAGATCTTTGTACGTTATTTACTTATTATTCCTTTCTTCGATACGTGAAGACCGTATACTTCTCGATGCGGGCACACCTTACTCGGTGATTCGTTGTGAAACGGTTGTAACGTTTGCGAGCCGATCGTTTCGCGGACTTTCTAAACCATAGTGAATATCCGCGCGTTGTACGGCCACGTGTGTGCATTTGTCGCGCGTCTCGGTATAGCTCAGTATACATACACACGCGAATATACATACATGCAGATGCAATAAAGGAATAAAGTCTTAGAACAAACGAAATATACGATCGTATTGGTGTTGGCGATATATCGATAGAATTATCGAGAGCGCACGTGCGTAGGAGTTCGTATAAAATCATATATGCTAGCAATTAATCGGCGATTTTTAATTGTTCCGTATGACAGAATTTCCGAATGGTTATTCGTGCTCTAGGTTTTAAATCTTTGTCAAAAATTATTCTGAGATAATCTTGTTCTATTTTTGCCGAATTAATTTTGTTTATTTTAATCTAAAGAACCGTTGAAAAGTGTATTTCATCTAATCTCGTTAATGTAGGACAAAGTGCATACATAAATATACGCTTACTATGTTTAGTTTGCGATTGTGCGCGGAGATATGGTGAAAATTAAATTGTGTCGGAATGAAAACGCACGTATGAAAATTAATTTCTCGTAGCGAGTGAGTGGGATATATTCTGTGTTCTACATCGTGCTCGAGAGGCACTTTGGTCATTAGTATGATGTGAATATAATTACGTCTCGCATGGTTGAAAAATTGCTATAATTATTCTTCGTGTGCATCATTTTACGATGCGCTGCGTTTATTCATACTTTATACAATACCATGGCGGGATATTGTATGAAAAGTAATTTTTACATTGATTTGAACAGTTTTATTTTTCATAGTCATTCGCGCGACGAAATCGTCGAAAAGTATCTGCGGATCTGTTATCGAGAACATTAAATCCGACGGAGCGTCGTTTGTAATCAACATTAGCCTAATTTAACAGGTGGAACAATGCGCTGACGCGACCAATAATGCATATATTGCCGACGCATGCAAGCTGAGCCTTACACGTGCACAAATACAATGCGTAATCTTTTCACGGCCGAATATAATACATAAACGAGTATTTATTCACACATAATGTATGGATACAAAATTATATATTATTATAATACTATAAATTTTACATAATACTATAAGTTTAAACAAAATAAACTTCAAACTATAATATATGCAGTTTTTTTCAAAATAAATAAGAATTAGAATATATAAATTATTTTAAAAAATTATTAATTTATATTTACTAAATAAATAAGAGCAAAAATAATAATAAACTTGTAATTTCTGTCGAAAAATATTATCTTTTCATTATTTTATCTCATTTATTTTATACGTTGTTTTCATCCAAATCTATAATTGGGAAGACATTTAGCTATTCTAAAATATTACACAAATATATGAATAATTATGTTATTAATATAAAAAAACATTATATTACTTTATGATAAATATTTCATTATAAAATACGCATGTATCATAATAAATTTTTACAAAGAGAGTATAATTTATTTAAACATATTTTGTGCGCTAAACATTTTAAGTGATCTACGTCGCTCATACCATTTTTCGTTGATCTCGCAGTCGCTCTGACGCAAATAAAAGATTAGAGGAAAAGCGTACATGCTGTATAATTAATATTGACAAATATCAACCTGTGCGAAAGTTCGCGATGTGGCCGCGTAAATTTGCATGCTCGAGCGTCGCGCATTTCTCACGCATGCATGACGAATGAGCGATGCGTAGCTCGGTGGCACCTTTTCTTTTTGCAAGGACTTTTCATGTCGTCTCTGTGTGTACCAAATGGCTCGGTGTCATCTCTGACCCTGATGACGAGAGGAAGACACCCGCGTATAGAAACTCGTGTCGAAGGCTGAAATTAAAAAGTTTCTTCTCATTTTTTTTTCGGCAAAAAGATTCGAAGAATAAGAAAAAAGATTAACGTTATTGATTTCAATTCAGTCCTTATAATGTTGTTGAATATCGTACAATATTATATAAGCTCAATCAAATCATATAGATGAATATGATTACGCTCGTGGTGAGAATAGTTATCATTCACTGCATACGTTAAAAGGAACGGCTATTTTTGTCTGCATTAAACAGCGATAGCGGCAATTAAAATAATGAATAAAATTTTTTTATCGATGAATCGTTTCTTGACGATTACTAATAGATGACAGAAAACAGCCACGGGTTTTAATTACCGTTACAGACCAGTTTATCTTTCTTGAGAATCTTTTAACGACGTGCATGATACAATCTAATCGATCGATTTAATCTATCGGGACAAGTATTTGAGCTTCGAGTATTGTGCATGCTTATAATTTCTCTCTTTGATTTCTCATGACCATCGATGGCACCGATCGTGATGATGTAATATGTAATGTGGCAACTGCTGAATTTTCTAGTCAATCGATATATGACTTCGAACGACACTTCTTCGAATAAAATTTTTTTTTTTTGCAAGAATTGTAATGTGTAATATATCTTTGACAGAATCAAATTTATGAGGTATTATACGATATGTAACATTCGCGAAGGAATGTTTTGTTACTTTTGAATCGTAATTTAATTCATACGCGTGTCAAACATATCGTAAAATTGGATCATGACGTACAAGCGATTCGAAAAGTTGTCACAAAAAAAAAAAGAGAAAAAAGCGCGTGGCGAATTTCGAGAATTGGTATGTATCCGTGAATAATTTGTTTGTGATAATGATGTCATGCGAGGATAATAATCTTAAAGATCCTCCGTTTTTTACCGGACCGACGCTGTCTTCTCCTCTTTCACTTCACTAGGAAACGCGCGTTCAATTCTATTGGATTAAGCGATTGCCAAATGTAAATAGTGCCGTCAGAATGGAATGGGGAAAACACGTAGTACGCCAATTTAATAGCGCCTCGAGATTGGCATAAGCCGGCAGGCTATCATGTACGCATGTCCTGTGCAAATAGCCACATTTCAGATTCGTTGGATTCTCTTGCGCATTCGTTCGCGCCTTGTGGCCTCGATTCATCGTCGCGGCCTTCTCAGAGTGTCCGAGACGTTCGTAGACTCCCAAAGAGACGACGCGAAAGTGTACCACATTTGCGAATTTTACTCTTGTTATATTTAGAGATTTCAGTTATTTCTCTATCAGTTATATCTCTTGAACTATTTCTGATATATTTATTTATTAATTTATTAATATAATAAGTTTAATTAAATAAATTTTATAATTATTATCTATTATGCTTACTTATATCTATATGATGAATTTTGATATAGCATAAAATATTATTTGTTCTCGTGTGCCTCAAATATTTGACATTATAAACTGTTGAGACACTCAAAGTGGGGCTGCTAATACACATAAGCATGTTTTATAAAAATGTAGAGAACATTATAATACGACAATGCGGGAAGCATGGCAGAAGTGTTAGTTTATGATTTTATTATGATCATATAATATTTACTACGACGGTCGTATCTTTATGCAAAATATATATATATATATATACGATATGTAACATTCGCGAAGGAATGTTTTGTTACTTTTGAATCGTAATTTAATTCATACGCGTGTCAAACATATCGTAAAATTGGATCATGACGTACAAGCGATTCGAAAAGTTGTCACAAAAAAAAAAAGAGAAAAAAGCGCGTGGCGAATTTCGAGAATTGGTATGTATCCGTGAATAATTTGTTTGTGATAATGATGTCATGCGAGGATAATAATCTTAAAGATCCTCCGTTTTTTACCGGACCGACGCTGTCTTCTCCTCTTTCACTTCACTAGGAAACGCGCGTTCAATTCTATTGGATTAAGCGATTGCCAAATGTAAATAGTGCCGTCAGAATGGAATGGGGAAAACACGTAGTACGCCAATTTAATAGCGCCTCGAGATTGGCATAAGCCGGCAGGCTATCATGTACGCATGTCCTGTGCAAATAGCCACATTTCAGATTCGTTGGATTCTCTTGCGCATTCGTTCGCGCCTTGTGGCCTCGATTCATCGTCGCGGCCTTCTCAGAGTGTCCGAGACGTTCGTAGACTCCCAAAGAGACGACGCGAAAGTGTACCACATTTGCGAATTTTACTCTTGTTATATTTAGAGATTTCAGTTATTTCTCTATCAGTTATATCTCTTGAACTATTTCTGATATATTTATTTATTAAAATAATTATAGTAATTATAAATAATTAATATTGAATGAATTATGATATATCAAAGAGATTATATTTATATGAAATTCTTGTTTGACTTTGTAATAATGTCTCGAGTCGATCAACATTTTATAGATAACTATATTAGACTATTAATATATACGTATATATGGAGTCAAAATCAAATTAAATTGTTGAATAATTTTTCTACGTAATGCAAAATTTTTTTATGGAATATATATATGTGTGTGTATGTACATGAAGTCAAGAGTTATTCTCCGTTCTAAATGATAGAGCAACTAATACGCGGTCATTGTCTTCATTTGGAGAATGTTATCGGCAAATTCCATTGTACCAGGAAACGATCTTACCTGAAGATAGCCTGAGGGCAATTGGTCCCATGTCGAATATAGCAATAGTATATTATTATAGTAATCGAAAACGTTAATCACTATCCTAAGTTTGTCTTGTCAATTCCAATTTTTATATATATTCAATTAGTTTTTTATAAATAAGTGTGTCATAGCATGCATCTGTGTGTGAAATAAAGAAAACCTGTTATATCGAATTTAATTGAATAAAACATAAATGGCCTAATATAAATTATTGCATTAAACGTCGAGATAAAATTGCAATATTTCGTATTAATCGTATATTCATTATCTTATTTGAAAACAGTTCCTTTCATATGGTTCGATAAATTTATCATACTTGACATGCACGAAAATATTCCCAAATTTCCTGTTGATGAAATCAGAATTTTAATATGAAGAATCTTAATATGTAAAACTACATTTTTTGGAAAAAACTAAAAAGTTTTTTCTTAAAATATATGGCCATGAATTGATATAATTATATTATAACTTTAGAGATATATTATTTAATCAATGCTTCCCCTCCCTCCCCCCTCCCACCCCCGAAGATGCAGTTAATTTTTTATGTGCTATACATATAAATAATAAAATTACTACATTTTAATTTTTTTCATATTATAATTTCATAGAATAATAGTATACATCGTACGATACAATAAAAAAAAAATATGTACGTCGATATCCTTTGTCGATTTACTGGAACATGGAACTTGTGTACGTATGGGTAATCGCGACAGCCAGTTCATGATTCTCGCATGCCGCACGTAGCCGTTAATAATCCACTGATAACCGCGCTGAGTCAGCTGAGTTGTATGCATTGCGCACAGCCTCGCCGCTGATTGTACGAAAAAGCTCGACTAAGCTATGAAACGACAGCTGGACATTTATTTTTTTTTTTTTTAGGAAAATTTTAAACTGATTAATATTTTTTTATGTTTTTTTTATATCATCAACGTTCGTACGTTTGATGACGAACATCGGTGATAGTTTGACGAAACCGAATTAACGCACACAGACGGATGCGGGACCGTATCGTGCGTTGCATTCTATCGTTGCATAATCGAGGTCGGCTTAATGAACAATCTTTGATAATTCCAAATAGCCGACGGCCATGATGTTCAAGTGGCGCCTCATTTATAGTGGCATAATTTTATCTTATTTTTTCTTTTCTTTTCTCTCCCTTTCTCTCTCTCTCTCTCTCTATCAAGATTTTCCAATCGGTTTTCTTTGCGCATAACATATTCTACTATCGTTGCATTATTTTCTTTTATTTGCATTGCACAATACCTTGTTACCTTTGGTACTTAATATTCCTCTCTCTGTGTTTCACGATTTTCGTATAGAATACGCGAATGGTGGAAAAACCATCGTTTGTCTGAGAATAGAAATGCTTCGAAATAGATGTGTTCGCGGGAGCACGAAGGAGTGGTCATTGTGAACACCGCTTAATTGTAATGCACGCCGCGACACGTGTCATGGCACGGCACGGCCGGTCACGCATTTGCATCGATTACATTGACGACATGCGAATCTACAAGCATCTTCGTAGATACGTGTCATCTAAGCGCCGTTAATGAGATCTAAGACGAACTTGAGAATTAACTGTATTTTATATGGGAAAAAATCTTTTTTATCACAGATTTATTGATAACTAATATACAGATTGATACAATAATTGGAATCTTTTTATCTGAAATTTAAAATATATTATGATTTAATTATGATTTTAATATCTTGTCTTAAAGTTTAGAAAAATATTATTTTAATTATTGTGAATGTTTAGTTTTATAATTAGCTTGAATAAATAAAAATCACACTACAGTCAATTATTAATCACGTACGATTGACAAACAAACAATACGCATTAATTATCATGATTTAAGAAACGCGCGTGTAAAATGCCGGATTGAAAGAATACAGACACGGTAATTCGCGGTGCTATGTTATACCAGGCACACAGGATTGACGTGACATTCAATTCCGCAAAGTCAGTGATAATTGGAGAGCATATTATCGATCATTGTCGTACTGATCATCCTCTATTTCCTGTATGATGAGAATTTGCGGTTTCCCTCGATCTCTTCGGCGCCTGTAAAAATAATACTTAGATGCAGAAACCGGTCATTTTTCCATCTCGAATGTATATACGTTTGTTTTATGTGTATTGTAACTTACATACATATACATCCTTTTTTCCGCTCCATGAAAGGATTCATGCACACGATCGCATGCATGTATTTACGAGTAATCGCAAATGCGAGTGTCGAGGATACATTGCATACGAATGCATTCGTATTTACTTTTGCTTTGCGGCAAAATAATCGCTTCGCTTGTACGAGAGAGTTACGTAAACTAGAAAATGGAACACTGATGATCGAAAGATTAGTTATACTCCATGGAGCTCTCTAACTAAAGGAGAGAACAGCACTATTATATATCTGATCATGAAATAAATTGACTGAAAAGAATACGCAAAGAAAATTTTTTCTGCATGGAGTGTTGCTTTAGTCTCTCAGTAGCAATGATATATTTAAATTCAAAAATTAGTAAATAACTAAAGCATATTATCTTTATTACAATAGAATCTAAAACATTTGAATTAGAAATAAAGTATACTTAAAATATTTTTGTAAAATAGCCTGTATAAGATGTGAATACTTCCAAACAATTTACATATAGCTTCACGTAGTCCGACTGTTAATTAGACTTGTTAACTCGTGCGAAGTCATCAGTCTAGCAAGAATGCCGAACACAGAGAAAAGGAGACAAGAGAGCAACATGCATGAATGTGAATTGACCGAACCATTTAAGTCTTTAAACTTCGACAGAGCAATGCCGGTAATGGCAAAGCCGGTGCAAAGCAACGGTTCTGAGGTTATTTGTAAGGACGTCCACACAACTCGCGGTCAATTTTAACTAAACCCGATCGATGACACGCTTGCTCGCGCGATTCGAAAGTGCAAAGCGAATGGAATTTTTTCCATCCCGTTTCTTGCGACGATGTCTTCCCGTTTGCGTTCGATTTCACCGTGCAAAAAAAAAAATTTCATCCGTTTGTGTTCCCAATCTTTTTGAAGAAGGGGTATTTCGTGACTTCTTGATCTAGGCAATCGCAATAACATCTCGAAATTCTAGGAACCGCTAACGGATTGTTTAATTAGGCGGTTAAGCTGCATATAAAGTGACATTAATGAAAGAATCACGTCGTATAGCAACCTCTGTTAGGATCACTTTTGGTAGATTTCGGCGATTCTCTTGTTCTGTTCATACCAAATGGTCGCGTTATAACGTTTATTAACCTTGACACATATTAGCATTTCACATTTACTGTTTTCCGTTTAAATTCTTGAAAATTTTAAATTCGCTGTTCAATATTATTATAGGCTCTGAGAATTCATACGATCACATATTTAGCAGTAAATGTGCGATATGAGTACCTAATATCTATTATTTTTTGAAGCATTTTTTTTAATGCCATTTGAGGCAAGAAATGATGATCGCAAGCGATATTACATGTCCTTGCAGTGAATGTTTACAAGTTTACTTGTATATACGCATTCTCAACCATTACGCGCTTACACAATACAACTTTTATTGTGTCGGAGATATCTCGCTCGGTAATTACAACACCAGCGAATCTTGATTGCAAACGATACTCATAATAAAACAAGATAAAAATAATTAAAATCCATATCAGTTACTCTAAAAAGGCTATTTTTCTCAGCCAATGTTGCATTTCTGCATAATTTGCGCCTAGATGATTTCATAAAGTATTGAATAAAGAAGTTTAAAAAGATTAGCCAACACACGCACACATAGGAATATCAATCTTTGCATAGCAATTTTGCTATGAGTACTTTATAGATAGTGTAATTCGGACGAAAATGACCGATTCTATATTAAAGAAAAGAGACCAGTATGTTAACCCTTTGTTGCTAAACATGCTAAATATGCCGTCAGCATCATTCAGCGTCTACGGTAGTAGTATTTATCTCACGACAATCCGGGCAATCCGTGGCTGAGGCAACCACGGTTTTCGTCACTGACAAACACTAACTGCATATTTCGCGTTATGTACGCGGAAAAAATCTAAACATTATCCGTGCTTTCTGTTTTTACGAGGAAATGTGTCAAGGTAATTAGACGTTTCATCACATCTCGCCGTCCTACGAGCACGCGATGTCGTCTTGAAGTCGTTGAAATTGAATAATCGTTGCAGTCATCCGTATTATCTCTCCACGAGATACGCATCTTTTTCTGTCGGATCAGAAGAGGAACCGATAGGGCCCAGAATAATCGTCGTGAAACTCATTGTGTTGGAGTGCACTTCTGGCAATAAGAATTTATTAAATTCGCGCGGTTTATTCGTTGTTGCTAATGCTTGACAGCCCTCGTGTACGCCAGTCTTTCTAAATCTCTTTTTCTAATCTGTCTCGGGGCCTCCTACAAAGACTCTGCGAGGGGAATGCCTTCAGTCATCGACACCGAATGTATATTACGGTTCTAACCGATCCAAACCGGCTTTCACCAGCGACCAATCGCCTTAATTCTACCGGTTTCTGGTGCTGGGTCAGCAAATCCATTTTCATGATCGGGATTCGTCGAGGAGATTCAATATACTACACAATCCCATGAAATAAATCGTTGACTCACTCGTTCGTTGAATCGTCTAATCGTACCTTACAGCGGGGCCAAGGCCGTAAATTTTTTGTGAATATTTGCAAAAAAATATTTCAAAGCAATGAAGCAATATATATCAGGGGATTATGTGTTTTCTAACGAAAAAAGAAGCCTCCAATGAATTTTCGTGATTTATGACGTGATTATGCGGTATTTATACGGCAAAAGCCATTTACACAGATTCGAGAGAAATCGGATAATTACTGGATGGATATACTACTTAATGCGGAGATATTATTTTTTAATCCTTGTAATATAAGAATATAATATATATTAATATTTTATAAATTATTTTTTATATTCAGATTTTTTCATATTTAATCGGGAACTCTTATATTTCATTTTTATATCCGTAAAATAATAGCATTGGAAAGTCAAATAAGTTGTTGAAGAGAGAAAAGTCTTTGTATAATATAAAGAATATATATATCATCAATGAAATTGCATTTTTCCATATTTAATCTATTTTGCTATTTATTATGCCAATTTATTTCTATGTATTTATCATCTACTTTATTTTCCGCAATAATTATTAGTAGTCTCTAATTTGTTAGTCATACAAAAATATTCACGCGTGCAGCGACCTCGTCACTTGGTAAGAGTGCAGAAAACATCGCGTTGATTATTTTGACGTGCGTTTGTAACCAAGCGTGTCTATCTCCGCACCGCATAATTTTCACTGCTAGTGACGCAACGCATAGGAACGCGATTCGTCAGGCTTGCGATTTAAGTAAGTCTATTCGCATACATAACGCAATTTTAATAAAACAATCTAGTACATGAAATCGATAAATTGAAAACATCTCGCGTCGATACGGCACGAAGAAAAAAATCGCAATTGTTTTGCAGAAATGCTTCGGTTATTTCACCATTAAAAGAACGCAGCAGCAAATAATCGCGGAGTATTTCTTTCGATCATACGATTGTATGACAATTGCACGAATATTTCAATTATTTGCATAACATACGCAATTTTTCTATCCGAGCGAATTGATTGCCGTTGGCACGGTCTTAAACGGACCTGATATGCTTTTTATTCGCGGAAAAGTTGGCGGTAAAATTATTATCTCAGACACGAGTAGAGCTATTGCTTTTTATCGCACGATATGACGATTGTTCAGAGAATTGTACTTAATAAAGAAGCATCGAGCACGTATGAACGAAATAAAATGGACTATACATTCTGCCGTTATAATTTTTTTTAATAAATATAATATTTTCCGTCTTATCGTATACTGGTATCCATTATTAAATTTATTTATCTATTATATACTACGATTATTTTAATCTCGGAATTTCAACATGTCAAAAATTATTCGTAAACAAAAAAAATATAAATTATATATTTTATATTTTTATAAAAATATAACAATATTATATTATATTATTTTTTATGTTAAAATGTCGATGTAAATATTAATATAATTATTAGTATAAATATCTTGATAAGTATTAATATACATATTACCTTTTCTAATTAGATTTCTAATTAGACCAGAGTCTTGATGCAGCATATGCGTGGGCATATAATAACACTAGTATAATTCCTATAAGATTTTGCGTAACCTTAACAAGAATTATAACATAATTATCTATATAATTAAATTGTAATATAATTTATCTCGTAAACAGTAAGTGAAGTGAAAAAGATAGAACGCTTATTAAAATATTAAACGTATCATACATAAAATTGATTTTTTTAAAAACTATATAATTACTGCTTCCGTTATTGCAGTCTATTTTGAGCTGATGATCATTTTTTAAAGACATAAAAAATTGTATATAAAATTCCTATTAAATAAATTACATATCTCACACGTTTCATGTAAAAGCTATATGTATACGATAGTATCAGTGACAGTTAATTTTGATCTCTCTTCTTCAAGAATGGCGAAATGCATCTGTAATTACACACTCTATCTCGATTATAGCGAAAGATCATTCGTCACTTGCGGCAATCTATTGTAATTAGCATACGCGTCTGGCGGTTGATTAATATTTTCGTATTCATTCACGCGTATACAAGGCGCCTGTACCTCGCTGTAGACTCACTTTAAAGATTACGCAGCCTTGCCGTTCTCTCTCGAAAGGTTACCGTTTGTCACATCGTATTTTTCGCGATTTGCAGATTCTTGTTTGCGCGGCGATAGTCCCGAGAAAGTTTGCAAAAATAGATTCTAATAGAGAGTATTGCAATATCATACTAATATTTGCTATATATGTTGTATACTATGTACATGCAAAGTGTTCAAGTGTTTATTGAATTAACAAGGAAATAGTGAAATAAATAATAGCTAAATTGTTTCAATTAAAAGCTATTGACACATTTTACAAATTCACACTACTGAATTTTTGATCGGTTATTTTTTTTAATCTCATGATAAAATATCACAATAAAAAATAATTGAAGAAATTGTTAATTAATGATTTAGAATACTATAATTAAAAGGTTGGTTAATGGCGATTAGGAACACAGGCTGCAACTGCATAAATCATAAATGGATGCGCACATGGTACGTAGAAGCGAGGAAATCTGATAAAGAGATATCGCAGGAAGCGATCACAATATCGTTATGAAGGAAACAATGTGTGTGCAAGCGCAGTGCATAAAGCCACATTAATGTGTGCATGCATTTCCATATACATGAATGACTTCACGTAATTGTATGTATCTTATTCGCGCGTCAAGAACGGTGACGAAACTCTCATTTAAGGAGCGTTAACTACAGGTGTATTTACGTAAGAATAAATGTTTTTATTGAGTACCTTCAACATCGGCCGCAATGATATTGATAATTGATAGAAGCAAGCAAACCTGAGTAATTTTTACCTATGTATAAAATAAATACAATCTTTTCTGGCGAAAAGATATACGCATATTTTTAATGTGCATTAATAATATTCCATGCGATATAAAGGCGTCGTCAATTATTATACAAATAGCACCAATAATCAATTATTAATCGTCATTACGCCAAAGGATATAACTTGTTCTTTGACTAGTTGCATTTTTCAGTGAAATGTTACTTATGTACTGGGTATTTTTTATAACATTTATGTTGAACATCAATTTGTCGTATACTAACTGCTAAAGATTATTATTATACTTAATAAAACTTTGCATGGCTTTTAAATTTTTAAATATCAGACATATATATTTAAGATTTTATTAATTATATCTTATTATGAAAAATAAAATTTATATATAATTTCTGCTTACATATCTTCAATGTTTAATTTATAGTTTACACGCGGAGGATATTTACAGATATCTAAATATCAATAACCACTGGAGATGGTTGATAATAATACGTAATCCACATAAGCAAATTTAAATAATAAACAATTGTAATTTTGTGTATGTTCAGGTAGTCGCCACGTAAAATGGTAGCATCGCAAAACGATGGTGGTAGAAGTATGGGAGGTGGCAATGGTGGTGGCGGCGGCGATGACACGGTTTACACGGTGGCCGTGATGAGCGGCGGCGGTTACAGAAACGAGGGCTACAAGGACGACGGCACCGACGGCATACCGCCGGAACCGCAAAAACCGCCGCAGCTACCGGCAACGGACGACGATACGCAGTCGCGGAAGTTCAATGTGTCGCGCGGCGAGAAATGGCGTATCCTGAAGAACATTGGCACCGTCTCGATCGCTTTCATGGTTCAGTTCACCGCGTTCCAGGGTACGGCGAATCTACAGTCGTCGATCAATGCAAGCGACGGCCTCGGCACCGTATCGCTCTCGGCTATCTACGCCGCCCTGGTGCTCTCGTGTATTTTTGTACCCACTTTCCTCATCAAGAGACTTACCGTCAAGTGGACCCTTTGTCTATCTATGCTCTGCTACGCACCATACATCGGCTCGCAGTTCTATCCTAAATTCTATACCCTGGTACCTGCCGGCGTACTCCTTGGTCTCGGCGCCGCGCCCATGTGGGCTGCCAAGGCCACATATCTCACCCAGGTTGGTGGAGTTTACGCCAAGATTACCGATCAACCGATTGACGCTATCGTCGTACGGTTCTTCGGCTTCTTCTTCCTGGCGTGGCAAACCGCCGAGCTCTGGGGCAATCTCATCTCCTCGCTTGGTAAGTTAATAGTTTCAAATTTACCATATATTATTAAAACTATTATTTTAACACAAGATTATTTTAGCAAGAGATTTATTGGACTATCTTATGCTATATGACTATTTTCGTTATATTATTTATATATGCGATATGTTTCGACAGAATTTAGATTAATACAAAAAATGTACGCTGTTTTTTTCATAATTTACATTTTATGACACAAAGGATATCGTATACAATGAGACCAAAGTACTTTCGATTGGAGAATAATAATGAAAAGATTTTGTAACAGTGTAATAGCAAGAGATACAATTAATCAAATTAATCAACATATTATTAGATTAGTTTTGATAACTGATTTTTTTAATACTTGCATATTTACATGCATATAATTAATAATTATATGGCGCTTCGTGAAGAGAATTGATTTTTGAAAATATTTAATTTTCTCACTATTGAGATTATAAAAGAGCTTAATAAACGTTTTTACGTGATTTGTCATATCACATTAAACCGGTATGTATATATTTGCAGAAGCAGCTCTCCTTGCTGTCACTCGAGAATGTATAATAGAGACATTTTCTACATCTCAATAACACACAACATTTTAATACTATCGCCGTCTGTTTTTTACACTCAATTACCAGCAACTCACAATATAACCGTTAATGCCGCGCAAATACACCCGTAAAATTGTGTGCACAATTGTACGATGACTTATCAACTTGGACTATCTTGCTCATCTTATAACCAGATGTGTGTGTACTATAATTATATCATCATAATTATAATTGTAATATCACATAACTGGTTTAAAAAATATATTTTTCTAGACACAAATTATTAATTTAAAAATTTCGCGGAGAACTTTTATTAAAAAGTTAATATAAATTGTATATATAAAAACAACTATTTTTTTAATTGACTAAATTTATTTATTTTTTATATTTATATTCATATTATAATAAAATCATATTTTTCTTATATAAAAAATAGCATATATATCTTTATCTTTTATTGTTAAAATATTTTTATGTACATATATGTATTATATAATTTTTTAAAGCTCTCTTGAAGAGCTTTAAATTAAGAAAAGGTCTATTTTTTGTTCAGTTGAGTTAAAAATATAGTCTGTAAAAGAATATAGAAATGCAGAATATTTTATTATGATTAGGTAAAATATTTTAGTCTCCGAAATTAGGCAAGTTTCGCAGTGGCAAATACGCAGCGTACGCGTACAGTAGAAACAGACGTTACAGTCAGACAGTCGGACTAAATGCTCGGTTTTTCCCCTGATGCTCGTATCCTCACGCCTTTACACGCCTTGCGTCCGTCATATATGTGTGCAAGATAACACTGTTGGTGAAAGACTCCACAAGCGAGACAGGCTGTGATAGCGACAGAGAGCGAATCGCACATTCGCCGAGAAGAAACGAGATTTATCCGGTATAAACCTGTGATAGTCGGTTTCCGTACTACCTCGTACGCATTCCCCGTTGCTGCGTATATACGCACACGCGCACGCATATATATATACACGCTCAGCAAAGTATTATTGTGTGTCGATCTTACATGTGAAGAAACGTTTCTTCGATTTCTTTGCTCATCGAACATCTAATGTATTCAGTCTGACGCTATTCTGGGTGGTATAAATCAATAAAATCCGGAACCGAAGAATGTTCTAATTATTATTAAAAAATTGATATGTTTAACTATGAAAAAAAAGAATATAAATTTAAATGTAAATATAATAGGTCTATTTTTTGTTCAGTTGAGTTAAAAATATAGTCTGTAAAAGAATATAGAAATGCAGAATATTTTATTATGATTAGGTAAAATATTTTAGTCTCCGAAATTAGGCAAGTTTCGCAGTGGCAAATACGCAGCGTACGCGTACAGTAGAAACAGACGTTACAGTCAGACAGTCGGACTAAATGCTCGGTTTTTCCCCTGATGCTCGTATCCTCACGCCTTTACACGCCTTGCGTCCGTCATATATGTGTGCAAGATAACACTGTTGGTGAAAGACTCCACAAGCGAGACAGGCTGTGATAGCGACAGAGAGCGAATCGCACATTCGCCGAGAAGAAACGAGATTTATCCGGTATAAACCTGTGATAGTCGGTTTCCGTACTACCTCGTACGCATTCCCCGTTGCTGCGTATATACGCACACGCGCACGCATATATATATACACGCTCAGCAAAGTATTATTGTGTGTCGATCTTACATGTGAAGAAACGTTTCTTCGATTTCTTTGCTCATCGAACATCTAATGTATTCAGTCTGACGCTATTCTGGGTGGTATAAATCAATAAAATCCGGAACCGAAGAATGTTCTAATTATTATTAAAAAATTGATATGTTTAACTATGAAAAAAAAGAATATAAATTTAAATGTAAATATAATTAAAAAATTAAAAAATAAGTAAAAGTGTATATATATAGTCTTAAATAAAGAAATCAGATTTAATCATGATGCGCACGTTTACTTTCTTGGATTTCTTGTTATTTGTAGAATTTATGATTGCAAATTTATTTGAAATCTGTAATGATATGTGTGTCTCTCTCTCAGACGATATATATAAAATATTATTTAATCTGCTTTATAATATTATTTAATCCGCTTTATAATCTAGATAAATAAAATTAATCCAGATAAATAATAAATTGCAAAGATAAAAAACATTAATAGTGCACAATATAACAAATATATCGATGTTTATCAAACATATTTATATGTGTAAAGTAATATAATAGTATAGCACAAAGAGAGAAAGAGAGAGAGAGAGAGAGAATATTTGCTTTAGAAGAAAAAAAGTTTTACTCTAGATAAGTGTAGATGGTTAGAAAGATGAGCTCTTTTCTTAAATTACTGAACGGATAGAGAAAAGTTAGTGCCATTGACGCCAGACAATATTTGCAAATATACGACAAAGGTTAAGATTGTTTTGGAATCCTTGTCGAGGTCGACGTGTGCGCAATATGATAGCAATGAATGGTCGATAGTGACATGAAGGTTACGGGAATTGCGAACAGGGTATAATTAAATAATTCGTACAACCGGAGATCTTTGTAAAATGATTCGGTAATACTTATAAGATTTTTTTATGCATTATGACATTGATTATGGAAGAAGTCGATTAAATTTATGTCACGTATTGATCGTATTTAAATAACACGGTAAATTATCGTAAAGAATCTGTTTTATTTTTGTCAAATTATAAGTAAATAAGATTTTAATGATGTTAATTAAAATAAATTATAATTATAAATGTTTCTTCAAGTCTGAAATTTTGATATTATGCGTATTTCTTGATATATACAATCAATGTTTTATTATAGGAAATTTAAGTGAAGGCCATTATTTATTGCAATCTTTTAATATTAAATGTCTCGATGGTAAAATTACGATTTAAAATACAGCAAAAGCAAAATTTATTTAAACTTTAAATAAACAATAATTTCTTTATCTTATATATCTTGTTTAGTTATTTTTGAATTTAGACCTAAAAATTCAGTTTCTTCAATCTATAATTAAAAACCTTTTTATTCCAATTTGATTTAAAATTATAAAACTATTTATTAGCCTTTTTGTTTAAAAAAAAAAATAAATGTAAAATTAATAAAACATCGTATTTTTGTTTTGATATAAAAACTTTAGTGCTATAATGAAAATACGAAATATTTTTCATCGCTCAATAAAAGATAATTAAAAGGCAAAAGATGATATCTTCAGCGTGCTTTTCATTCCGATCGTGTAATTCTAATGAACGATTTCCTCGTACATGCTCGAACAGCAGACACCGTTAAAAAACAGACAATTTTTAACAATTATAACGATGATGGTGGGAACGATTTTAAATATGATATAACATTATTAGCTCTGCTCCAGTGAAAGTCCTTTTCCTCTTGGATAAACATACGTAGATTCCAGAGAATGACGATACGCTTTGTTTAGAGCTATCGATTAGTTTCTGTCTTCTGTCGGAAAATATTTAAACGCTTATATGAAATTGTGAGTAATACAAGATATCAGGCACGCCGCGACGATAGAAGATGAAAGTCGTACCGCGTGTCAGTAGTTCCGGTCGATGATTTAACCGGCGGGATATGGCGAGCGTTAATTTTTCACGGCAACGTAACGCATGCCGCAACTCGCCTAACGCATTGCGTGATCTCTCGACATATTCAAGATAGTTTTTATCGTCACATATCTGCGTTACATATTATATCACGTGCACTAATAATAACGCGCGTGTACGGCGATTCTTGCAAACATTCGCGCGTTTCAAAACGAATCGTTGCACTTTAAAGCGCCGTGGCTCCTAGTTGATTTATAACTCAATACGCGTCGAATACCAACGAGATCCTTCGAGAAGGTTTCCTGCAAACGACCACATTCGAACGCGTGTCGTGCGCTTCCTCATTGGCAACACACATGTGCGTGGGCTGCGTTTGCACAGCTGTGCGGGAATTTCTTTATCTTGTTATTTGCGAGCACTTCTCTCTGCTGTGCGGTTCATCGATTGGTTCGATGATTCTTTATTAATTCGTCATCAGATCCAAAATAGCTATAATTTTTTTGACGACATTATAAAATGCAAACGTGGCAAAAACGGTGCATTAAAAGGTATAGGTACTCTGTTTATCGAAGGATTTTTTTATACGTGTGTATAAAGTACATACGCAAGTATTTTTGCGTAAAACGACTTCACAGCTGTTTTAATGACGTTAATAAAGCAATCAGAACACGTTAGGTTGCGATAAATGTCTATCGCGTTTTTATTAGATGTAACCAGTCGCTATTTACATCCGACAAAGGTCTTTTCCGACTTCACGCGCCGTGACTAAAGGTGCAGGATTATGCGATATATCCCCACCGAAGATAAGCGCAACCGTGACACCGTTGTTCGGTGTTTTACCTCCACAGGACGCGTCGACACGCATAATCAATTTTTCGATCGTGAAACGACGAAGTAAAGCTTCGTGTCTAGCGCGCAAACCGCATGTCCGCAAAACGATTAGGGAAGAGTCTCGTCAGCGGTGAAATTCGCTCATGAAATATTGATTTACGAAGAGTCTAGCAGCTCACACTCGTACTCTTTGTATCGTCTAGCTCTCTCGCGACGATCGAGACGAGACGGTATTGCCGGTTTCCGGTTACGGCGTAATAGGTCGACCTCTCGATTTACCGCTCGCACACCTTCACCACGCGATTCTACGCGATAACCGACGTGGCAATATATAAATTGTTACGTGTTTCTTACTTATTCAGGTATACATGCAGTTACCAGTAGATTGCATCGATATTCAATTTTATTCCTCTCCATTGCGATATGTAAAATAAAATGATTTCCGTATAAATTTGCATTGTGAGAATATCATAGAAATATGCAATAGATATAAACAGATGAGCGATCAAATTACCCAAGCCGTTGGTCTTTAATTAGTGAAGTAAACAAAAAATATACCGCATATATGCTAAATATGCAATAAATTTATCTCTCATTGATTGCTAAATAAAACTAATTAAAAATGCCGTACATTTTAATTTTTTATTATTAATGCTCCTCTTGAATGAAAAAATGTCATGTTGCTTATACTACTTATACTACTTTTGAGTTTGAAATATTATTATATTTTGCAATAATTGTTTCTCTTTTTCTTTAGAATATTAACGTGAAAATAATGACCCTCCTACTGCAAAGTATATAAAAAGCAATAATTATTTTTACCTCAAGTCATTTGCATAATTTGAATTGGCTTTTTCTATTTTTAGCTACGATTCTAGAGAAAAAATCTTTTTTTGTAACGAAGAAATACGGCTCAAATATAGACAATTCAAATAGTGAATATATATTGAAATATTACTTTAAGAGATTAAATTTTAAATTTTATATTGATCCTAGATTATATTTAATTTCAAAGAGAGTATAAGAACGAATTGATAGCATACATGGTTGCAAAAATCTTTTAATTTTTACTTACAGAACATATAAAATATTAAAATAGTTTCTTCGTTTCCTGTATAATTCTTCTTTTATATAAAAATTTTCTATTAAAAACTAATATAAAGAGACATTTTATCAAGAAAAGATTAAATTGTTTATATTATAGTAATAATATATAAATAAATTCGAAGAAGCAGCTTAGCAATGAAAGCGCGAACGCGTTCGAGGAAACGACTCACAATCAGAGATCACTTTCAAATTGCAGTACTGAGCGACGGGGGGCACGGCGGTGGCGGGGGCGGCGGCGGCAGCAACGGCACGACCAGCTGGGACAAAATCAAGTTGTGCGGCGCGGATTTCTGCGTCCTTGGCAACGGAGGCCACGAGAACCTGGAGCGGCCGCCGGAGTCCGAGATCTATGAAATCTCTTCGATCTACCTTACGTGCGTCATCATTGCGGTAATAATCGTCGCTCTGTTCGTCGATCCTCTTTCCAGGTGAGTCCCGAATATACCGGAACGAAAGTTGTTGCCCGAGGGAGGGGGATGCTAATCGCTCTCGAGAGCGACGCGTTTTTATCGCCTGCCAGGTATCAGCCGACTTAACGATCGTCGTAACATTTCGCGACGGAATTGCGCGTCAGATGAACAAGGACAAGCTGCACGAGCAGCCGTTGTGAAAAAAAAAAACGTTAGAGAGTAGTCGGGGCTGGCGAACCTGATTACCTACTTTTTGGCGTGTCGTCGGTGATGGGAGATAACGCGCCGAATGTTAATCGATCGGATTTACATACATATCTATACGCGCTGGGAGAAATACGTAGAATCGATTTAATCATCATCACATAATTTTTTATACTGCTATTGGAGCATTAATGTCTAATATACGAATAATCCCATCGGTACTGATTGAAGTTTACTTGGAAAATTTTTATCGTCTTCCATTTAAAAGAAGATAAAACCAGGCAAATTGGAAGCTATGTTTTTCTCATATTTTAGAGGGATCATTATTGATCCCTTTATGAAATCATAAATATAAATGTTGCATTCAAAAAGACTGAAAGGAATTGGAGATGAATTCCTTGAATCAATAATTCTTTGATAAAAATTTAAACAAAATTTTGATTTTTGTAAAACGATTCGACATAGCAAATCACAATTATAATTCTGTCCAAAAATATAAAGACACTTAAGAAAGTTTTAATTCCTAATTAATATCTCTATTATTTAATATCTCGTTCTTTAATATCTAGCTATTTAATATCTCTATTTAATATCAAAAGAGGATTTAAATAGAACATCAATATACATATTTAATCCAAGACATAGGCACTAAAATTCTCTCTCAACAGTCGATGTAGAAGAACGTAAAAATTTTAGAGGGACTCTCTCTCTCTCTCTCTCTCTCTCTCTCTCTATCTTTAATTTACGCTGCTTTACAATATGCCGAAGGATACGAGCACTTATGTTGACGCAACGAGCGAGTCCAGAAACTTACCGACTTTTAATAAGTATGGTTCACGCTACGTGTATAACGTTATGCAATCACCACAGCCGGCACATCCTGTCGGATGTACGCTATTTCGCAATCATAAGCAGAGCAATGGTTACGATGATCCCAAAATGGGGGAGGTAGGGGAGAGGAAATTCGGGTTGATGTTTCGCGGATCACGTCTATCAAACTGCGGTTTCGTAATGTCGCAAAAAACATGACACACCGTGAAAATAATTTCAACTCGTTTGTTCACCGTCTTTGAAAAATGACAGGAAAGAAGCGATCGTTTAAAACGTACATGTAACCTTTGGGACCGGATTTTCCAAACGATCTGATAATCCACGTAATGTATAACTATTACGAGCGCAAGTATAATAGCTGCAAGTTGCTTGTATCGCAGAGAGAACGTGAGTCAAACGAGTTGTTACGAGTTTTTACAGACGAGTCAGATGAATTAGATTCTAATCTGTTCCTGGGAAGTACAGTTATGTAAATTGTTCAACTTTATAAATTGTTCAAATTTAAAAGCAACTAAAAAATATTCAAATATTATTTTACGCCACGATTTCTAAAAAATGATGCATCTGTAAATAAACTTCGGTAATTGTGCTCGAGCTTTGCGTAAAGGGATGTATATTTCGCTTTTTTACAGACAGTTGATACTGTGCGAGAACAACGCCCCAGTACTTCAAATCGGGAGGAAAAAGATCTTTCTCGATTGTATTATCGCTTTATATTTAGAACAGCTTGACGAAAACACGACGTGATCGCGCATGACGTCGTCATATATTCATAAAACGACTGTGCGGACGATGACAGTTTGAGCTATGCAATTCATACAGTGCGAAATCACGGATAAAATATATCATTGTCAGTGATCGTGCGCGCCGATAAGGTGGTTTGATGTACGAATAGTACAGGCAGCTTCCTTTGTTACATCCCGCGCATGTCATCTTTCAGTGCATAATTACGGCATGCTCTACCTTCGCAATTAGGCTTCATTGTTGGCTCAACGCGCAATTACAGGCTTCTTTGTGGTGAACAGGTTTCGCGTCCTACTCGCGTAGATCAATGTCGCTGGTAGATACTAATGAAACAAAATATTTTTTTTCTTTCAACTTTCTAGAAGTATTCGAGGAAACATTTAACAAGTTAATCTGCTGATTACTTTGCTCTCATTTGCAAATTGAAAGTAGTCCGATGTTTTGTAGAGTCATCTTGTTTAATCGAATGATTGAACGCTTTGTGTGCGAAATAAGTCTGTTTAGACACATATTATGCAACATATATTTTAAAAAATAGAAATAAATAAAGATTGTATATATAATCTTTTAGCAAAATAACTTATTGTTGGCTAAATTTCTATTTTATTTTAGAGAAAATTTGACAAATTAAAAACTACAATTTTTCGCATAAATATTATATATTTATATACATTTTTAGCGACAATCATTTTTTTTTTGCGTCAATGCGCGTATCCTTGAACATGCTGCAAAGCAGCATAAATATAATCTTTTTACTGGAAAAATATTTGTATTTTTTTACATCGACTATTGAGAGATAATTAACTTAAGATTTACTATGTAATGTTACTTCCCGTGCCCAGCTAATCGCAAAAAATCCAGAGGCATCGATCAGCATAGAAAATTGATAAACCGATTGCTAAGTTGTTCTCTTCTTTTTTTTCTCTCTCTCGACTTTGATATAGGAATTATTAAAATTCTATTTATAATAGATTGTAAAAAAAATATCGCATTGGCATTGATTAGATGAAAGGATTGGCTCGTGAACGTACTTTAAATATACGATGCTGAATAATATCAGCATTGATATATTCAAATATCGTTTATAGAACTGCCGTTTCGTTTCTGCCGTTGGTAAAATCATGCTTTTCGTATTCATCCTGCCACGGGAAGATGCTCAAGGACGCGTTTGTCCGGATGTAAGCAACTCTTAATGATACGTTGTCCGCCAAATTATTATCAGGCCACAGATTAGATTGCAACTCAACATTACAAAATTTTACAAAATACATACTTTGGTTAAATGCACACTACGTCAACTACCCCATTCGTGATTAATACAATTGATCTTCCGTCGCTCAGATAGAAAGATATCTCGCTAATGTAGACGTAACATTAACGACACTTTTATATCGAAGATGGCCGTTATCGTTGACCATAAAATCGCGGAGAGGAAGACCTTCCTGCGCATAGGTCTTGCTTCCTGTCCGCACACTTGGCCGATTCGTTTAATGAATTGTTTTTTATAGACATCTACGATGAAATATACGTTTACATTTTTCTCGTCGTGAGACATCAAGGTTTCATTCAATGTGACCGCCCGGTAAATCAGTCGGTTCGGACTCTCCTTCGTGGAAAGAACAAACGATAGGGTATTATGCTCGCAATTAGATGATAGGTGATAGATACTATCAGACTTATTCCCGGTTGTAATTACGGCGTTACGGTTTTATGGCTTGCGTGACAACAGATTTTCATTGTTTTTGTACACTGCCGCGCAAGATTCTGCAATCTGTTATTGTTTAATTCAATACCTTTGCGATTTTAACGAATACGATTTGTTGTATTCAAATAATGAGTACTATATATTAAAAATTTAAATTTAAATATAATATTTTTTTTATATTTAATTAGGCCAAATTATTATAATATAAATTTTTATAACAGTAATTAATAATATATGATGTAAAAATAAATATAGCTGGACGATATCTTTATATAGTATAACATACGAAATTTCTCGTGGATATAATATCAAGAATTAATGTCAATTAATCAAAATTCTGTCCATTTTTTGACGTATCTGATTTAATTCTTTTACTATCCGTAACTGATAAATATTTTTTGAGATTTTGAACAATTTTATTATGTCCTGCTGGATTTGGACATCCTCTTATTACGCTTGTTTTTTTCATTCTAATGACGAATTCATCCGGAACTCTGTAACTATACTTAGACATCTTTAATTACTGGGAAAATTTACGATGGTCGCTGAGCCGCAGTTCGCGAATTGTTTTTTCGCAAGGCCGTACCTCTTCTAATTTACGTGTGTGTTAGCGCAAGTTTTGATAACGAGAAACTCACAATGCTAGTCTGACGAAAAGAAAACGATGATAAAGCAATGCTCACAGTTGTGCTAGGTATAGGTTGTTTTAGAAATATGTTTTATGATATCTTTAACTATAGATTTTTTTCTACGTTTTGTATTGTTAGTTTATTCTTAGCAAAATTCTATGAAATCATTATTTATTACAATTTCTAATTGTTAGCATTTAATTTAATAAAATATTGATCAAATCTAAAAAAAAATATTATTAAATAACAAAGCTGCATTTAAAATTATTTATTATTTTAGAATTTAACTCACTAAAGTTTTCTTTTTAATTTTAAATTATTTACAATATAAATTAATAAAGTAAAATAAATTTTTTTTTTATATCTTGAATATTGTAGTCAAAAAGAAAATATCGCAGTGAAAGACACTGTAGATATACATTTTATCGTAGTTGCAGTAAAATGAATGTATTTAGGACACACGACGGCACGTACCGATACAACAACTTCCCACTTGCTGCTCGTGTTCTCGCTTAAATCTGCGAGAATAGTACCTCTTCGTTATCGCTCTGAGAGAAACATATTCCTTTTGTTCACAAACGCATATCTGTTATCGCAAATGTAAGAAACGGATCGTGTGTAAATAGCAAATTCGTGCATACCGTTAGAAAAATCGTTTGCTATTCTAGTCATACCTAGCTTTTTATAATTTTATTGCGGATTACTTATATTTTTACACATGATTTATATATATAACATCACACAAATATAAAAAGAAAAAGATAAAATTTACTTGTTAATATTTGTTCAATGCGCTATTTTGTTAATATATTCTTGTATTTTTTCATTAACGATTCTTGGAGCAGATTCTCGTGCCAATGTGAATCAAATTGTCTTCTTTCACTCCTCTTTCCGAGCATTAAAATTTCACGATCGATGATGTTGCGCGTTGCGTAATCCGCGAACCGACGCATCATGGTACGGCGCTGCCGTGCTTCATTCATGCGATCGCTTACGAAGATACGCATCGCCGTTCGATAATCGCCCACGATGAAACGCAGCATGCATAATACCAGTGCAGTTAGAAAAACTGACGTTTCCCCTGCGCTCATATATACATATCTTTTTCCGGTTTGCGCATATGCATGCCGCTAATTTGCTTTTGGTTGTAGATAGATAGACTCATATACCGGGGCACCACAAGGTAAAGATATATATATATATACTTAAATCTTTTTCGATTTCCGATACCAGCCGCTTTGATATTCACCGGTTTCAAACGCGTTGCGTGTTTACTTGCTACATTATAAAATTAACTTTTAATGCATATCAAGATATAACTAGTAATGATAGGTATTTTAATATAATGATAGAGAGGAAAATTCAGATTAAATTAATAGAATAATTAAATAATTTAATTGTGCAGTTGCGCAGTCAATTTACTCTTTATAATGCACACATATTATAGATAAAAGTTGTTAACACACATACATAGATAACTATAATTATTTTAAAAACAAAAATAGATATACATATATTTTGCTGGAAAAGTATGTCGATGTACTAATGTCTTTTAAAAAAAATTGAATTGATAGTTGAAATTAATACATCTCTGTTTTATTTTATGTCACGTCGAAATTATAAGGAATTAATCGCAGAAGATTAATTATCACATATTTTTAAGATATCAATATTTAAATGTAAGATATATGAATATATCCAGTATAAATATTATTCAAATTTATGGCAAAAATTATGATAGAAATGTGGACGCTTTACTTGTTTTCTCTAAATGAAACGCATCATTGGTAACCACTTTAAGAAAACAATGAACCTGTTTAGCGAATACAGCTGCCAGTTTGCCATATAGTAGCTAATGGATCGGTATGGAGCAAGCTTTTATCGGCGCCGATTTTACGCAGGTGAGTTATCGAAATGCTTTTAAATCGCTCTTGTTCCATATTCCTGTCAATATAAACAGATATTAGAAATTTAATTGCAATTTTTATGAGTTCTGATAATTAATTGGAAGAAAGAATAATATTTATATTTATTATATAATATTTAATTTTATCTTTTTAATATATATAATCGATGAAAGTTTAATTTAACACACACATGTATTATGTGCTTGTAATAAGAGCTGCAAAAAGGAATTTTAATTCTTTCTTTTTTTTAGCAAAGAATATCAAATTCTTTACTCTTAAATTTTTAATTTTATGAATTATTTGCACAATTAATAATAATTATCGTCTTTGATATTAAAAAATGATAGAATGCGAGTAAATGAATTTATCACGGTAAATAGATTCGTTCATGGATACTGAAATATACAGCACTTTCTAATGACAGCTGTTGATCGCGCTGTCGTCATATAAATTGATACCGGTCACTCCCTTTCGTGCACATTGTAAACTGCAATCGTTGATAAAACAATGGCATTCCATTTTGCAATCTGGTACATGCTATTTCGTGTATCGATCTTTTATTGCGAGTCACTAGTTCTTCCACGTGTTCTCACAAATCATTGATAAGGAAATGATCGTCCTTGATTTCGTACCAGGATCCGACATTAATGAAGCGCAATGACGTCAACTCAATTTGCCTCTGTAACTATTATCGAGCCGTCATCGAGCAGGAAAGAAACAAAAAATGAGACGAAGAAAAAAGCGGAATTCCATATTCTCGTTTATAGTATTCTGCTTTCTTATTCCCGAGCACGTACCGTCCGGTTCTATTTATGGCGTTAAACCGTGCACGAAGATTTATCGATGCCATTTCAATAGCGTATATCGCTGCGGCCTATGGAAGATGTAATTATTTGTCATGACAAATGGCAGTCTTCGAAAACGATAAAAACTCGATCACAGGAGAAATATTTCATATGAGATAGGACGGATACGTGTCGATACAAAAGAAGAATTGTAGGCTATGCGAAAACGCGGAAAGAACATCCGATTTATTATATTAGAGTTAAAATAATGATTCAACCGCAACACGCAAGTCACATAATTATTTACATTACAGATCTGTTGATCGAACTGTTGATATTTGATGAAAACGCTCAAGTTAACTTCTGACGATTTTCGAAAATTATTAATGAATCAATTGTACTCAATTATTTAGAAGATATTTAGAATGATCCTTTTTGAAGCATATCCTAATTGAATCCCGAGAATCTGCGGGTAACCTACTTTTGAAGAAGGCTACAAAGAAATGTATGATGGAAACCTCTCACAGTCGATCGCCAAGCTCTATAACCGGTTGGTCTCCAAGTAGATTTTCTCTTTTTGTGCGCTTCAACTGGCGCCAGAGTCTACCTTCCCCGATCCGGCCTCGAATCATTGCAAGTCGGGACGACAGTCTTCGTCCTCTTCATCGTCGATAGCAGCAAGTTGATAGCAGTCTTCGACCGTTGCGGGAATAAGTAGACACTTTTCTTTTCGCCGTCATGGAAACTGTCATCAAGATTGCGAATGCGAAGTCGACATAGCTGGTGACGTCGGATCTCTCTAGATCTTTAATCCGTTTCGATCGTCGATCGTGAGGCGAAGATTTGTTGCTCCGGTTCCGCTTTCTGTGGAATTATTTTCAGTTTTTGTTCGATCTTTTATTTCTGTCTTGACAAAGGTTCTGCCTTTTTATGTATAGTGTTATAATCTATCATGTTAAATAATTTGTTACTTAAATTTCTTTATATACTTCAATAACTATTATTTTATTAACAAACTTATTAACGAAAATTTGGTTCTATTTGCGATTAACGATTAGATTTAAAAAATGTCTGTTAGAGTTATTAATTCGTAATATCTATGGAATAAATTAATTTTATTGGTAAAATTTATTTAATTTGATTGCATCTGTGTCATTATTTATTATGTTTATTTATTTATCGGGATATGTGGTACAATTCCAATTTATATGAAAGAGTTACTCTAATAGAAATATATGTATATATAGTTCCAGAAAAAAAGTAAAAGAAAATAATGTAAAATTAAGAACTAAAAATTAACAACGCGTAATCGTACATAAGATTAATTATTTAAATTCTGAAAGAAAAGTAATGAAAATGTCACAAGCATTACAGTACATGTATCGATATCGATAATTAAAAGATTTTATGCAAAAAAAATTTTTGATATTCAATGTAAAAATTTTCCGCGTCATTTGCAAGACAAAAAATAAATATTATTACGGTAAAATTTGCGAGTGTTTATTTTGCTTTTCGCGAGTTTTCTCTTCGATTTTTCTTTACGCACGAGACCTCGCTATAACGACAAGTTGCAATCAATGAAATGCAATAAAAGATCGACCTGAATCAGCGCTAGAACTCGCGCTAGATATAGAACGCTGTTTTTCGATGCGTGACGGCCACGCGAGGACGCATGATCATCCTCCGGAAGCACGTGTTACTGATTACAGATACGAGAGATGCTAGGATCAAATTTGTGTTACCTCTTTCGAGAATGATTTTATTGAAAAGTGATTTATACGTAAAATGTATTGTTGAATATGTGTCGCCAAGAAAATTCTGGTATTAATGGAACATGTATGTCTCATAATCTTTTATTTCGGAGAGATGTGTGTCATATTTACAATCTGTAACAAGGTAAATTGAAAAATTTATTTCAACATACAATCATTTTTAGTGACTCGAAAATTATAATGAGATATGTACAAACCTTTCATTTTATAATTTTTAATTTTTATATATATACAAATATAATTTTTAAATCAGATTTATATTTTAAAATCCAATTAATAATTTATAAAAAATATTAATAAATCTTATGCACATAATAGATTCTACAAAGCAAAATCAATTCTCTTTATTTTAAAATATGAAATTTTTTTTGTGTTATAAATACTTTGGTCTACCACTCTCTGACATCTCCTCGCGCAAAAATATTACACAAAAGCAAACTTTAAAGTATTTAAATTTCCTAAGAATTTTCCGATTTAAGTACCGTTTGCGTATATGGTTTTAGTGGCGCGTGAATCTTTCAGACGGCAATATCACTGGAGATTAGTGCCTTGACCATCACGCGAATTGCGATATAATATTTCCATTCTTTTTTCTTTTTTATTATATTAGGAAAAGAAAAATGATATTATACACTATATTATAAACGTGCAATAATTTTTTGGCATGACATGAAATATTAAATGCCGCTCTTTATAGTGTTGTCAAAAATATGACAGCAAAATAAAGTTTACATTAAATAGGTCTATAAACTTTTTATTTCCTAAAAAATATGAGAGAAATAGAAGTTATGTGTCATTATTCTACTCAGTCATTGATTTATTACGAGTAATGGGAAATGTGAATCGATTCATATGTCGTCCGAGTTCACATTCATGTAATCGCGACACGAAACGATGAATGAATCCGGCTTGGGCACGCGATATCGTTCAATGGCAATGTATACCAGTGGAAGTTTGCTAATTGCGCAATCCATTTCCGTGTGGCTTGCGTCGCACGGACACTGAATAAGCACATGGATGGTACAATCACGATAATAATTAATCTCGGTCGTCATTAATCCACATCCAAGCGAGCGTGTTCTTCCTCTTTGCAAATAGCGGCGCAAAAGTTTGCCGGAAAATCATATGTTCTAAGCGGCAGTCGATCATCATTGTTCATTTGTGTTTCCCGCTCTTTTGTCCATCTGACTCTTGACTTATGCATTACATACAAAATTATGTTTAACGTAAAGCACAACCGCGCTGATTATTAAAATATGATTTTAATAATATAGACGTAGTTACATCAAAATAAAAATTCTGAATAATTTTAAATTTTAATAAGTATATCTGTCTCAGATATAAATGATTTTAATAAACAGAAATGTTAAGTTTAATAAACAGAGATAATTATCCTATTCAACAACAATTTATCAAATTATTAAAAATGTGTAATTCTTCCAAGAAAAGCTAGTAAATAAAAACTCCTTCATTATTGTTAAAACCTATTATTAGATAAGTCTCTCGAATGGCGCAGTTTTGTCTTCCCGGAATCAGATCAATTATCTTGTACATTTATTTTGTTTCCACACGTTCATATCTATCGCAAAAGCTAGGAATAGACTTATTGTGTTCAAATGTAAAATTAAACTAAAGCAATAAATCGCAGAGAACGATAGTATTTTAGCTTCTTGAGAAGACATTTTAATGATCACATAATTCTCAATTGTCTTTCAGGTACGGCGAGAAGCAACGACGGTCGGATAGTCAAGAAATAAGCGGCATTCAATTGCTTTCTGCTACAGCTTACCAGCTAAAAAAGCCTTACCAGCAATTACTGATACCGATCACGGTATGGATCGGTATGGAGCAAGCTTTTATCGGCGCCGATTTTACGCAGGTGAGTTATCGAAATGCTTTTAAATCGCTCTTGTTCCATATTCCTGTCAATATAAACAGATATTAGAAATTTAATTGCAATTTTTATGAGTTCTGATAATTAATTGGAAGAAAGAATAAAGCTGCCAGTTTGCCATATAGTAGCTAACTATGTCGCTGCAATCTAGCAGGCGACATCATTAGGAGAAAGATAATCCTGACCCGCATAATGTTTGCCGCACTGAGGAAGGCGAACCGCAAAACAAGACCGTCGCGGCCGTAAATAAAATTATCGATATATCGACGTGCTACATATATAAGTTAAGTACTTTTCTCTTGTAAAATCAATTTAATCTTGCACAACATGTATGTTACAAATTGAATAATAATAATTCATGCAAAATGCCGCGTTTGTTACTATAATTCTTCCGGAACATAATGTTACTGCTCTTCACACAATTTGTAACTTCTCAATTCAGGCGGATAATAAATATTTAATTAATTATAAATTATATAAATATTTAAGAGATTATATATATAGCAAGTATAAAATATATTATACTTAAGACGAGTAGTTGCATCCATGTAAATTTAGAGAATATTGAATCGATTAGCTAATTGACAAAATACACTTTTGTAATTTAAGAATTTCATTTGTGTGACACACACACAGACACACATGAAAAAAAGGAGAATATTTAATATCAGATCCAGATTAGTTTGATTAACCATATTTGTGTGGCATTATCAATTATCAAACATTTGGTTGAATATTTTCTTTGATTATCCGCAGAGCATCCAAAGAAGATCGCGTTGTTGTCGCGTTATTGTCGCTCTCTCGCTCTCTTTGCTCTTATTGTCGTTCGCCGTAATGGTATTATCGTCCGTGATATCTGCATATTGGATAAGTCTTACGTAAGAGAGGTGAGCGTGTTAGATCCGCACGCAGATTCCAAAACGTCTCGCATTCTGTCGCTATCTTCCACTCGCGTTGCTTCCAAGGTTGAACCATAACGGTTCAGGCCGAGTCTGTACACGTTGGAAAGCCTCGCGAAAATATGCATTCGTAAAAGCACACAGCTGCGGTTGAAAGAGGTGAAAAGGATCACTTATAGGCTATACTATGTATCATGTGAACATTCGCGCGGCCGGATATAAAAAATTGCGCGTGATCGACACAAAAACGCGGAAAATGAAACAGATAATGATAATGAGTAGTGAAGCTTATTCGTAATTGAGCAAAATACCGGTTATGTCCAAATTGCAAACAATTATTCGGCCGTATAAGTGGAAAAACTAGAATTAAGTATAAAAATTATTTTGAGAATTATTTTGTTAGCAATATTGATAATTTCTGCATTATTAATCGAACGGATTATTCATGCTTGTTAGAGGATTAATAGATTAAAAGTTCGCTCAATCGACGTTCGATTAAATACATTTTTCGCCAAGGTCCTCGAACGGATCAAAGAGAGCCACAATACTAACCGGTACCGAGTCCATTGAAAATATTAGTCAGAGAATTCTTGAATTATGTATCTGGATTAACGTGCGGCGATTCTCATCGATATCATATAATTCGCTATCACATCATGATAATTTCTCTTTATTTCGACGAGCATTTACATGCGGAAATACGACTTTGTGGCGCCACCACGAAGAAATCAGCATACGAAAAAAAAAGTAACGTCTACAGTAATAATTCGTTTTTAACCAGGTATATGTCTGACAATGAGACGAACGATCAGCCCGTCATCTGTCACGGTCGTTTGTCAAGTTGTTAATACATGCGTGATTAACGACAAGACGCGATTCAAAAGCAATACGAAGCAGTTATGTAGATTACCGCGGAAGATATGTTACCCGTTTTCATGCCTTCTTTTGTCTGAAGAGATACATCTGAGGTATACCTGTCTTTGCAAGTGTCGATTTGCACCACGTTCTCCGCGGATCTAGACGGTGGCCGTGGCTTCAGCCGGGCCCAGAAATACTGCAAACGTGTTCTCAGGAATGTCGTCCTCCGGGGTGGAGAATATTCGCTGAGCTGTCGAGCGTTTAGCGGCACAATCGAGAGATTTACTTTGTGAATTTACCGACAAGGCACCGGCTGTATTGCTATACCATCTCGGGCCCCTAACATGTCGCGGGTCCTTAGGACGATTTATGTCTATCTGGTTTGTCAGCTAAATTTAGCATCGGGATTCTATTCGTCGGATTTTTTCGCGGTATGTACGAGAATGCCTCTCATTCCCCTGCCACATTCATATTAATTTTACGATGTACGATATAGACCTTCAAGATACATTGCTTGTATTTATTTTCTTTTAAGTTATACCCCGTACTTCCTTTTATTACAAACCTTTCATTTTATAATTTTTAATTTTTATATATATACAAATATAATTTGGAGAGATGTGTGTCATATTTACAATCTGTAACAAGGTAAATTGAAAAATTTATTTCAACATACAATCATTTTTAGTGACTCGAAAATTATAATGAGATATGTACGTATATCTTTTTCATTAGATATAAAAAGTTTATTATAAATAAACGAGACATATATACCATGTATATTGTATGTCCTGTGTTGTACAATTATGCGGGCATTAAAATCTCGAAGCTTTGAGTGCAATCGATCTCAACAAGTACGCGAACAAAACCATAAATAGTTTTTTATCTATTTGTCTATAAATATGAAAGTAAATATTAATTGTAAAATTAATGGTATATATATATATGTTTTTAATTTCGCAATTTGGTGTTATATTAATACGGACAATTCGAACGGTTAATTTTTTAACAATTGCATTAAAGACAGAAAAATGTAAACCAAGATGCATGTTAAATTATTGTTTAAATTAGAACTTTTATCAAGAATAGATTAAAAGAGAAAGTACTATAAACTATGACAAAAAATCAAAAGAGAAAAATAAACAATTTTCTACAATATTGCTTTAAAAGCAATCTGTTTTTTGCACTTGCATAAAATAATTTTTCTAAATATATGTAGCTACTAAGAAATATAAAATTAAGCTTTTCCAACATCAGATACATTACAAATTGATAGAAAAATGTTTAGTATATATTTTAGGAGAAGATTTGTGTATTTGTCGCATGCGTGTATATATGAAACTGGAAAGCTATAGCACACTATATTGAAATATAATTAGCTAAAAATAATAATGAAGAAACATTAGAATGTATGTTACAAAAGAAAATGATTAAACATATCTCCCCACGTACGCATGATAGTTATATGTACTAGATTTAGAAAGTAAATATACATTAATTAGAGATATATGTTTGTTTGCTATGAAAGCGAAACAAGAAAAACGAAATAAAAAAAGGAAGAGATATATAATAAAGAAATAAATTTTTCTTTAAAAACTTTTTCATCTGGAAATGTATGTGTCTGACATACGAGCAAGAATATTATTAAACAAGGAGATATACATATATTTGAAAGCAGGATATAACGTGATACTTATTCACGCACAGTATAAGGAATGTAATTAATAGCTGCTCTAAGTCGTAATGAAGAAAAAAACCGTGGCAGTAATCATACCAGGCTGTATGCTATTTTGCTCAATTGAAAAGATGGATTTGCGTAATTTGTATGCTGTCTAGCCGGTAATCGATCCGCCCAACAATATACTATATCTTTACGTTTTCTCGGATATTACTAATATGGTATCTCGCAAAAACACGTCTCAGATCAGCGTTTAGTTTTTACATTACAATCGCGATCAAACTACGGCAATTTTAACGGATCATCTTTTTCACTTTATCTTTTCTTGTCTCTGAAGGCTGCCGGCTGGATTTCCAGCTATATTTTTTGTTTTAAAATGATGCCAGTTGAAAATATTTGTCTCATTTGGAAAACTATATTCGTGACAATAGAAGCTTGGACTTAGTTTAGGCTTTTGGATATAATTATGCTTAAATTTTTTTAAGAAAATACTGAAAATATTATCTAATTTGTACGAATTACTCTTTCATTCAAAAATAGGTCTATTTTAATGATAGAATAATCGAAAATTAGGTACATTCTTCAGAACTTTTAGATACTGTTCATTGACAATCTCCATCGAAGCTACAGAAACGTAAGTTTCACGTAAGAGGCTAGAATTAATCGAGGAAGGTCGTGCATCGGGTAAACCCCCTCGTTATTAAACGACCCTGCATTATGACAAAAAGTGCTTCGGGCTAACGAGTTGCGACTCGTTTAAAACTGGTTCGCCGACAGGTCGTACGACGTCTTCGACTCTGGTGAGACGGGTAATTGGGCAATTAAACGCGCGCAAAGAGAAATTAGATGAAAAAAGAAAGAGAGAAAGAGAAAAAAGAAGAGGGAAGAGGAGGTTGCAGACTTTGCTGAGTCAGCTGAGTGGCGCTGGACTTGTTATAAATAGCCCCGCGAGCTTATTCTCGCGCCGATCCGGCGATACCGGACTTTCATACCTGAAATTCCATGTACCAGTATTTCTTTTACACGTGCACCGGATTGCGTGCACGCATACGCGTACACGTGTCGGACTCGCTTCGTTCTTCGATATAGTGAATGCCTCGGGGCATTATGTATATATAAGCCCATTCAAATGCCCGGATGTTGTCAGGTCGAGAATCACACCGAAGTATTGAAGGAATGCGACGATACGACAACCCATAGAACACAATGAAACCATAGATACGGTTGACTTGGAACTTGCGCCGAAGGAATTTTTAGTTATTAATTGTGGACTGATACGGCTGTTTAAGAATGAAAACTCAGCAAAATTCTTTAAATTTCAACTCAGTAAATTTCTTTAATTCATTCCAAATTTCTGTTTTGTATACAATTTTGAATATCGGTAAAAATTCTATTTAATGCTTGTATATATAAATAAGAGAGAGAAAGAGAATAAATAACATAAAAATAATCACCATTATAAGATGTGAAGGTTTACCAAGTGCTAATTTGTCCCATTCTCAAAAATATTCAAATTTAGAATTTTTTTCCAATGACAAAACGTTGTGTGCGCATTTAAAACATATTTTTGGTTTAAAACGTACATTATTTAATATATATGTCATATCAACATCACGTTTTTCTGAATTTATTGCGTCTTTCGCGGAAAATATATTCTCCGTATCACTACAAGTATATAAATACAGTTATTAAATATATATATAGCACTGTATCAATCACGTTTTTTTTTTATTTATTGCTTTGTCCGGAAAATATACGCCGTATCACGAGAAATGACCTAATATTTACGTACTAATTTATCAGCAATACATTTTATCGTTTACGTTGGACAGAAGTATTCATTCGTTTATCCGTCGTATATTGATTGAGATGTCTTCGAAGAGATTCACTCATTGTACTGTATCTTAATAAGATAGCTGTTCGCCTTGAGCTACAGGATGACATAATATAATATGCGCCATGTTTATATGTATATGGAAATGGAAATACTCAAATACATGCGTAATACAAAGAAATTTGCTAAGTAAATAGATATGACTATGATTGATGTGATTGAAATGATTTTTTTATTTGTAATCAATGAAAGTCATAAGACATTTTTATGAGTCAGTATTAAAACTGCCGATGCTTATAATGCTCATCTCTTAAACAAACATGCGTTAATCTCTTTATTAATTGCGCGCGTCTTTCATGGTTCGAGATTAATACATTTGGCAATATAAAATATTCGAGGAAGAGTGCGAGGCCTGCATTTTGCGAAAGATAATCATGTAAATATTTCACATGCCGCTGCTTTATACTCAATTTTTATAGAAGAACGTATAATCAGTCAGAGTTCTTTTGCAGTGTTAGAGAACACATTTTGTGATGTATTTATGTAGAATATAATATATCTAAAAAAATTAATAACTGTATGTAATGTTTATATATGAAGAATTAAATATTTTTCAAAATTTGTCGCGTTTAGAATTGGTGAATAAATATTTTACAGCTTCTAAATCGAATTTAATCGATGCAGTAGGTATATGATTAATGATAGATATGTCAATGAACAATTATTCTTGAATCATCAGTATTTTGCGCATCGATTATTTTTGGCGCGAATATACGGCAAATCTCACATCCAATGTAACATGTACATTAGTATGCAACTTCTTATTTAATATTCTATAAAATACATATGATTATCAATTTTTATTTTTAATTATTACCAATCATTAACAATCATTATCTTGTTTAAACGGAAAAAAAACATATAGTCAGATATCCTGTGATGTAGTATAAAAAAAGAGCGTATCCTTGTAATGCTCTCCATTCAAGGACATGCGTTTCGGAATCTCAGTATAGTGTATCCGCAAAATGGTACCTTAAGTGTTATAATGAATTTAAATGAAGAAAAAAACACGTTTAAATACAATTAAAGAATTCAAGATGAAAAAGCTCGCTCTCAGTCTGTCGTTACATTGTGTTAAAATTTGATGATTGATGGGATTATAATTGCAAGATAGCGTTGATATACACATACGAAAGCAGATTGACATCAGCTTCTCTTATAGAACAAGGGCATCAATTCATTCAATATGTAGAATGCGCACAGAAAAAAATAAATTTGGTATTTTTCTACCTGTGAAACGCTTAATAGCGTATTATATGGAGAGAGACTGAAATGAAAGCCATTGTGTTCCAATTCTTGATCAGCAATCTTCTAATTTATCAGCAATCTTCAACGCGCAAAAAAAGAAAGAGAGAGAGTTCAATGGATTCGGAATGCCATAGATCATCTTTGACGAATTAAAAAAAGAAGTATTAAATCGAATTCTTTTGTGTCTTTCCAGGCGTACATCTCCTGCGCTCTAGGTGTCCACAGAGTCGGCTACGTCATGATCTGCTTCGGGGTGGTCAATGCCGGCTGTTCGTTGCTATTCGGCTCGTTAATGAAATTCGTCGGCAGACAGCCGCTGATGGCTCTGGGCGCCATCGTTCATGCCTCCCTCGTAGTCGTCCTTCTCATGTGGAAGCCGCATCCTGATAATCCTTACATTTTTTATTCGGTCTCGGGTCTGTGGGGCGTGGGTGATGCCGTGTGGCAAACGCAGGTCAACGGTGAGTATTTATTATATTTTATATGTTAATGTTAGTATAAATGTTGCAAATTAAAAAAAATATAAAGAGAAATTTATGTATGATACAATAAAATAGATAGTGCATTGCTAGGATAGTTTTTCAGAATTAATATTTTCGATATGTCAATTTTATAGCAGTCACTTTAACTACTGAAGTAATCAAACGCCGCACAAAATATTACGTGATGGACGTTATTAATCATATGGCTTGCAGGTTATTATACGCGCAATCGAATATAATAAATCGAACGATATTTCGTTACGTCATAGACAGGCTAAAAGATTATTCGGATTAATATTAGATTGAAGTTCATAACGTGTTGTGCTATTATTCGCATAATCGAGGATATAATGAAGCAAACGCTATATCGTTATAACATACCAGGGAACCAAACAAAATTATTTAAATTATTTTATCCCATTATTATCGGATTTGAAGTCCGTAATACGATGAGAGATAGGCAAATCAATTTTGGAGGCACGGATTTGTCTAACAGTCTCTCTTTTTTGTCGTTTCAAAAAAACTAAATTTTTGTTATAAGTGACTGGTCCGTCCAAGACCGGCTACATTCCATATTTGTTTTATTCACAATCAACCCGGATATTGATGGATCAGACAAATACTTGACAGCCACTCTTAACACATTCGTGACAAAAAAATAATATTAGTCTGGAAATAAGTTACTTCTCATTAATATTAACGTTCTTACTAAATTAGAGGGTCATTGATCTATTCAGTTTGGGAAAAGAGAATTCATAACAAACATAAAATCATCGATTATAATATTTTGCATTACGTAAGCGTTAATTTGTCTGCGATTTTTTACGGATATTATAAGAAAAGTACCCTTTTTTATATAGCAATCGCTCATCATTGATAAGACAGATACATAGGTAGAAGATTCGATGATGTAATCTATAAAAACTCAATCGTAACAGAGAGGAAGTAATAAATAGCGAATTACTAAACAGCTAAATTACTTTTCGATAACTAGCGACTGGTAATAATGTAATTTTCTTTATATTAGTTTGCACATGCCGCCGCCATATAATCAGTTGGATTAATAAAAAGTCATATGATTAAATGCTTTGCTAAAGTAGTGCCTGGAGGAATTGATTAAAAATGATAATACATAGAAAGAGTGATAATTTCGTGACACATAAAATTGAAGTATACATTATACGCAATATCATTATCTCATCATCGTAATATCAAATATTCTTATATAGATCTCAAATAGAGCAATAAACATTGACCGTCGTAGAACTGGACGGTCATTGATATTTAAAATCCAGATAAGAATTTAACGTTACGTTGACGTGATGGTGACATTACGGATAATATGATATAAAGAGGACATTACATATCATCGATGTCCGTTTATATATATTCTCGATAAAGACATTAGAAAAAGAGACCTCTTTCTCTTTCTTTCGCAAAAAATTTATTTACGTGAAACCAAGCAAATATTGATATATACATATATTACTTATTACAGCGTTAACGGAAGACGATGATTCTGACCTTTGTGCTGATTAGATCATGCCCAAAAATGTTCTCGAAGATAATACACACCCACACATACATACACACACATAGGTTGCAAAACAAACTACTCAATACTAATTTTTCGTAATTAATTTTCCATTAATTTGTTTGGTTGTGGTTAGCAAATAAAAAAAAATCCATACTAGTTATTATATAAATATGATACGCTTTTTAGATTTTCCATGTCATTAGAGCAAAATCATTACCACTCTTTTATTTCGAGATGAAAAAAAAGAATATTCAAGTGGCATCAGTAATTCAATTTTAATTTAATTTTTGCTCGTTCGTAACTGCAGTTTTCACATGTAACAAACAACCAAATGACACACAGCAGGCTTGTCTTTATATACGTAATTAGAACTTCTGCAATTATACGAATGGAAAAGCGAGTCTCGGGCATTTCTTTTCTGCCTTACTGTGTAGTTCTTGCGAGATTAATCGCTTTACGATTCTCGTTCGAGTCTCGAGCATCTCGAGGTTTTGCAGAAACCGATATGCAAATCAATCTATCCAGCTACTTGTACATTAAAGCACACAGTATAGACAGCTGCATTTACTTCGTATCCGGCTTTGTCGGAATAATTGCGTGCATTGCGCGTGCACCGTGTGAATTTCTAATTTCAACGTATTATTATAGATAATTAGCAATCACGCATGCGATATCATTATTTAAAAAAAGTTTTTTAATATTCTTTCAAGTCTCTCTAAAAACATATTGCGGAACAATCTCGAATTACACCAATTATGGATGGAAAATTTTTTTTCTGTCGTACGTCGGCAGCTTACGAAAATAACAAGTTATTATTACGCAAGACTTGATGAAGATTAAATTGGAAAATTCCATTTGTCAAGTTTCAGCTGTGTAAATGGGGCATTCCCTTAAATTTAAATATAGATATCTTTAGCGATTAAAACTATTCCTATATCATAGATTAATATATACCTCGCATATGTTCCGTTTTTTTCCCATAAATTTTTCTTATCTCTTTTGTTATTTTCTAATGTAATATCGCAAATTGTCAGCAACGTTATATACTTTCTGATGGCGCATCTAAGAGAGTGTCGGTGGGTCAAGGATTCGATTCTTAACAAAACGCGATACCTGCGGGCTTGTTAATTTGCCATCGGACGAGCCGCGATGATGAGTCTTAAGGCGCCGACCTCGATATATGCATCTCGATACATGGTTGCATCCATATGCGTTACCGCAAATTGCGTACTGTCACTGTGAATCTGATAAATGCAGCTGCCAAATCGTTCCGCAACAAACAATACATCTTTCGATGTTAGCTAAGCGCGAATCACATGAATTTCCTAATAAATAGAGAAAGTAAGAGAAAGAGTTTCGCAATATTTGAATATATTGCATCGCAGAGTTTGTGTCTCGATATTATCTTTAGAGATCAATATGTATAATGTAATCATATAAAAAATTTAACGCTCGTAAAAATAATTTTAACATCTTTTTATTAACAAAAGTCTCTGATTTTTCTCGCGGATGAATATTTCTCTTAGACTAAATCATTTTTATCAATCTTTCTTATCATCGAACCTCGTGCGATTAATTTATTTTTACAGGACTCTATGGCACGCTGTTCAGACGCAACAAGGAGGCGGCCTTCTCAAACTACAGGCTATGGGAGAGCGCCGGTTTTGTGATCGCCTACGCGTACAGTACGCATCTCTGTGCTCGTATGAAGCTGTACGTGATGCTGACGGTGCTGATCATCGGCACCATAGGCTACATCATTGTCGAATTGCTGCACAGGCGCAAGCAGCGACGGCTCAAAGCAATCGCCGAAGATCCGAAGGCCGCCCAGATCGAGGCGAATCAGCCGGAGGAGACCGACGACGAGAAGGACGACCTCGACGACGAGATCACAATCACCCACCTGTGAGTGATCTGCGCCATCGACGTAATCGTTCCTCGTTAAAAGTACTATCCGCGCTCGCGGCTCTTTCTCGTCTCGTCGACGAGAAAGTCGAGACGACGGTAGCCGGAAAACGACAATCGATTGATTTCGCGGATATCCTTTCTTCCGCTATATCCGACGAAATCTAACATCCTATCAATCCCCTCATTCTCGTTTCTCAGTCCTTCGAACCTCGGATAGACCCGCGCCGTCCAATCGGTGCGCAACTCTACGTTTTTCCTGTTGACGATAAAAAGTCAAAGTCGAGATGCAACTTCAGAAGAACGGTGGGTATGCGCACGCCTTCCACGATGAAGTGGAAATGCCGAATGTCGACTTCATCTCACGGGACGCTTTCCTTCAAGGAAATACCGGAAATGTAACGCGTATCCAGACCGTAATCTGACTTCTATCTTCTTCGGCGACATCGGAACGAGTTGATAGTCGATAAGTAATACACTTATCAATACTTGTGGTGCTAAAAAAACGCGCATGATGACGTATAATTCGCTCTCATGCTACTAGGAACATAGGACTTTCGCTACCGTTACTAGAAGCTCTTGAATTGACACCGACAAGAAGGATCATCTCAATGACAACGTTCTCATTTTATGTCTTCGTCATGGTTCGTAGAGTGAAAAGTGCATTTTGTTAATACCGCCGGTACCGGCGCCGATTTAAATAATCTAGTGATCTTTACAAATTAATTATATATACGAATTTTTTTATTATAAATACTTAATCGAATTTGTAAAGATTACTATGTTATACTTTGTACCCCTAAATGAGAATGCATGTTGACATATTATATACATGTGTATAGTTTGTAACTAATGGAAATTGGCGTGAGATTCGACGAAATTCGTCATTTATTCGAGAAAGAATGCTCTATACTCTCGCTCGAATTTACAATACTCTTGTTTAAAAAAAGTAAAACAATTGTTATAAGAAAGGCGTTCTTAATAAAGAAATATCATTGTTATTGATTACATCGGAATTCCTTGTTTTTTTCTTGAGAGTGAAGCAAGTGAGATGTCAATATGGATCTGTACATTAAAACAGTATTCTTTTTTTTTTTATCAAAAATAGACAAATCAAAAAGGATGGACAAAGTTTCATTCTACGCGAAATTAAATTGCTAATCTTCAAAATTCTAAATTATGTTTTGTGTTTTGTTTTTGACTAGCTTACATATAAATATCTTTCTTCAGTATATTTTATTTTCTCTTTCTGTTTCATGTATAAAAGGAGAGAGAAATGTATTTTAATTAAACGTATAAAAATGTATAGAAATGTATATAAAAATGTAATTTTTTACAGGCAGCAATTTCAAAGCAATTTTTTTTTTATTCCGATATTTGAGTCATATCATAGTAGTTAAAAATTTTACAGAATAAGAACACATTCCAATTTTATCATTCAATCTATTTTTTTCGAGAATCTTATCTCGCGCCACTTTTCATTCTCCCTTAGAGCGCAAGAAACATATCAAGCTACTACAGGTAAACACCATAAGTCGTTTGAATGCATGCGTGTGCATCGCACTTTCCGTCCTATCATACTTTACTACACGGTAGCTCAAGAGTCTACGATGTAAACTTAGGATACGGATGCAATCCTCTAGAGAGATCTGTTCTTACGAAAAAGTCATCTATTGATAGAATGGTGATTATTTCTTTGATTAAAAATAAAAACGCGAGACTATATATAAAATGTAAATTTAATTTTTCAATTCTTTATATCTCTGTGCGAAGGAAGGAATTATAAGAATTATATCATATACGCGACGCAAAAAGCGTACGTATCTTATTGTTCTTGGAAGAATAATCAGTACGTGAGAATATTAAAAACTCATCGTATCTCTATATCATCAGAGCAAATTTTGCAAAGTTACGCGAATATTTCTTGTGTGTAAATATACTCTGACTAATATACTTCAGTTTATATAATTCCTACCGAGCATTCCGCTGCGTAAAGAAGTGACATATGACGGAGACTGAAAAAAAATTTTTCGTTGCTAAAAAGAATAAATATCTTTTCTTACAATCGAATAATTTTGTTGAATACTGATTAATGTTTCAATATTTTTAATATGGTATCTGTCAGTTCAATATTATTGCTTGTGAACTTTTTGAGCATTCAACGTAGTGATTTGTAATAATCTCCTACAGTTTTCAAAACAGATAAAAAACAATGTTTTATTTTTCTCATCCTTTTATGTAGGAAAATTTCAGGCATGATTTAGACAAGTTTCGCGAAGCTTTTCCACGTAAAGATCGAGACTATTTTATGTAACCGACGCGTTATAAAACTAAATATTTTACGTTAATTTCCGTCAATTATTGCACAACATAATGGATTAATTGTACGCTGCTCTTATCAACCTTCGCGTATTTATTGCACGTGCTGTCGGAGATTCGTGCGATAAACCGAATACATTTTAATGTTTCCACGGACGAGTGAACGATTATCTTTTTTTCGCAACAGTACAATGACCAGAACGGAGACAAGAAACCAAAGACAGGAAACTCACAAGAATCCTGTCTTCTGGATGGGAGACCTAACCCGCGGTACTATTATAATTCATCCGATCGACATCGCGTTGGTTTGAAGTTACTTCAACGAGAGCTCCGCGTTCCACGTCCGTCTCTTTCTCGTTTTCGTTTTATTATTATTCGTTCATTTCTTCTCTTGTTGTTCGTTTTCCATTTTGTTGGCAAGAACTCGTCTTGCCAACGCGATATCATGATGTTCTCCTCGATCAGCATCGCTATCGCGAAAAAAACCCCATGATGACGCTATTGGAAGCTGCGCGACAAGAATGGAACGCGCGGCGTTTAACGGTGCTCGTTTTGTTCGCTTTTTGCTGGCTGGATTCTACGCACATCGCCAATCCTCTCTCTTCTCATCTCGCCTTTTTTTCCCTCTCTCGCCTTCTCAATGCCGCGGAAAGTTATTATACTTCTCGACGGGGTTTTTAATCCTACCCTATCGTTATATCCCTCTTGCCTCCATGATGTCGCAGCGGATTCCTCATCTCCATTCCGCGAGAAATTTCTCACTGTAAAATCTCGAAATTGGAATAAACGTAAATGATGGCAAGATCGATATTAATCATGCTAAATAAAATCAGAGGACTAATCTTGTAAATTTCACGTTAAAATGACCTTAGATGTTTCATTCACCAATACATTGTTACATATTATACTCAAAGTGTAATGAAGTAATCACTATTTTATCAAACCGAGATATCGAGGATTCGGGGAAAAAAACCTTTCTCCAGTGTGTAAATACAAAATAAATGATAGCTTATATAAAATAATTCGAGACATTTGTGTCAGAGAGTGATACGTTCTATCGTGCGAATCGAAATACACATTATGTATGCCGTATTATACATTAGGGATATCTGGTTTCGTAGTCGCACCAAGAATGTACGTTTCCTGTATCACTGAAACTGTGCTCTATTTTCTCTTTATTGTATCGCGAACATTGTAGATTTAAATAGCTCAAGTTATGTAGTGTAGTAGCTGCGGATGAGAATGGGATTAGTAATTGAATCGGGTTAGCGTTAAACTCGTTTAATGAAAGTATAGTGATAGCGTATATAGGTAACTGCTTTCTAGCGATTAGAAAAATTGTGCCTCATTTGAAATCCGATTCGCTCTGCAATCCGATTTCATCCGTGGTTGCTATACATATTAATATTGCAATTAAATACATATGTATAGCCTTACGGTACGAAAACAAATAATAGAGAAATTAAACATCAAAAGAGTTTGAGACGCAAAGGGCAGCAGCTTGCCCGGAATATTTGCGTGTATTTTTCGAAGGGAATACCAGTTTTTTTTTGTTGAACTTTAAAGGGATTCACACGAATCACAGTTTGCACCTTAAATGCATTGATAAAAAGACATGGTTTAACGGGGACCACGATCTAACATATATTTTTAAGCCTGCGAGATTAGACTTCCTAGATTTTACTGAAAAGTATTCAGAGAGATATATCTATATATATTTGTTTAGAAGATAAAAAATGTATACAAAGATGTCCGAACTAACAGCATTGGGACCATTTTGATTTGCGTACTTTTTGCTCTTATTGAGATTTGTAAATATTAATTTTAGTATTAATCGTTAGGTATATAATTATGCAGAGAGGGAAAG
>NW_021848825.1:2934394-2970847 GCF_003651465.1 Formica exsecta | reverse complement strand
AGCAACTGTGTGTGGACGTCTCGGTTTACATATCAAGCACATTTTTCGAATGTTGTTTTCTGTTATTTTTATTTGACTACGTTTATGCGCGTCAAAAGAGTACAATTCCAAATATTGTTATTATCCTCTTTTCCTCTATATTTAAGATTAGAAGATCTATTCATTTCATGCTTGTTTTATGCTTATTCTATTTTATGTATCTTAAAAGTACGTGCAAGCACATACTTATCTCGTTTCAAGTAAAAACGCTATAGAAGAGTGATAGAAAAGAATAGATCTATATTGCTTAAATATTTGCCACACTTTTTGGACATGCATGAACGCGATTGTTATACATATATCCTTAGATGAGCTAAGGAAATCCAGCGTATTTGCTAAGTTTGTTGTTTTATGATAAAAAGATCATAGCACTCCCATGCATGATTATCGATGCGTCTGACAAAAATTGTACAGTATATACAATATATATATATATATATATGTAATTATATGTTCACTTCCTTTTACTATTGCATTCGATTGTTATCATACATTATGATGACACGTTGATTATGATTGCAATCATTGTTATATCGTCAGATTATTTGACAATACTATACGTTTGTTCGTATACACACAAGTATTGATCTTATAAAAAAAAAAAAACATTCTTAATAAATCAATCCCATTTACCTTGAAAAAAATTAAGGATGATAAATATAACATTTTATAACACTTTAAAAAATATAGTTTATGATATGTATTCACCAATTTATTTAATCCTTAATAAATTCACAAGCAATAATTGTAGGGTAATTGTCAATATAAGACAATTAGACAACCCCTAAAATCAAACAATTAGAAACATCCTGAATTATTATGTGACAATTAACTTTTTATTTAGTTATGATAATACATATAATACGAATAATAGACTAGTATGAAAATTTGCAAAGCAGTTTTTGTTATGTATGCATTTATGACATACAAAAAATTATTTTTTTTATTTGAACAGATAACGTGTAATAATATGGAAGGACTTTTGTTTTCTCATTGTTTAAGAAAAATATTTTATATCGTTTACTGAATATATTATAAATAATATAAGATATTATCTTAAAATATTCACATTTTTTAAAGTGTTTTATAGACAGGAAATTGTCTATAAACTAAACTGCAGATTTGATTTATATATAAAAGAGATTTATTTTTATAAAAAAAGTAATTAAGTACATCATCCTTAATAAAATGACTCACATATATCATCAATATATAAAATAATTTGCTACTTCATTAAAAAATATATACAATATGTAGCCAGAGCTACCCAGTGACTAGCGAATCCGAGTTCAGTCCACTTGTCGATGGTATGGCTATAGCTATACCCTGTTTCTTGCAGATTGGACGTATCAAACATGAGACCTAAATAAGCTAAGTGAAACATCGCCAATCCGGAGAATGCCAGATTCGTTATAAACACCCACGAACAATTGGAAGAATTATATTTATGTACACATTTTCGTGTTCCGCACTGTCTAGACGCGATGCAAGCGTCGAAAGTATCAGCAAGCATAGCCCTGAGTTGAAATTCGATATATGTATAAAATCCTAGACTAAGTAATACAGCTGCCAATTGAAAGTTTAATCCGTGCAAAAGAGAGCTTATCAGATATGTGATGATCACCGCGCCAAACGTTCCAAATTTTTTAATGCTAGGACGGAAGATATCTGTGAAAGATAATATTGGGATTAATTTAAACTTTATTTTTATATCGCGAACACGTTTTAAATTTCATTATATGATTCAATGTTCTGAAAAAAAATGAACACTATTTTAAAATAAAATTCACACTTACAAGTTTTTAGCCAACAATGCATTGGAATGTTCCAATAAATGACAACCTGTACAAGCGAGTGTGGAAACTCGATGTACAAAGGCTTAACTATCATTGATGTTGAAAGTGGAAATCCACCCAAAACTAACAGTGCCGAACCTATGTATGATACGAAGTAATGGGACGCTCTAAAAGACAATGCATCTCTGTATGCTATCAACCACCTAAAAAAAATATGAAAAAAAAACATTTTTGTCTTGGAATAGAAAGATTAAATATTTATTAAGAATTTGAAATTATAGATACTAACATCCAAGAGCTATCTACAAATATCCACTGCATCCAACAGTTTGAAATGCTTAGGAAGACAAAGGAAAGAAAGGCATATCCTATACCACATATTATCCATCGTTTTGTCTACAATAGAATTATTTATTTTTATAAAAACCATTATTTTTTCTGAACTATTTTAAAAAGAGCATTATTTTTTATAGATATATATATATATCTATTTTTATATAGTATATTAAAACTGAATTTGTGTTTATTTATGCACCTGAATCTTAGAATAACGCAACAATAGATAATCATTAAAGGATATCCATGGTCCAAACAGACAAGTTACACTACAGAACATGTAACCCATATAACTATAAATATCTGGAATCTTGTTCGAGTCACTTCTATCAATGGCGACACTAATTCCCTTCATCACCATAATCATAATCACACTGCGTATTTTATGCCATATTATTGATTGCATAAAAAATTCACTGAGAATAAATTAAAGTATTATCTACTGAAATATAAGCATAAAAAGTAATTTGAGAAATCTTTTATTAAGACATACCAGTATGCAATTATCAAAAGAGATGGCAAAAAGACTCCTATACCACTATGCCATTTTTTTGGCACATATAAAATAGCATAAGAAAATAGAACATATACAATCAATACAATTAAAGATTCATGAACATAATGGTGGATAATATATAAGCCTATGATTACTGATAATACATGAAATATCTTGTGTGATATATATTCTGAAATATAAAACAATATAAATCATTTTAATTATGACACAAATTAAATGATTTGAATAAGAAGTATATATAATAAGAGTAACACTTTTAATATAGAGAAAAGAATCTTACGGATGTGAACAAACAATCTAAATAAGATTGCGCAACCCAACAAAGGCAATAAAGTATATCCTGTATCATGTAGACTAGGACTAAGACAATACTGATACAATTCATGTAGAGTTTCTTTCTCTGTATCTGCGTAATCATAATCATATTCGACATTGTTGTGTGAGCATTCGTAGTCTAAACAATTGTCTTCGTCGTAAAAGACCGTGGCACCTATGTCTTCCATCACGGTATGAGCAACAAAGAATCCAACGACTGATTAACATAGCATGTTGCTCTGTGTTTAACCTGATTTTTCAATAGAGTAATAAAACTTGGAAATTTCTTGAGTAAAAGAAAAAATGAAAATATTAGATAAACTATAATTTCATAATTTGGAGCAAGTTATGCTTTAAAATTGTTTGAAAAGATAATGTATAGATTGAGCCAACCATTAATATAAACATTGAGATTTATAGACAGATTTCTATATCAAATAATTATGTAAACTATCGCTTTCGCTAATTAATTATACAAAACCAAATAGTGTGTGTATATGCAGAGGTGCGTTCGAGAACGTCATCCGTGTGCACACGAGCGTCATTCTATCTTTGTTCAACTTTCAGTAAATAATGAAGATAAAACGACGCTTGGTGCACATGGGTGATGTTCTCGAACGCAGCCCAGGGGATAAAATACTAAATATTTAAAATGTAAAATTGATATCATAAAAATTTACCTCACTTGAAATTATGTGCTATAGCCGCGATACAAATGCCCGGTCCATATCAGTCACATCCGACATCAAACTCGTTAGGTTTATTCTTTATAGCAAAATTTCTTATACTTTTTATCTTTCCTCTCTTCCTCTCCATTTTCTAAATATTTGTTTCATTTTTGTGTACACTAGAGTGCAGAAAGTACAGCTATAAAGAACAAACCTGTTGTTTGCTGCGCGCAAATTTGGCGCGAAAAACGACTGTATATCCTGATATGATGATATGTATGTATATCTTTACATTGAAAGATGTGTATAATTTATTATATATATATATAGCAGTGTAATGAATGAATAATATATTTGCATGTATATTATACTTCTATCACTATTAATTACTTTATAACGTCAGAAATTATATATATAAAATATATATAAATATTTAATATTCATATATCACAACCTTAATTTGAGATTTAAAAATTATTAATTTTATTATTACTTTTTAAAATTCATATAAAATCATAATTATTGGAATACAAGATCTAATATTCTGGGTGTAAAATTTACCTAGAAACACTTTTTTATTCACTAAAATAAGTATCGCTTACATAGATAAGCATATCTAATGAATAAGTACAAGAAAGGAAATAAATATATATGGAAAACTCATATCTAAATAACTCATACATATATAACATAAAAATTCAATTTTTTAACAAAAAAGAATTTTTGTCAGAAAAGTTACAGTCTTTTTTCGACTACTTATCTCTATTTTAACATAATATTATTACAACAGTAATATATATGATATACTTAAAATAACATTTGACAAATATAAGCACAGTTTTACCGACAAATAAAGTCGGATTGTATATTAGGATATACAGCCTCCATTATTCTAATGTAATGAATTATTAACTTATTTTGTGGCACTAATATAAATATAATATACACATCTGCGCGACTTCTTTCCTCATTATTAAATATATATATATTTAAGTATTTAATAACTGAAAATACTAAATAGTCTTTCTTACAAAAATTATATTATCAATATCCAAATTAATAATGAATAATGGGGAATATTATCTCACAAAATATTTCTATAAAATAGTGGATTAATTGTAATACTATTTTATACAAAATAGTATTATCCAAATAATACAAAGGATTGCTAAATTAAATATTGAATTTGCAAATGGTATGTACATCTATTCTTCTTGCTGCCAGAAAATAATTTATATAATCCAATAAACTGCAATGCATATGACGTAAGTACTGTATGTTCAATACGTATAAAAAAACAGCCTCTAATATTAGTCTATATATTAAGTGTCATTTATCTTAATAGCGTGATAACATCAGACTATGTGATGCATCAATAGTCTATTTTTTTACATTCGTAGAAATATTTATATTTATAATCAATTAAACTTATTATTAAAAAATGGCATTTTTAGAAAAAATTTAGTAGCAATATAGTCAATAAAATCATTGGCAAACAAAATCTTTATCATCAATAACTCATAAAGCATGCAAAGTATGTTTCATGTGATTCATTTGTGAGTATAACTCTTCTTATTATGTGCCTGTAGACTATACAATTCATAAAGTTAATCCAAGCTACAACTCTTTGTATTGGAAGACTCAATGCAGATGCTATGATATTTTGTGTTATTTTAATTTATCGTAAAGTATTTTATGTGACAGTAATATGAAAGGCACTGAGGCTAAGAGTTTCAAACTCATAATATTAAGCTGAAGCATTTGATAATCATCTATATTGTAGCAAAATCAAATATATGTTATTTACGAAATTGTGATTTATCTTCCCTACCTAAGTACTAAATTTCAGACACTTCCAATAGCAGTCTGCAATTGCAGCAAATTAAAAGTAATATTGTACAAAAATTTTGAGCTATATTCAACTTGCATTCGATATATCGATATCTATGGTTTCTTCTTTAAGCAATGCTCGTTTTTCCTCCTTCGCATTGTTCTGTTTTTTACCACCGCTTTTACGCTTGCCCCTATTAAGTACACCATTTTCGTCATCCATCATGCGTAGAATTTGCGTCTGATCAGAACTTTCTATGGGTGCTATCGAGATATCGCGTACGGCACGGAATTTACCACAGTTATTTAAATGTTCGTTCTCCAAACGGAAAAAGTTCCATACAAATCGTCTAAAAACAGTTTTATGATAAAATAGAAAGATGCAAAGAAATTTTCAAATAAATTCAAAAAGTATATTTACCTAAAGACCTCAAGAGGTGCCACGATGGAAGTCATTAAGTCGCTAGAAATGTATTTGCATTCAACAAGAACAAAGCTTGCAATCCATACAAAACGTAGTATAAAATCTTCGATTATTGCAAAGTAATAAAACCACTGAAATACATATAAAATATATAAAATATAAAATATATAAATAACAAATTATATATAAAATTAATACTTTTTTCATTGCCAAATACGTTACAATACGTTGTAAGTCAAATACGTTTAATATACATTTTACTTACAGATGCCGAATAAACCACTTCCTCACGCAGAAAACGATTTTCGCCGGCGTTACTGTCTAAAAGGCCCCAATCCATCTTGAGATCCCATGTGTATGAATATATCGAATTAATAAGGCAACTACATATCCATAACCATAACCATGGATTCTCCCATTGACTTTTATATTCCACTGAAAGTATGCACACATCGTTTCTATATTAATTTTACAAACAATTAAGAACTTTAAAATTTAAAGAAAATTTAAATAAAAATTTTGATAAAATTATAAACATACAATCATTTTGTATAAAAATCATATTCACAATGTCATCATCAATGCCAGAAGGCCGTCCAGAGCGGGGTTGATCCTCCATGTTGAAATTACCATTTCGAAATCTGCCAAACCACTTTTTGACTGTTCGGAGAGCAGGAGCGCGGTCTAAATAAACGGTTTGAATATTTTTTTTGTGCAATCCCAACACTCATGCCTTTCCGAAATTCATATAACATTACATGCTGCAAATGCACCTTTTCGTTCTCCATTTTTAATGATTTCTCTTATGCACAAATGGACTTATCTGAACAATGTTTGACGCTAAATTGACATAAGACAACGTCATCTATTCGGTGTAAGCAACAATTACCACACGAAAACAATAGACCTCCGCCATGCAGTAACTTAATGCCATCTATGAAAATCGGGCACGAACTTATGCAATCATCCAATATAAAAATCATATTTAAATTCTCTTCAAATTAAAGTTAATATATATGTATATTTGTAAAAACATACATTTCTAAAAGATTTTAATGCAAATGAAATTTACCTGCATAATAAGTGTATAAAGTATTAGCTGCAACGACGAGAAAAGTTGTAGAATACTTTCCAGCGTTCACTAAATGCGGAAAAGCTTCTTTGGAGTCTCGGTATCGACGAATGCATTGCGCGAAGCGAAACCACGCGGGTAGGCAATTTACGATAGGTCTGATAACGAGAGAGCCAGACATACATTGCGTAGTGTCGCCTGCCTCTAACCAGTCACCGTTCATAATATAAAAGCATATTAAAAAATGAAAGTCCAAGAATGCAGTCGCCAAACTGTTGAATTGATCTGCCAACCAGAAATCAGCAAAATTGACGTACGCAAACGGTGATATTAAAACGCGTCCCTAAAATACGCACAAAAGACTATATTCAATTTTTGTTATTCATATAATGAGAGAGAGAAGCAATGTTGCACGAATTATACTTACTATGATTTTCAACAGCCAGAAACGAGCTTCATGGCGAAAAATCTTAATTGGATTTAATAGAAACGTCAGCATGATGCAGACAAGTACTAATGGATTTATGTACGGTGGAATGCTTAGACTTGCGCTGTATAAAAAACTTAATAGGCTAAGCGTCCAGACAACTCCGAGGACAGCGGCTAATTCCATGAGGTGCTGCTCCGAAAGGTGATTTCGTGGATCCAGCTCGAATATCAAAACGTGATTGACACCAGAAGATCTCCATCCATAGACGTTAATTCCAATAAGAAATAAAAACTCGATAATAAGGAATGGACCTCGATATAGTCTAAATGCAATCTTCAAATTCTCTCCACTATCATGGAAAATCGCTGAAAATAAGGAGATTTTGAATAGTGAAACTGTAAATACATGGTAACTCTTTTATAATATATAAATGTTATGTACGATACCTGAAAGGACGACTGCAATAGATAGAACAATGAAACTTCCGGAAAATAAACCAACTTTGAAAGTAGTCCATGGACTTTGATGCTCGCCAAGCGGTGGTACCCGAAGACGTTTCATTGCACGCTGCCGATCACCACCTTCAAGGTCATTTGTTACTGTGGCTTCTGTTTCTTGTATTAATTTGTCTATATCTTTGGACGTGTAAAAATGTGACGTCTCTACACATTCAAACCTCCATTTTGAACCAGCGTCGACCGATAGCAGCTGAAAATATTTTTAATGCATTATGGAGAAATTAGGACTTGAACACTATATAATAAAAGCACAAATCATTAGACAATTACTGGCTTTTACTTGAGTAATACAGGGGGAATATAGCTATTATATCATATATATAGCAGCTGTTTCTTGCACCATTATTTTTCAACTATGGGAAAAAATGGTAATAATATTGAGATATGTAGTCTCTGAAATTACACAAGCTGTGACTAATAAGTTTTAAATTACAAAAAACATGCAAATATTGCAATACAAATACCTTGTCATGTTTCTTGAGAATCTTGCGAAATCCAGTATGATTAAGGTTTTGATAGTTTTGAAGGAGGATTAAAGAGAGATAAAATTCTGAAAATGCAAGTTTTAGATCCCTAAGCTTTCTGGTAGACAAAACTGGTTTCACATTGGCCTTTCCTTTGTTCTTTCCACTTCCTTGTTGCAGCTCCAATGCAGTTTTCAATTCACTTTGCAGTGCTGCATATTTGCGGGTGGCTTCTGCCAATTTTTCTAGAATATAAATAAACAATAATTAATATAATTATTCATAGAAAAGTCGCAGAATTATGAAAAACAATATTAGAGCAAAAAAACTTACCTGAATAAAATGTATTTATCTTTTTTAATTCACGATCACAGAATGTAAAAAATACTTCATCAAATGAGGCAAAATGACGCGATATCACCTCTGGTTCTACGCTTTCATCTGAAGGTGCCTCTTCCACTGCTGTATAAAGCATAGCTTTCATTTCCTGCAAGATCAAGAAAATAGTTAGAAACAAGTCTATGTAGTAATATCTAAGATTTGATTTTGACAAGTTTGCTTCACAAGTGCATTTTATCGCTTCATTAATCGCAGTATAAACTTAAAATATCTGTATTTAAATTATACCTCATAGCTAATATATTGCTTACGCCACTCTGGCGTAATGTGTGCAGATAAATGTTCTGCAAACTTCATGTTGACTTATGCACAGTAGTTGCACTAATCTGTAAAAAAAAGATATGAGAATAATATTATACACACGAAACTCAAGGTAACAAATACTAAATAATAAGAGGAATCATCGATATAAAGTGCGTACCTAGAAACTGATGAGCTCTGAAACTTGCTTAGTACTCGCTTAGACCGATCTAGATCCTGAGGAAGGTTATAAATGACGTTTATAACAAACCGAGGCACTTTGTCGGCTGCGGCAGATCAAACGCTTTATCAAATGCTACTGTTTGGCGTGATAAATATTTAAGCGACCGTAAGAGATAAAATTATTTGGCGTTCGCCAGCGAGAGCAATCTGCGACTGCCAAGAGAATTTCTCTAACCCGTCTTATCACGAGTTCCATTAACCAAGTCGCTGATTGAGCTAACCGGAGTTCTTGGAAAATCACGCGGGAGCTTCTCACGCGTACAGACAATTATAATAATTATACTTCTCACAGATCGATTTGTCATATGATCGCTCATGAGACAACTCAAGAGAATGTCACATGCAATTTACATGCGTAGTACTCGAAACTCGAAATCTTATCATTCTCGGTTTTTACAGCTTACTGCAGTAATGTTTCTGTAGCGAGGATAATATAAAAGCATGCAAAAATTGGATATACACATTGGATTAATCATCAGCTATATGTATATGATAATAATCTTTTAATGTGTTTTTATATAATTCTGAATTATTATCTTTGTATTTATTTTTTCGTTTCCTCTGTCAAAATATGATACAACAGATCAGAGAAAAAGATAGAGATTCCAAAAGAAATGATATATATTATCAATTATATATTTATATACTATCGTATCAGTTCTATTATCTATAGTAATATCCCTATTATGAATTATAAAATCGTCGGGATTAATGTCCTTATTGTGAAATTTCCCTTTGTTTCAAAAAAAACGTATACTCCATTTCTTACTACTTTCTTTTGAAATGTCTTCTTTGTTACAAATACATAATATTTAAACTGCGCAGGTTCTCGAACAGTTGTTTGTGTTTATATTATCAGTACGTTCTCCGGCACGGCAAAGTTCATCGCAAGGAGTGTTTCAATCTTTTTGCTGCAGTGTGTAACAGAGTCTAACTGTGATATTTTACAATCGTAAAGGTAACTTTATTGTTACAAGTGACTAAATTCTCTCTCTCAATTATTTTAAAGAAATATTTTATATACATGCTTTATTTTTATAACTATCTATTTATTTTTATAACTTTTATCTTTCTCTGCACAAGTCTAATCTTGTATTGCATTTATCAAAATATCCATCAAAGAGATATAAAAGGTTTATATCTATATAAATAATAGCAAAGTATATAAAGTTTGCATTTATATATTAATTTAAAAAAAGGATACATTTTTTTCGACTAAAACATTAACAATAACATATAATTAATACTTGTATCTTTCCTTTCAGAATTGCTTCCATATTGAAAACGGAGAATAGATATAACTCAAATGCATTTTAATATGCAGTTTCTACTGTTATTACCAATTATTTTAAATATCATAAATATCAGTACAGCATGGCGTACTTTCTTGAGAGGTCGGAGCAAATATGGCAATTTAGGAGAGCCAATTTTATCTTCTAAAACATATGTGCTTCCTGAGGAACAATGGTTCACGCAATATTTAGATCATTTTAATCCAACTGATGCTCGTGTTTGGAAGCAGGTACTATATATAATAAAAGGTTTCATTATCATGTATTTCACTTGCCAGTTCACATTAAGTTTTATTATCTCTTCAAGTAAACTTTGAGAGGATTACAGTTAATTGCATTGATTTGTTACTTCTGAATAGAAATATTTTGTCAACTCCAATTTTTATAAACCAAATGGCCCAATATTTTTAATGATTGGAGCTGAAGGTATAGCAAATGCTAAATGGATGGTAGAAGGTCAATGGATTGAATATGCCAAAGAGTTTGGGGCAATGTGTTTTTATCTAGAACATCGTTATTATGGAAAAAGTCATCCTACACCGTACGTAGAATACAAATAATTAAATGTAAGAGAAAATTATATTTTAGAAATTTACATTATGTTGCAAATATACTTGCAGGGATCTTAGCGTAAAGAATTTGATATATTTAAGCTCACAGCAGGCATTAGCAGACTTAGCATACTTTATTCAAAATATTAATATTGGATACAAATTTTCAAATGAGACAAAATGGATTGTATTTGGAGGATCATATGGTGGATCTCTAGCTGCTTGGATGCGCGCTAAATATCCTCACTTAGTACATGGAGCTGTGTCTACCAGTGGACCATTGCTAGCGCAGATAGATTTTCAAGGTAATATATATATAATTTTAACTCTAGTATTATTTTAGATATATGTATATATAAATGATTTTTTGTATTACAGAATATTTTGTTGTTGTTGCAAATGCTCTGAAAGATTATTCTCAAAAATGTATTGACACAGTAGCAGAAGCTTACAGAGAATTAAATATATTATTGCATCATGTTGCTGGTCAACAGAAAATAGAGAAAAGATTCAAGTAAGTAAAGATATAGAATGTTGATAAAGTGCAATGTACTGTTTTCTCATATGTCATATTTCACAGATTATGTGACCCAATTGATCCTGGACATACAAAAAGAATGGACATTTCCAATCTGTATGAAACATTAGCGAGTAACTTTGCTGGCATTGTACAATATAATAAGGATAATCGCCAAAGCTCCCAAACTGCAAATATCACTATTGAAACTGTATGTGATATATTAGTAGATGAGAAGATAGGAATACCTATCGATAGACTGGCTTACATAAGCAACATGATGTTAAATACCACTAAGGAGAAGTGTTTGGATTATAGATATGGCAAAATGATTCGCGAGCTTCGAAATATCACTTGGACTAGTGAACAAGCAGAAGGAGGTAACATATTTAAATTCATTAGATATGAATTTAATTTTTAAATTATTTCATTACTGCAAACTATATTTATATAATGCTACACAAATCATAAATGATATTTGTAGGACGTCAATGGATGTATCAAACTTGTACAGAGTTTGGATTCTATCAAACTTCAACTGCGAAACCTAACTTGTTCAGTGATACCTTTCCAGTAAAATTTTTTATACAGCAATGCATTGATATTTTTGGACCTAGGTTTGTTTCTCTATTTAAATTATATTTCGAATGTAATTCACATAAAAAAATGTTAAAACAAAAGAAAATTATTTCTCTTGCAGATATGATATAGATTTATTGAAATCTGGTGTCACTCGAACAAATATTTTATATGGTGCGTTAAATCTACAAGTGACAAATGTAGTATTTGTACATGGTTCTGTTGATCCTTGGCATGTACTAGGTATTACAACATCCTCCAATACGCAAGCACCTGCTATCTATATCAATGGTAAGTATAATATACTACAGATAATCATTATATGTGCATATATGTGCATTATTTAATTTATTAATTTTTTTTAAGGCACTGCACATTGTGCGGATATGTATCCTTCATCAGAAAATGATATGCCTCAGTTGAAGGAAGCTAGAATACAAATAAAAGATTTAATCAAACAATGGTTAAAAAGTTCATGAGATACACACATACCATCGTGTGATACATACACATTACATATGTAAGAATGATAAACAATATATAACGTATAAATATAGAAATCATTAAGAAAAATGTCAAAATTTCTCAAAATGTTTTAAATGATTATTAATATCACGAAATTTCTTTTTCTTTTATTATTTTTGTTACTTTTCTCATGTAAAATGAAAAACATTTATATATGTATATATATGAAATATGTATATGTATTTATATAAATATGTTTATTTTCTCTCTAAATTCTTATACAATGTGATATTAAATCTAATAATATTCGCATACATGTAATATACGAATGCGCGCTAATATTATTTATTATGTACCATGTTTGAGTGACAAAAATGCTTTTTCAATAAGTTAAACAAGTTTGCCCCAAATGGCACTATCATAATTTATTGCGATAAATAGAATCATGGAAATGCATGTACAATGTCATACCACAAGTGATTATCTCAATCAATAAATAAAAAGATACTGCACAAATTGTATTATTTCTTAATTATATATTAATTCAATAACTTGATAGATATATGCTCCATAGATAATAACTATAGTTAAATGTTACGTATTTATATAATACAAATTCTCGGTAGAGAAAGTAGCATATATTGGAGGTATAACAGCGATCCACGAGACATTATACATAGGCAAATACATAGTTAGATATGTCTTCGTGTCCTCGCGTTTACTTGCATAGACATGCACAACAGTTATTATAATATTTATTTTACTCCTAAATGGATAACATCGGCCTTTCCTTAATGATACTTATACATACAGTATTCCGTTTTTCTGGAAACAGTAATCCGTTTAAAGTGAGGCCAAGGTACCCATAATACAGATATAAATTTTGCCAATCCGATTTTTCGTTAGACAAATCTTTTCAAATGTGTAAGAAATTACACATAAATCTTCAATCTTACAATAACTTACCTTTAAGCGTTAAATTACTATATGTCCGTTTGATCGCGTTATTTTATATTACTTTTGTGCTTTTTGGCATATCTCCTGACCAGCTTATACTACCCTCCTTACGACGAGTAACAATTCATTGTTCTTAGTCTTTAAGTTACAATGTATATAATATTTACACATTTCGCGTATATATAAAATAGAATGACGATAAATAACATTTATAACATAATAGAACAATATATGTAGGATCTATTTCGGCTATTTTTGTTCTCAATTTCGTTACTTAGGTACAACTTGTTAGTGGAAGATTCGCTGTGCTCCCTTATTTAAGGAAGATTTTTTGACCCGCGACAGAGTTGTGAAAATGTTCACTACAGTCTCTCTACATCTTCTACAAATCATCATTCACATGATCGCAAATAATGATGTAGCGAATACGTTTCAATGATAAAGTGTTTTATAGTTTTACCTTCCGTTTAATATCGGTGATGGGATTGCGATTGTCTCCAATCAGGTGTCGCGTTGCCGTGGTGATGATGATGGTGATGATGATGACGCTTCTTGTCGGAGATGCTGGCGTGCTTGCTCGATGGGTAAGCGGCAACATCACTGACGACTAATTCCGAGCCGTCGCGCTCGGTGTTATTGCTACCGCGAAAGTTCTCTCGGTATCCTGGTTCATCCAGGGTCTCCTTCCGACGAAGCGGCGGATGGCTGGTCTTGTGACCGGCGGTCTCGTGCAGATTCTCCCAGGCTTGACGATAATAACGATTCAGACCTCCTCGACTTTCCGAGGAACTGCTATCGAAACTGGCAACGGTGTTACAATCGGGCGATGCACGATGACGATAGTGTTTACTGCTTCTTCCGCGGTTTCTAAATAAAGATAGAAGAATGCGTTAATAACTTTTTTCTATATGTCGAATTATCAGATTTTAATTACATTAATTCCTATTGATAGCACTAAACATATGTAGGCACACATAGATAGGCAAAGCGTTATGTGTAATAGAAAAATAATCGGTCCAATCTTTCGTGTGAGATTCATTATCCATTCACATATACAGTTCACAATGGCATGCATTTTGTAAGCACAAAGTTTGTACGTTCTATTAATGAAAATAATGAATAAAACTAAGTATTGATCCGCCTGAGAGAGTGCACTTTTTATATTAAATACAAGTAAAAACTCGAAATATATATATCTCTTATTACAGCCTGAAACAATTTCCAATTTGCTGACAAAAGGATGGAGATAAACAAGCAGAAAAGAGAATAAGTACTATATATATTAATATAGTAATTCTGACAGATATATTTAAAATCTTGTGAATATCGAATGATAATATATAACGCAGATATCTGCGTTATATACTATATTCAACAATATACTAGTGCAATTTTAAAGAAATGATAATGTAGTTAATAAGGGTGCAGGCGAGAAAAAAAAGGAATACAATATGTACACAATTATATTCTGCCGCGATTACTTTGTGCAGTTCGATATTCAGGATTTCTAGATCGTAGTCAATTTTGCCTCATCTTATAAATTATCTAAATGAGACAAAAAAAAAATAAAATCGTTTTCCAGAGAATACAATGGACTATGAAGCACTGTAAAAGTATTTAGAATTTACTTACTTAATTTTAAATTATATACACTTTAACTTTTCAAATTTTTTAAACATTATTTTAGATTTAAATCATATTTATGGAAACCTTTATGTTTAAAACATATGACTACTTTGTAGAACCCTTGAGTACGCGACGAAATTTTTTTTCTGTCAGAATGGGGTGTAATTATGGTGCGTCTGCGTGCGTGCAACGCACTATAAAGGCATCTTCTATTCCGTAGGCGTGATGTGACGTGATGCGACGTGATGGCAAAACGAGCTATCGCTAAAAGAAAGTGCTCAGTAGAAACCTTGCTCTCGTTTACCTTGACTAGTATCACTCGCGAAGGGTGGCGCGTGGTAGTTGGTGGTGGTACGTGATGATGGTTGATGTGTTGGTGGGCGGTGGTTGCGTGGAGGGTTGGGGTGGTAGTAGTGGTTGCGGGCTTTGTTAAGGGAGCGGTTCTTTCTCTTTTTCTTTCTCTCTCTTTCTCTTTTTCGACGGCGGAGGCGAGAGGGAGGGGCGGCGATGGCAGTCTACAGAGAGGGATTCGAGAAGTAGCCGGCACGATGAGCCGCCGACAGGCTGAAGGAATAAGGATGATCGCTACCGCGGCGAGCCGTGAGGTCGCGACGCCCCAGGTGCTGGTCGGGGAAGGGTAGCGCGAGTAGCGTATACCAACGCGAGGGCATTCCGGTGTCGCCCCTCCCAAGGCCACCACTACCGCCACCCCTCAGCGCACCAACCCCACCGAGCCCCCTGCGGCGCCTTCCTCTGACGCTGCCGTTGCCGCTAACCACCGCAACGCATAAATGGACTCAGTGTTAATCGTCGTCGTGGCGGACAAGACAATCTACGGGACTCGCGCGCATCTCTCTTACGTTACATGTTAGGTCTCGCAATGTGTTTACACCAGTGTTTCTCAACTTTTCCTTCAGTCATGGCCACTTTCCGAATAATTTTTATTTTAATCATTGGTCCTCGTAGTCATTGTCAATTGGCAAAGAAAATTTTTGCTACTTCGTTAAAAAATTTACTATGACTTTTGCTATTTTGTCTTTTACTTCACTTATATGTACATACAAAATGTGCCGTAGATCTTCGAGTAGCCATGATTCACGAAGATTCACTTTGAGAACCATTGGTTTAATGAACAATAATAAATTAAATAAAATTATTACGAATCAATCAAGGAAAAAATAGGTCTCCTTGCAAAGCATAATCTATGTTTAAAGTAAGTTTGGGCTAAATTACAGGAAGCTTATGATCAATGAATGAAGGGGCGAAAGGGGCGTACTGTTATTTCTGCACGATTTTATCCACGATAGTATTGCGGAATGTTAGAAAATTCGTTATTTAAGAAACATGTACACGCGACTTCATCGCACAAGCGAAATCATCCTCTATGAGAGGAGAAATACAATACAGCATGTATGTACGTATTACAAGTTAGGAAAAAGATAGAGTGGTAAACGAATAGAAGATAGAAAATAGATCAAACAAATACAAAGTAAGCATTACAATGTACAATCCGGTCGAACATCGTCTATGTATATCAGAGTGCGTTATATCATTAGAGACAGTAAAGATTCGCGGAAATGGAGGCGCGGGCAATAATCCTCGAAATTGGATAATCACTCAAGATGGCTCGATAAGACATTATTTTTTACCTGCGTATGAGTATCACCACTGTTGTGATCACCGCGGCGAGAAACACAAAGCCGCCGAACACTCCTAGGGCGATCACAGCACCTAGATTCAACTTGGCTTGATGAGCGCCGCTAGGCTGCTCATCTACCCGGAAGGGGCCGGAAGGTTCCGGTACGCCTGCGCCGATCCCCGCTTGAGCATGATCCACACCGCTTCCGGAGATCTCGTTGTCTTGCGGATGATCGCTACCGGCGTCGTTGAGTACCGATGAAGGTAACGTGGGTTTGTTTAGGTTAACGCTCGGTCTCTTCGAGATAGTCTCCCTCACTGTAGCTGGAAGTTCCGCGGTATTAGGCACTCTTCTAGTTGGCAACGAAGTTGTGCTAGTAGTGGTTGTTGCCGCGCTCGTCGTGGTCCTAATCCTCGGGGTGAGATACGGCCGGACTTTCGGTGTCGATGACCGTATCGTCGCTCGGGTAGAAGTGCTCACGGTTGTCCGTGATTCCTCTGACAGGAAAGAGTTCGTATATTAAATATACATTATATCATATATCATTATCTTCATTATAAAATTAAATACCTATGCAAGTGGGTGCGACATGATCGTACAATCCGGTAGCTAAGCAGAGTATTTGCCGGAAACCAACAAGCCGGTAACCCTTCTCGCACGTGTAGGTGACGATGCTACCAACTAACAGACTTCGATTGAAGTTATTCTTCAATGGGACACTTTCACTCTCGTCGATCTCATCTATTTGGATATAACTGTGCGCGACTATAGCCGGTGGGTCGCAAAGAATCGGCTCACATCGCGGCGGTGGTCCATTCCAACGTTCGTCGATATCACAAGTCAATCGGGCGCGTCCTGCGATTACAAAAATCAGCTTTATAAATGTTTTTTTTTTATATATATATATATAAGACGTTCGCTAAGTCTCTTTTGAACACACTGTGCATAATTAAGGATATCGAGTTGCGGTTAACTCGATAATGCTTACCAGTCATCTCGTATCCCTCTTCGCAGGAGTAAAGTACTTGGCTGAGATAATTGACGGTATTATTGATAAGCGTATATCCACCGTGTTTTATGCTTGCAGGATAGCCGCATTCAATACCTAAAACGACCAGAGCGCATTACGCTGTGAGTCACGCAATGATTTCGTCTCAGTACGGTTGTATAACAGTCATGTTCCTTACTTTTGCACACTGGCGGAAACTCGTTGTAGAAACCAGTGTCGAGGCAAGTACGGGTCGCTGGTCCAATCAGAAGGCTACCCACGTTACAACTGTATTCCACCGATGCCCCGACTTCGTATACGTTGCCGGGAGTGCTGCTTGACGTGGTAGTTACCGCCATCGTGGAGTTTGGCGGCTGCTCGGGTCTGCCGCAAGCTTGTGGTTCTAAAAAGAGCAAAACAGTATTTTTATTATCTTAATCAATAAAAATCATTTTTAATAAGATAATATATGTAAGCTTAATAGTGAAATATTGAATGTAAATAACAATGGATTGGTAAAAGAATTTAAATACAAACAAGAGATATGAATTTAAAAAAAAAAAAGATTTGTTTTAGGAAAATTTAATCGATCAAAAAATTGCAACTAAAGTTCCTTCACTAGAATTTTCTATTTCTCGATATACGAGCTTCATCATTTTGGATTTTCATGTAATATGTTATTTTAAAATCAAATGCTACAAAAAAAGCTTTTATCGTACATTGTATGGTTTTATCATTTGATTAAACATAGATATAAGATCTAAAGCATAGCTTAAAAGATATAAGACTATGAACGTATCGCAAGGAAGATGATACTTACGATGCTGACAGATGAAATTAAGTCGCGCTGTGCAAGGTGTATCGGACCAAAGCCAACCTCTACTACCATCGTACCGAGCACAGTCCTCTTCAGTGCCCTGCGGTAAGCTCCAAAACGAAACAGACACTTCCTCGCCGCTTCCGGTCCACCTCCACAACGTCCGATCTTTCTGATCCCTAACTGCGCCCATCCAATATTGGCTGGATGTGTCGCTCCTTTATCGATGATCAAATAAAATTTCTTATTATTTTTCAAATCTAATTTTAATTATTTATTTAATTTTTTTATTTAATCTTTTATTTTCCACGAAAAATATATTCTCTAACATATTATTATTAACAAGTAAGAATTTTTTTAACTCTTAATTTATATATATGCGCATATTATGACATATTTTTATAGATTTTCTCTATATTAGTTATATGTAAATTGTTCAAATAATTAATTGTTGAATTTGTTATACATCAATGTTTTCATTAGTTAAATATTAAATAATTATAATGCTTCATAAATATACACATTTAAATTAAATCTTATTTCTAAACCATTATAAATTTTCTTCAATGTGTAAATATAATAAAAGAAAGTATATTTTAAATTATTCGATAATGATCGATTATGCATACAATATATGAATTATTGATTTTAAAAATAGCTTTATGTCCCGAAAGTTCTGAAAAACGAGTTTATGTAGAAATGTTTCCATATCAGCTAATTCTATTAATGCTACTGAATGTATCTTTATATGTTTCTTGAAAAAATAATATTTTAGAATATACTTTTTCAAAATGACTAATCCTTTTAAATGATTTGCGTCGTGTTACCTGTGCCGTCTCCATAGCTCCCACGAGATGAATCCTTGTAGAGCAGGATTGCTTTCATCCACGAGGGTGCCGCCTCGTGAGCGACAGAAGGCCAAAGCCTCTCTGAATATCAGCGGGTGACGATTGTAAAATATATAACACTTGCCATTGTAAGTTGCCGTTGATCCTGGTGGCTGATCGCGGAATTGAGGACATCTTTCGATCGGCAAGGCCTGAATTCAGTTTTCACGTAATAAATCGCCATTGTACGAAAGAAGAGAGAAAAATGGATTTTTTTTCAGAGCCTGAATTGTAATTTTAATTGTTTTATTATACAATTTCTGTGAATATACCTGATCGGTGTAGACGAACGCCTCGCACAAAGACAGCTGCACGAGAATATCGCTGGATGATGCAGTTTCTAGATGCACCGAGACAAAAGCACCGGGCATCGGCGGATTGCAAGGTAAGAAAAGGGGCTGTCCTTCCTCTAGAGTTCCGGTGAATCGATTGCAAATGGGATTCGTTCCTAAATCTGGTCGATTATTACCGACTCGAACGATGATAGTGCCGGGAACATCATCGCCTACAAATCGATTAACGATTTACTTGTTAAAGCTCATTGCCAACTTTAATTGTAGCATTTTAATTTTATCTCGAGTATTTTAAATGCTATAAAAGATATCGTCGCAAATTATTTATATATTATATGGTAAAATACACTGGTGCGGATTATTTTTTGAATCAAAATAAAAATAAGTTAACGGAAACGTTTCACTAAAGGAGAATTCAAAAAATTATAGATTAAACGATAATCATAATTATTACAAGTTTATTCATAGACTATCCGTGTCTACACGATTAAACATTCATGATATAGAAGCTTAATCTGTGTCAGTGTTATAATAGTATGCAACTAATACTTATTAGATTTAAATTAAAAAACTTCTCGTTAGATGAAACATGACTTTCAAATAATATTGTGTAAGGGAGAGCAGCTTATGTGTGTAGTGATGGTGATGATATACAACTTATAGTTCTAGTTTTATTTCGTTATTCGTTATTTGTGTCATAATTTTCTATTTAAATGTCTACATATATACCTATATATCTATAGTCATTAATTAATAAATGATAAATTCATCTTTATCTCACTCTGTGTATAAGCTTAAGATATAAATTGCTACCAACGTATTTTTATACTTATATGATTTTTTCTTATTTTGTAATTATATACAATTATATCTTTTTTAATACATTTATATTGGAACATCTAATCACAGATAGATAGAACTTTAATAAAATTGCCTTAAAAGTAACTAAGACGTGAGATTTCAATTAATTAAGTATAATTAATTTTACATCTCCTTTCATTTTTTAATTGAATTCTATTTTTTATGTGTTCTAATGACAGTCTATAAGTAGAAATAATATGATATGTTATAGAAACCGGATGAGAGAGATATCGTACAAAACGATATATGTACTTTTATACCGTCAAAATAGATTTTAATCACACTGTATTTACTCGAAGTAATGTAAATCGAGAACCATTGGTTTGATAGAGACTTTTATTTATGGTTTAATTTAAAGGGTAGATTTCACGCGTGCAGCGGCTATCGTAAATATAGTATTTGGGCAGATAAAATCATCTCGTGCAATCCGGCGCGCGAGCGCTATATCTTCTGACCCAGAAAATATCCCGACTGTGACCGACTATGGACAATCGTCCGTCTGCCTGTTTATAGTTGTAAATCGCGCAATTACTAACTTTTCATGTTTTGTTCCTGCAATCATGAATACAGATTTGAACTAGCGCGACAGTCTCTCGTTCGGTAAAACTCGCATTAAAAGATACGTACACGCGGCACGTACGTACAAAACTTTCTTATTGCACGTGCGAGCCGCTATTCTCGCCTCTAATGAGTGCGTGAACATGTAGCGCATGAGCGAAGGGGGAGCAATGTAAGATAAAAGAGAAACTCTAACATCGGGAACAAATTAAGGAACTATCGTGTTTTTCGCCAAGTGTCACGCATAGCAAAGAAGCGAAAAAAGTCCGTACATCTATAAAAAAACACTATCTTATTAATCATGATTATTGGTTGCTAATTACGCCCATTAATTATTAATTTGATCATACATTTTATCCAGCTCTATTCTTCACTATGGTATTTCGTGTTATAGATGTGCATTGGTCGTCAAAATTTTTTCAGGAACTCAATTCTAATTTTTTTTTTTTGGTTAAAATTTAATAGAAAAGTAAAACTTAATCAGGAAACTATTTTTCGCTAAAATGCATAAAGTTTTGTTTTTTATTTGTATCGATAACACTTAATTCAGCAAAATTTCTTGCATTTTAATCGCTTAAAAAATATTAATATTTTAAAATTTTCAAAGAAAAAAAGAGCGTCACTCAGATACGCCTATAAGAAGCGTCGTATATTCCGATATTATTTAATTTAATTTTTTAAATATATGTAGCTCATATTATATATGTAGCGAATGACAATGTAAACGTACATAAGCGTCAATAATGCACAAAAGGTGTACAAGAAATTTATTATCAAAATTGAACGATTCGATTCTTTTTCGCCGCTGAGGCATAACGTGAAAGTTGCTCTTTCGCGTAGAGGAATCGAATTGTAATACGCTGTCTGTTTAATTATACGTGGCCGGCTGAAGTCGGCACAAGAATTATCGTCAAGTATCTCGTCGGTGCTGGGCCGTGACTAAACAGCTGCTTGAGATGGGCCACATTATACCGGTCATTGTTCTCTATGCAGCCCGCGCGTATTTATCCGCGAGCATACAAAAGCCAATCGTCAAAATTATCGCACTTGAATAATTCATTTCCCCGAGAGATTATGCAGATTATCCGGCGGAATTTGCGCGAACGACACGGAAGTCGTTAACAATGATTACACCGAGATTAATACGGTATTAGATGTTCACTTTGCTCGCGTGATGATTACTCAAAGTTATCTTTATCGCTTTCAGATACGTAATTAAGCGGGATCTTGTTAATATACCGGGTAAGAGACTCGCCAAAGGATGGAAATGTTTTTACTCTGAAAGGAACGACCGCTAGAAACATTTTTCCAGGAAATGCAATGAAACATTCTTGAGTCCTGTCCCGTTTGCGCGAATAACATGTCTTCAGTGTGCCGACGATGCCATTATTATCAGTCGTTTAACGGTGAAAGTTTACCCTCGTTCAACTAGATGACATGAAGCGAATAAACTTTCGAAATGACAACACGAGTTTTTAAACGTCGTTTAAAAGAGATCAATTAATGAAGAAGAAAATCAAAATTTTCGAAATTTTATCGAATTTTAGCGAAAGTTTCGTGCTTTTAACGTTGCATCAAAAACCCTCTTCTTTCTGTATATTTGTAATTAAATATTTAATTACGTATAAATATTATACGTATTTTTTCATATACATTATTGTACGCATAATGCATCAACAGATATTATTAAAATAACTATTGAATTCACTTTTAAAAGAAGGAAGTTGTCAAAATGATGAGATGTGATTAGTTTTGAAGTTGAATATCCGCGGTAATTTTCAGTTGATTGATGATAGAGTTCGCGTTTCTTAATAAAACGCTGCTGAAAAATGTATGCGGCGCGTATTGCGGGAGACGTATCGCGATGATTTTCTAACAATTGAAAGTGGAAAGACTCTCACTTTCATCGTGAAAGAGTTTCTAAACGATCTCGCATGCAAGCCCGGGCCTTTGACCGGGTTGGAGAAAAGGGAAGGAAGTGCGAATTTAACGGCTCGCTTGTGAAACGTGATTTTTCCGCGACTCCGTCATCCGTGGACAAGACTCTCGAGCGCGATTTACTTTAACTATCGAAAGCATCACCGGCTCTAGCCTCAGGCGATTTATCGTCCACAATCATAATTTCAGATCGAGTAGTCGTTGAAGCATCAATTTCTTCGAGAATAGATCGCGTCGAGATTTATCACGACCCCAAAACGCGAATAGCTAGTGTAGCATTAAGTAGTTTAATTAAATAATTTAGTAGAGAGTTTAGTTTAATTTATCTATCAAAGAACTACATGTAAAATTTTAAATTATATCTTTTTTTAAACAAAAAGCAAGTTTCAAGAACTAAAAGAAAGCAGAAAGGGAGAGATGCAGCACTGCTATTAGTGTCATCTATATATCTATATTTATATGATTTTCAAGTAGATATCACATAAAAATAAGTTGCTCACTTATAATTTACGTCTGATCTATCATGTTTCATGCAGAGATGGATAACGTCAGACTTCATGCTCAGCTTGTTTTGCATTCGCACTCACTTCTGCGCTGAACAACGCAATCGTAAATTCATCTCGCCGGTAGGAATTACTTCATGTAATTACCGGTGATGCTTATTTATCGATAGAAAGTCGAGAAAACGCTTCATGGAAACGAAAGTACCGGATGACGGACGAGATATTTACGGTATCGCGGGAATTCTATCTCAACAATAAGCCTCGCATTAAAATTCATAATGAGAGACTTTATCTTGACCGCGTTTATCAGCAACAACGTTCATTACAAAACATATCATTTTGTAGCAAATTACAATGCGCGAATAGCACTTTACCGCCGTTTTTAATCGATTTTTTATCGATTCCATCGAAGAGACATAATATCATAATGAGTGTCGGTTTCAATATCCTCGAAAAGAATATCGTGAAGGAAACAGACGCTATACGATTTGATAAACTCATAAAACCATTATATATACGGCAAATGTTCAATTATCGTTGTCATCGAATGATCTCTTTCTTACAATCATTTACCATTTTTTTCATACGCTCAATAATAGATTTTTTAATTCTGTCGCAAATTGTCTCGCTGAAAAGAAACCATTGATTTGTCTGAAGCTATAATTAGAAATAGAGCGAATTCTTACTTAAAGACTGCGAATATTAATTTCCCAGTTGATTGTTTTCTTAATCACCGCTTCATCCAGCATTAAAATTTCTTAATACTAACACATCGATTATTGTATTTTCAATACGTGTTTAACGCTAAATCTAACTATTATTATATATAAAGGGTATAAAAAATATTTTATGAATTAAACCTTCTTTTCTTTAAACGGATTACCTAAGATTATTTGCTTATAATTTGTTTAAATTTATAAGTAGTTAAAATAATAAATATTTTTATGAAATACGCATTAGATAAGCATATTAAATGTTGAATACGACGAACGGAGTTTAAAAATATTTCCTATAATTTGCGAAGTCTTTTATTGCATAAAACAGTAAATTCTCGCAAGCGGCGGAGCGCGAAGAAATATACGGTATTACTTACCGCAGCAAGGTTTGCCAAAGTCCAGTCGCACCAGCTGAACCATATACGGTTCCAATAGGTTCACGTACCACCATGGTCTACGCTCGGGCCTCGTTAGGGTGCAGGTTTGCGGCGTGTAAATCTGACCGCTGCTTCCGTCAACGGCGCGTTGCGGAATTCCGCCCTCCGCGCTGCTGGACTGCATGGGAGCCTTACCACCAGCCACGTTCAGAACTGCGATGAATAATTAATACAATTGATCATCGTGCGTGTTAAAATTGGTGCGAAGTCGGCTATTTCCGTATGTGTGTCGGAAGGTAATTAAACTTTTTCACGCAACGATTGCCGTGAATAAATTCTGTGAGATTAAATATAAAGAGGGACGATAGCATTCTGCGAACTTCCTCATTTTCAAATGCATAATAAAATCCTTCACGAAAGAATATTGAGCACCGTTAACAAAAAGTTGAAAAGTCTTCTCCATATTTTTAACGCGTAACGTTTTGATTAACGAAAAAGATAAATGATAAGTATAAAGTTGACATTTATTATACTGATAATTATTATAAATTATTATTCCTTTTTCTAGCAAACTATTCAAGATACAAAGTGCTCGATTAAAGTTCTGCTTAACAAACACATTGTAATAAAAGACATGAGATTACATTACGCACGATTGAAATATATTAGCCGTTGATTTAACATAAGGACAGCGTGATTATAAAGCAGAAAGGGACGCGACAGATGATTGTACTGGACACGCATGCATCTACGTGTATGCAACGTGTTAGCTTTATTTCTTTTTTCACGTGGAGCGCATACCTCGATGATGCAATGATAATTCTCTGTGAGAAAATTTCTGTAACTCATTGCCATATCTGTCCGATAAAAAGAAGGTCGGCCACCACCGCCGCCGCCGCCGCCGCCGCACGGGTGAATAGCCGTATGGCACGCAGATGCAGACAACGAGCATCGCCGTGGCCGCCAAGTTTTGTGTGTGCAGTAAATGCCGCACATTCGCGAACAAGTTGTTGGCCTTGCGGTAGTTTTACTGTACCGTAACGTGAGAATTTTATTGGTGTTAATACGCCGATGCCGCGGTCTTCGATACGCATTGCCTTGGCACTTGTCTTAATTGTGTCTAATCAAAATCCGATTTAGCGACCGATAAGAGATTCATTCTTCTTTGTAATAGAACTGAGCGCGTTGCGAGAGTTTTACATAGGATAATGATACTTGGCTTCTTTCATAAATAAGTCATTTAATGATTTAGTATCAGCGCGTTTTATTCGACGGTCACTTTACATCGTTATATACGTAAACGTCATTCAATAAGCAATCTATAAATATCTGTACTAGGAGAAAATAAAAAAAGTATTATGTACAAGATGTGTGGATGGGATATCTAATTTAATTATCATTGCAAAATATTTCTCGATTACTTGTGTTGGAAGTACGCAACATCAGAAACACAATGTGTTAATGAATTTCTCATGCATATGTAATATATTCTTCGTGGTCGCGTTGTTTTGAGATACCTCGACGTGTTTCTGCATGCAATCTGTTACCACGGCCCCAAAGTATCTCGCGGAATCTTGCGTGAAACAATTGAGAGATGCACAGACAATACGGTAAGCGCGTCGTATGCAGAAGACCGGTGCACGAACAAAGGATTGTCTGAAAGTCTTTTCATATATATGTACGTCGAGCACATCTCCAAGATAGTCTGATAATAAGCATTGGGAAATAGCGGTCAGGTTTATGTGGGAAGGTTAATCTTTAAACTTAATTGTATTCCGCGTCCCTCTGTAGAAGAAAGTTTAGTGGCCGTTAAAGAAATAAGAAAGTGTCAAGTTGCACAATTGATTGCAGATCAGCCAGTGATTGTTAAATTAGCGTTATTAATAATGGATTAGCATTATTAATAATGGATTGTCCAGATCTCCAGATTTATCCTTTTTATAATAAATCAAGATAAAATAATGCTATAAATTTTTTAATTTGAAATTTAAAAAATTTGCTTTTGTTACAAATATTCTAATTAAATGTACATGTATGTTATTCATGTATTGTAGCTTGAAGAATTAAAATATTCATCGACGCGTGCGTTCGCATCAGCATCTCTTTTGTACGATTACCTTAACGAAGCAATCATGATTCTATCAAGTAGGCGTAGATTTGACACATAAAACGATAATCAATGCATTCTCGACCTAAACCTACATACTGGCTAGCGCCCCCATGAAAGTCCACGCACGTTCCCACAAGACATATACGTATGTTAGCACGTGCCGTGCTTATCTCATAATTTACAGTTATTTCTTATACACGCAAACGCGAATGGTTTTTATGTTACCATATCGTTTCCGTCAGTATCGCGTAACGAGAAATACAGAGAACAGTCCAATAGCCGACATATTTCCGCCGCAAATAATCATAATCATATACAATATTGTCTTCTATTCTAAGATTAAATTATTTATTCCAAAAATTAATTCAATATTCAAATATTTATAAATTAATTTCTTAATTTATAAATTAATATTTATAAAGAGTTATATTAGTTTTATACAATAATTGAGAGAATTTCATAGAATATTAAAAGAAATATATGTAACTCAAGTCAAGAGAATGATAAACATAATATGAAGATCAAGATTTCAAAATTATTAACAATAAAAAATTGATTATAATCTTCAAAATATATTTTGTCCAAATAAATAAAAATGGTAAAAAGAATTTTAAATAAATGATAGAGAAAGAGAGGAAGAAAGAAAGAGAGAGAGGTACGTTATATTTTATTTCGACGAAGGAGTGGCACTATTTTATTTTCCATTATATGCAATATCGTAAGATGTAACGTCCATAAAGCTGCAAATTGCTATTTGCTTACGTCATGTCTATATGACTATTCCATTATTTTTCAATGTTAAGTTCCGACCATGTACGACTTTCCCAGTTTGATCATCGATGCTAAGTATACGTCGACATATACTACTAATCGTTCTCTACACATATCCTTGTATGCCATATTACTGTTATGATGAAAGAATATTAATAAAAATCAACAATGCAATAAAAATACATTCGTCCATAAAATTGCTAAGTTCATATAACTGTTTATAAAATAATAATAATAATAATAATAATAATAGAAGACTCTTTTTCCTCCTCTCTTCCTTTTCTTCCGTATCTTGCGCCTATTGAAATATACATTGCACGATTTAATGCAATCAGGAAGTTTTTTCTCTATTAAATACCGAAAAAGGAAATGTATAATCTTACTTTCGCAAAATGCCATTTATAAATTCTTAAAAAGTTGAAAAACAGATAATATTCTGCCGATAAGCATGGAGTTTATATCTGATTTAAAGTTTTATTATGTCATACACTAGAAAATAATGTTAATAGTGTTAATAGAGTAAATACTGTTCCTTTTCTTTTTTTTTAGTATGACACATCATCTCTTTAGTCTGAATTGTTTTTTCGCGTTAAATTCTGCGGTCTCTTTATACTTTTTATACATCTCCCTTGTGGCGACATCATTAACCGCAAATCAAGCTTGTTCGCAAATGAGTTCTCTATGAAATTATCGTGCACTTATCGTGGAAGGCGAACGAAAAGTACGCGTTTGAAAAGTCAAGTTCACGGACAGCTGCGCAAGTGGCAACTTGCTCTCGCGGTCGGTGGATCACGAGAAACTATTGCGACTGTCTTGGGTAGGCAATCGAGTAATTTCGCACAAACGTTGCTCGCGCCCACGTTTGCCTCACAATCCTCAAAACGACGACGAAAAGATATCCGCGAATATATAATGATTATTATTTTGTGCAAGAAATCCCGCGGCCATTACGTCATCAATTTGTTATACGATATTTCCCTTTGCTTCGAGAAATGAGTATAAAGATTACCACAGAAATGTGCAAGATTCTACTTTATCGAATGGTTGAACCTACACTATTATTCTCAATATAAATATCCAATAAAATTTGTGGATATTCTAATGCTAACAACTTTCAGATTTTTATGAATACACACAACATATATACATACAAATTTTTTAAAGATTGATGATAATTAGCAGTATTATCACGCGAAGGCAGAATCGAGTGCTTGAAAATATTTGGGTTAAGAAATCATTAACGATTTTTATATGAAGACCGAAGTTCGTAAATAGTTTCAAAGACTACGTTCCGCCTTTCTGGTCAAGACAGTTTCACTCACGTCTGTCTGTAAATATATATTTCGTGCATTAAATAAGTTCCTAAGTTCCTAGTTCCTAAGTGCTGGAAGATCACTTTTACCCTCATACAGCGACAATAGTTATTTTGAATGACATACTAATTAAACAGATCGCTCTTGTTTCTCTTTCTAATTCCAGTCAACCCGCCCACATATTCGCGTATATGAAAAATAATATAATATAATATAACTAAAGATATATTTTCAAAGTTTTATTAAATATTTCTCAGAATTGAAAAGACGAAAAAAAAAATATTGGTTTAATCTCATTTTGCCATAATCACGCATACTTTCGTAACAATTTGTTCCAGTAACAACGTCGTTTAAATACATCTAAGACATTATGTGCGCATATTGATAATATATGCAAAAGAGAAACGAAAAAAGAGAAAGAGAGAAAAAGTCTGATAATGTGTGATACTTTGACTGCATACAAAAATTCAATTCCCGAATTTATACATATTTCATATTTATGCCATTTTATTTATCGATAAAATTACAATTTTTAATTTTTTTTTTTTTTTTTTTGAGAATTTGCTTTAAAAATAAAAGATTAAAAAATATAATACTATTTTTTATAATTTATAATAATTTGTATTATATATATATGGATGATTTGGCGATAATAAGAGCATTTCTCTTCGTTTTTTTTTTTCGCGTTTTCCTTATTTTACGTTACGAAGAGACAGTCCTCGCGATTGTCGGGGCGTGTCGATATTGTGTACTCGTAATCCACGCCGCGACCTACTTCCGCCCACGTCACGGCGCCACTTCTCCTGATCCTGGACCAGTTCGGTCTGTCATCGAGCTCGCGGAGCGTGGCCGTGAGATCTCATCGCGAACGATTCTTTCTAACCATGCTCTTTCACTTCGATACGTTTTGCATGAGAACACGTGCAGAAATTGTATTACTAATTGTAAGAGCAGGAACGACGTCGTGCATTTCCGGAAGTGAGCGCATTTTATTCAATCATGAGTTAATTGCATGACTTTCTGACGAAATAGAAATAGGGTCGGTTCACGGTTTACTTTACTTTTTCTCTGATTCTAATTCTACTTCTAAACGAAGATGAAAGGACAGTTAAACTTAACTGTTGGGGCAATAATAAATTTCGAAGTCTTTTTTAAAAAGAAAGAAGATTAAGATAATATTTCATTTATACTAACAATAATTTATATCATATTGATTGTTTCATTCTATTTAACAAATCAAACTGTCTTGCTTAGAATTTATTAATAAATTTGTAATGTGTGTAAATTTTTTTCAAGATATGAAAATTTCCAAAATATTTTCGATTTTAAATAATTAATATTCGCACTTGACTCATTATATTTTAAGAAAATATGTTTCTAGAACTAGTACATGCAAAAAGTAAAGATCTCATAAAAATTCAAATAAAAAAATATAAAAGTTATTTATTTTAAAAAAGAAAGATAAGAAGAAAATGCTTATAATGTAAGTTTTTTTTTCGAGAAATATTTTTTCCTTGATACATGGAAAAACACGAATTTCTAAGCAGCATATGATAAGTATTTGATCTGTTCTGTGGTTGGCACATTTAATCGAGAAGCGGTAGAAGAGGAATCGGTCACCTCATTCTTGAGATGATCGACCGCAAAAGTAGAAAACGCATTCCGCGTGATAAATAATACCTGTACATAGTATATATACATAGCATGTATTGAATACGAGGCATTCATTATTGCTCGGATATCTCGCCAGTGAGAAAAGCACAGATCTTAACATACACACGTACATATATAGAAAAACACACATGAGGTACTGTGTTTGTGAATGGTTCGCTATGAGCGCAGTAACTATCTTGTAGTCGATGAATTTCACTGACGTCGCGCAAAAAAAAATTAACATTCCATCTCGCGTAAAATAAATCACATATTTTTTCTAATTTAATCTATGATAAAAAAAAATAAAGAGGAATTTACAGTTGAAATAAGCGGTAGATAACGATAATAGAAGTGGCATCATATATCGTGTGTAAAGATGAAGGTATTTCTATATATCATATTTTATATATTATAGGTATATCATATTTTCATTTTATACGTAAATATATTCACTTGGGTAAATATATATTTCGTGCATTAAATAAGTTCCTAAGTTCCTAGTTCCTAAGTGCTGGAAGATCACTTTTACCCTCATACAGCGACAATAGTTATTTTGAATGACATACTAATTAAACAGATCGCTCTTGTTTCTCTTTCTAATTCCAGTCAACCCGCCCACATATTCGCGTATATGAAAAATAATATAATATAATATAACTAAAGATATATTTTCAAAGTTTTATTAAATATTTCTCAGAATTGAAAAGACGAAAAAAAAAATATTGGTTTAATCTCATTTTGCCATAATCACGCATACTTTCGTAACAATGATTTGAATGCGTTTTTCTCAACGATCGTATTGAATCACGCACGTCTAATTTCACGATATGAAATTGCCTCAAATACGTGCGCAAATTCTCGCGAAAGCTGTTAAGCTCCTCAAAAAGATTACACTCTCGATTATCTGCACGGTTCAATCTCTCATGACTAATTGCGCGATGTAATGCAACAAGTTTTCTGGCCGTTCATCGTGAGTGCATCGCACACGCTAGGCGAGCATGCTCTTTTCAACCTCTTCTCCATATCGAAGACACGCAATCTCATATCATCACGCACCGAGCGCATCAACCACGTACGATGCAAAGCGGATGTACGTTGCCTCATCGGATTGCCGCTGCCGTTTTCAAGCTGATGATTTCAATGGGCGGCGAGTCTCGTCGCCTTCTCGAGCAAAATGCTCAAATCACCGAGGCAATGTAACAATATGTTTTACATTATTCTAGATACGAAACAGGATCTTCCTTATATAACTGATATCGTCCCTTGCACAACGAAAGTGAACACAGGAAACCAGTTGTGAATACTTCGTTGCTTCGCTTTTTCCTGCGACGCGAATGAAAAACGTAGGTTTGGTCAAAGTACATATCCGTTGCCAGCGATTACGAAAGGTGTTGCAAAGTAAGATAAGTTTATAGACACGCGGAACGCTGTATAATAAACTCGTTTAATGTCTAGGAAGATGATTCATCAGCTTTTTAGTTTAATTCTAAATATCATAAAAAAGATTGACAGATCATACATTATATTATTTTCACTCCTAAAATTTAAATTGCAAAGAATCCTTTATTCTTGAGATTTTATAGTTCAGAAACTATATTAAATGAATTTTTCATTATTAATAATAGAAATCAATTCCGAAAATTTCAGGAATTTTACAACGCTGTATTTCTATAGCAATCGGGTTTTCTGCGTATAATGAATATAATAGAAGCGTCCAATCTTATATCTGAAAATGCAGAAACGCCCTTCCATATATACATACACATGCTAGCCCTGATTATATTATACCCTTCCGTCTCGTCACGTTTCACTGAACAGAAATAAACGCAGAAACATACACGCGTTTCGATAATAACCCATCATTATCACCACCCTGTCATTTACATGCACATGCGGCTGTCAGCGATTTCGAACAGAGCAAAGTACCGAGCTAGTCGCGAGAAAGCGAGGGATGTAAAACGCCGGTAAGATACGTAACGGAAGCGATAACGCAAGCTGCTCACATCCTGCGGCGGTCGCGCAATCGTCTAGGAAGTCATCGGCTATGCAGTCGTGTGTATTGCTCGCGGCCGGCATGATATGTGCCAATCCGAAAAGAGGAAGTAACTTTAACTAACTGACAATAACGAATTTCACTCGCCATTATTGCGTAATGGCATGTCATCGTTCGTTCTTCTTTCATCCCAAAAAAAGCTTTTTCCCTGGTTGAAAAGAATCTAGCGCATATTATATGTAATCGTGCGAGAAAGCTTTCTTTAATAAATTTTAATAAAAACGTGCGAGTATTTTTTCGATTTTTGCGAGTAATATTCACAGACATTTTTTCCTTAACTTTCATTAAAATCGTTAGATTTGTAAAAGAAGCAGAAATATATAAGTTTGTTTATCTACGAGAAATTTAAAATTTATAATATATATAAATCTTTGATTTCTCATCGGTAAAGATTTCAATATATGTATAGTTTATCAAAACAATTTGGAAATATTATGAAAATTTAATACCTCGTATGAATATTATATAATACATGTCTCATAAGTGTGATAAATTTCTATAAATCTTTAATTATAATATATAAAAAGATTTTTCTCCCCTCTCTCTTCTTTTTTCCTGCTTTTTTCTTTTACATATTTTGCATTTTCGATTATGTAAAGCATAATCGAATGCTTGTGAGACAATTTACACATTGCGTAAGAACCGCGCACATGAATCGCGTGCAAAACGCAAATCTCGAGCGTTTCTCATCGGATATACACAGGCGCGTCCTGAAATCAGTGAAATCGTCTAGCATCTCGCCTTGCATCGGTCTAGCAGCGGCAAAAGATGGATGCATCGAATGCAACGGAATTGTAGAAACGCATTGTAACTACACGCATGCACTTGGCAAAAGCGGACGTTGCAGCGCGAATGCAAGGGTCGTTGACTTTGGATGTAAGATATATGCAACTTGTTTGTGCTATCGTCGAATGTTGATATATGTTATTATTGTTTATGAAACAGCCAAAATTCTAATTGCTCGATTTATCGATATAAAGTTCAAAAATTAGAAGTAGCGAGACAGTTTGATTTGCGATGACATTAATACAGATATGAACCAATTATCGCGTATAAACATAAAGATTATTTTTATGTTTATCGCCTCAAAATTCGAACTCAGCAAAATTATATAGTTTTTATTGTATATAAATCTAATCTGTCTTATGTAATTTTATATTAATAGTTAATTTCAAGGCTACATAAGTCATGTTATACCGTGATAAATAATACCTGTACATAGTATATATACATAGCATGTATTGAATACGAGGCATTCATTATTGCTCGGATATCTCGCCAGTGAGAAAAGCACAGATCTTAACATACACACGTACATATATAGAAAAACACACATGAGGTACTGTGTTTGTGAATGGTTCGCTATGAGCGCAGTAACTATCTTGTAGTCGATGAATTTCACTGACGTCGCGCAAAAAAAAAATAACATTCCATCTCGCGTAAAATAAATCACATATTTTTTCTAATTTAATCTATGATAAAAAAAAATAAAGAGGAATTTACAGTTGAAATAAGCGGTAGATAACGATAATAGAAGTGGCATCATATATCGTGTGTAAAGATGAAGGTATTTCCGGAATTGATCGTACAAAAAACGGGGTAAATTCGTCCGATGCAATCCCAAGGACAAGCAGGAGTCTGGAGAGCCTGTACGAGGAATGCGCGTGAGATTGGGAAGGCCGCGGGCGCTTTTATAAGCCGGTAACAGGTTCAGAGTTAACGGTGCACTGCCCCCACCGACGCGCTTCGGCATGGCATTTCTTGTACCAGCATTGCTGGGCCTGCTCGGTCAAGGACACATGGAAGCAGGTCACTTGCCTCCCCGAAACATCGTGGATATAAATCCATATGTCATCGATCTCTATCGGCCGTTCGCGTTAAATGTAATTATACATAGAAAATCGAACAATTCCGCAGGCAACATATATGTATAATTACAAGAGATCCTTTCCTATTTACAGAGTATCCCAAACACTTTAGCAAGTCATGTTTTATTTAGGAATTTTCTGTTCAATTTGTGTATGAAATCGATTTTTTCTTTACGGAAACGTCGAAGAACTAACCGTTATTGAATTATATGCGATTAAAAATAAAAAACTGTTTAAAAATTAAATTTTATTCAAATTCCGATTTTAATTTATTTTAGTAGATTTGTAATTCGAAGATTATATATATAAAATAATATATGTGATGTTAAAAATCTCCACCGAAGATATTAATTCAAAATTGATTAAAGAATCCATAGATGAAAGGAGACTTTAGAGTTGAATATCCTTTAGTATAGAGGATTAATAATACTTGCGGTCAAGTATTCCTATTACGTCATTATTCCATTATATCATATCATGTACAGTTATCTCGCTAAATTATCATCGCTGTCTACAATCTATAACATCATGCATGCTGTAGATAAAATATTAATTTGACATTTCTATTTTTGATAACTTTACCGGTTTTCTATTTTTCAATTAAATATTTTTAATCAGATATTTTTTAAATTATTTTCAAGTAGAACATTCTTTTTTTAAGTCTTCTCCTCTCATACTTCTTATTTCGATACAGTTTATTCATTATAACTACCGCATTTTGATATTATGCTTAATGAAATATCAAATAAATAAATAAATTATATATAATTTGATCGAAGAAATATAAGTTTATATTTGAAATAATTACGGGCATCAAAATGTGTGTACTCACCGCAGAAAGGTACACCCTCCGGCGTCCACATTCCATCGGCTTGGCATTCTCTTCTTGCTGGGCCCAAGAGCTCGAATCCTCGTTCACAGAAATACGTAGCTACGGTGCCCATCGGAAACGTGGTATCCTTAAGAAGGGCATCTTCTTCGTCTATTACATCATCGATATCTGGATAGGTATGTCTTATGTAATTTTATATTAATAGTTAATTTCAAGGCTACATAAGTCATGTTATACCCCTATGGATTCTTAAGAAATCCCCTATCATGCTTGTATATGTGTGCAAGTGGAAGTTAATATCAAAATTATATATATGTAATTATGTACAAGATTTTTGTTAAAATATATATAGACTTTAAGAGATAAAAAAAATTGTACGCTCGCGTCATTCGCCTAATTTGGCGCGATAAAATGAATGTTTGGCTCAAGAATGGCATTTCATTCCAAACACGCGGTCGAACGGTGCTATTCGACGACGCACAAGTAACGTCTTGTGGGCTAACTGTGTAACGGTTCGCACTATTCAATTAACATATTTATCACGCGTTTTTATAATCACGCGTGCGACGCGTCAATAAGGATCGGCAATGCGGTCGTCCAGACGTAGTAGCCCATAATGGCATAAACCCCGTTAATTTTATTGAATGTATTATTTTAAATAATTTACTATCATAACATGATTACGTTCTTTCCAAGAGCTACTGTGTTTCGTGAAATCAAAATACAATAAAAAAAAAAAATTAAAGTATCTTTAAAGCATAATTCTCTTATCGTAATATACAATTAAGATTACGAGAAAAGAAAAAGATCACAAAAAATTAACTGCACAAAAAATTTATTACTTTTCCATATCGCATTTTTCATATTTGTTATTTTCTATTATATTTTAATATTTTATGAGAGAAATCATATTATATTATTTATTAAAGAGTTCAATATTATTTCTGTTATGATATCTTCGATTTTATTAAACAGTATCGTATGTATATATATATATA
>NW_021848825.1:2931947-2934330 GCF_003651465.1 Formica exsecta | reverse complement strand
GAATCTCTTCATACAGGCAAGGAGGCGGTATTCTCGGCGCATTGGGAAGCGACTCGGCTCGTGTTCAAGGCCTCGAAGTAATCTTTTATTTCTTTCATATACGTATATATGTATATATATATATATATATATGTATATCTATTTTTTCTGAGAAGGAAGAAGTCGATCGATAAAGATAGTGACGATATAAGACGCGCTTAAAGCAGGTGCTACGTGCGCAAGCTATCTGTATCTTGTTACGATACGCATGTTACATGTTCATATTCTCGAGAATGCATTGCGCGCGTGTGTGTGTGTGTGTGTGTGCACGTGCTAAAAATAAAGATCCTAGTAACCACCAGTACATTTATAACTTGCATATAAGAAAACAAGTAACTATTATAACGAATAACTATTATATTTCATAAGCAGCAATGACGATCTATTCTTTTTAATAACGTAACAATTAATTCTTCAACCAAAATGTTAATATAAACATGCTAATAAAGCAATAAAATATATAATATATGCCTTTCAATTCTAAAAATAAAGTCATGATTATAACAATCAAATGTCGTGCATATAATTCTTAAATAGAGGAGATTTTTTTTTGTATCTATAAAAATGTTTTATATGCGCAGTTTATATTATATTCTCGAAATAAATGTCGCGAATAACAACTTGTTCGTTATATCCGCTTAATGTAGGTTGCCAGCATCGTCGTAATTGTTAAGCCGCAAATCGGGGCAGAACCTGAAACCGAGGTCCGATTTGAAAAGTACTTTATCCTCTGCCGACGTACATGATCGTCATCAACGTACGCAGCCACGTGAATCGTAAGTTAGCGAGAAATCGATTAGAGACTGGCAACCAGCCGCATCTTACGATGCAGAAAAATTAACCACTAAGCTATAGCTGTAAATTATTGCGAGCGAGAAAATATCGCCGGCAATTATACGAGAGTTAAAAGACAGGAAGTAGTCAAAAGGTAATAGTTATAACATAAAACAAATACAATATATCTAACAATATATCTAATAATCGTACTTTGTTGATAAGAATATCTGTGCAATACCCTGCCAAATTAACTGTTAGAAAAGATAAGAAAGCAATATTAATTTAAAGAATATTTTTCTTTAGATGAATAGATTTCTTCTGACGAAATAATTTGTCGTGATTATTTTATGTGCAATATATCGAATTTAGTATAGTGCTTGAATCATCAAGCCGTGATGCTCTTATTGGATTCATAATCTTTGATAATAATCAAATAAAATAATTTAATAAAATTCTGCGTATGTATAGAGAATAAGAATATGAAGATTAAATACTGAAATAATAACGAAAATTAAGATTCGCAAATGATGTCAGTAATTATAAATGTAGCCCTAATGTTAATTCAAAATAATCAAGAAATTCCAATCTCAAAGAGATTCTTAGTGTTCTAGAAAACTAATAATTGAAATTGTTGTAAAAAACTACGCGTTTTTCTTAATTTATTACTAATTAATTCTTACTCTAGTTTATAAAGATATTCAGTCTAATTTATAAGTATTTTTAGTTTATAAATATTCAAAATAAAATCTTTTAAATATTCCAATACATCCTTTTCAAAATACAATGCTAACAATAAGTAGTACGTGCTTCGGATAAATTAGCCTATGTAGGACAATAGAACGGAGACAACGCGTCGAAAAATCGCATGGAAAGGATAAAAATTATTCCGGTGTAAATATCAGGTCACTGCTATTTTACCGTTATCCTTAAAACGATTGTCATACCTACATCTATCATCTTACCTCATAACCGTGACAAATACACTTAGCAAATTACCAGTATTACTTTCGAATTTTGTGCTATTTACATAAAACCTTATATTTGATTATGATAATTATTTACTTTTATTTTAATAATCATGAAATAATTACTTCATTATTTTTCGCTTTAAATACCATATATATAATTACAGATTAAATTTGCATACATATTTTTTTAAATATAACTGTTTATAAAAAATTAAAATAATATAAAAAATTTTATTCAGAATTAAATTTAAATTTAAAATTAAATTTGTGTAATGTAGTTATATTAACAGACAAAATTTTGATTCCGATAAATAAATAAAGCAAACGTTTTAATTTTTATTAATGATTATAAATAATAATTGAGATAATATATCAATGCAAGTATTATAATGTAATAATGTAAGAATATATAATATATTATCAATTATCCTAAAATTATTGAGTTGATGTACATATGGATAATGCAATTTATATATTGATCTACAATATATTTAAAATATTTCAAATAATAAAATTTGTAAAATTTATTATAAAATACTACTTATAAAGAAATTCAGTTTTAGTTATAATAATTTAGAATTATAAAATATATATATATA
>NW_021848825.1:2920345-2931814 GCF_003651465.1 Formica exsecta | reverse complement strand
TATATATATATATAAAAGAATTATAAGATAAAATTAAAACTCTTTTTATACGTATGTACAATATATAAATACTTTTCTTTTTACTGCGCCTAAATTACATTTCTTCGTAGATTCTATTAACTTGCACTCATCAGGTTTTGTTCGTATGTAGTACAACATGTGGTTTCAATGTTCAAAGTTTCGCCCACGCCGGCCGTAAGAAAAGTGGATAATCAGGACAAAAGTAGAAGAGAAAAGGTAGACGTCGGACTCGCCTTCTTTTTCCTGTTCATTCGCCTGATATTCCCGTTATTTCACGGAATTGTGGGAAATTGGGTACTGAGCCAAGCTAATTAAATACGCCGACCTTTTGTTTTCAAGGCGTGCCGATGTGTGAATCAACACATACGCGAAATCGCGACTAATCCTACAATACGACGGAAGTGAATGCATTTATCGTGAAAGTTAGTTGTCAATGACTGAAAGCCAAAAGTTGGTTATATTGTTCTGTAATTATACGACAAGCAATGTATTAAAAAATAAGTTAATTAGATAATTTCAGATGTCATAATTTAACACAACTAACGCTTCTATTAATCTTGATAAATCAATGTGATAATTGTAAAAAATGTTTTACGTTATTAAATTTAAAAAATGCCTTTTGCAGATTCCTAAGATTTTTAATAATTGCTCTATGTCTAAACTTGGAGTTTGTGGCTGTATCTAAATCTAACTCTGATGATATTATATCATAAGTTGGAATGTGCAACTGATGATAAAATTAATATCATATTTATAATATCATTATATCACTTACAAATTGTCCAATGTAAAGAGTACAACTTAACTTGTAATAAATCCATAAAATCTGTGAAAATATCTCTTAATTTATGTTTTATTAAAGTAAGATATCTGAATATCAATTAATGAATCATCGATGAGTGACTAACTCGACAAAGTAATGAGTAATAATGAAATCTGTTCGCGTCCCAGTTAATACTTGATGACACCAATCGATTTAACGACAGCATCGATCTTTTATAGTTTCAACAGGAAACCACTCATATATGTATGCAAAAAGACAATAACTGTGTGTGTGTGTGGATATGACTCAACGACAATTGAAAGAAGCCAGCTCGAGAACGTGCATAAAATCTGTGAAAATATCTCTTAATTTATGTTTTATTAAAGTAAGATATCTGAATATCAATTAATGAATCATCGATGAGTGACTAACTCGACAAAGTAATGAGTAATAATGAAATCTGTTCGCGTCCCAGTTAATACTTGACGACACCAATCGATTTAACGACAGCATCGATCTTTTATAGTTTCAACAGGAAACCACTTATATATGTATGCAAAAAGACAATAACTGTGTGTGTGTGTGTGGATATGACTCAACGACAATTGAAAGAAGCCAGCTCGAGAACGTGCAGTTAAGGGAAGTGTTTGAAGAGTGTACAAGAAAAAAAAAATGATGCACACGGCGACATGTGGGAAATGCAAGTAACCACCATTTACCGCGAGATACAATCTCGGTCGTTAACCTAACTTGTGCGGAAGAAGTAGCCTCGTATGTATTATTAAAGTAAAATGCAAAATCGAGTAAGGATGACGAGAATCTTTCCTTTGCGTATCTTCCGAACAAGCTGTTTCGTAGATTTTAAAAAAGATAAGCCACTCTTAAAATCGTTGTATTTAAGAAATTATATCATGCTGTTAAATCGATAATTAGCGATGAAAAATTATAAAAAGTATCAAAGCCGTATTTACTAATAGAATATTAAAGTCGATATGTGAAAATATTCGCGATGAAATTGCCGATACTGTTAAATTATATAGAGACATATAAATAATATTTGCATTGGGCATGTTTCGCGAAATTCAATGTATTTCGCGTTATTCCATAAATTTTACATTTCAACAACGTGTAAATGCGCGAATAAATAGGTAAACGACTTTCCTTACGGTAGTGTACCGCGTCGAAGGGATACTGAGTCGACTATATAAATCTTCACGAACTTCTCTTATGCGTTATTGCCGTGATAAAACCTCTTCGCCGGCCACTTTCCACACCGTGAAAAAACGAGCGATGATCGTGGAAAGTCGATTATATATATGTATGCTGGAGATGAGAACCCGTGCTACATGAGTATGCCGCGTTTCATTTACGAGATGTGCATTTATGCGTTTAATGGTGAGCACGCGCTTCTCCTGAGCGAGTCTAGTGGTGTCTTCGTTAAAGCGAAGACGACGTTAAAGGATTATCTCGTTTAACCGGACCGGAGAGAAAAATTACATTTACAGGTGGGTTATCCTGCAAGATAATCATACGAAGACGTAGCAAAGTTCTAAGGGGAGAAATAATTAGATTATTTAAAGAAATATTTCTATAAAACTTAACCGGCGTTAATTGGAGACATTTTTTCGGAGTCATCAAGCGTGCTTTCATTTAAATGATGCTTGACGTAAATCCAATTTATCGTCACGCGATGTAAAATTTTACAACAAATAAAGAAGAATTACGCGGTATATCTTCTCATGAAATGCATTTTAACACACGCATTATACATCATGCGCTAATTGACGGATCATTTCTCCGCTTATTTTCAGATACTTCTCATCTGCAAATTGCGTACGTAATCGAGTGTGCTTTGGTAATTCGTTATTAAATTCAATAATGCCGCGAGCGTGGGATGATCTTGACCCGAGATGAATTGGCGAGAAAATAAAAGAGAGAGAGAGAGAGAGAGAAAGATACTCTACTAGAGAGACTTATCACAAAAAAAATATATCTATTATATTATAATATACACGGAAAAAAAATGCTGTTGCTTCAATTCAAGTCTACATCACGGGCTGCCTCGAACAATACATAGTTCATTCAATGATATTTTTATTAGACCAAATATCTGGATAGTTGTTTTAATAATCCAGATATTTGGTCCAATAAAAATATCATTGAATGAACTATGTAATTTTGTTGGCAGCCCGTGACGTAGACTTTAATTGAAGCAACAGCATTTTTTTTCCGTGTATGTATATTCATTATATTCACGAAATGGCTCATATACTATATGTTACATTAGAGTTATAAATATTTCGAAAATTTTTCCTTTTTCTTATTTTACTGATGTAATAACATGGTTATTATAATATAAAGTGTAAGCCTTTTTTCCAAAGAACTTTTTGTATTTTATGAAGAATCTATTCATATTTACATTAATGTTACAATTTATTAATATATAATTCGAAAGTTGGTGCTAATTTAGATCATCCTATAATTAACTTATAATGAGCACATTCGATAAGGTACTGCATTTATACGCGTGCTTGATTAGTGGCAGTTTCGTTGCAGGTTCTGCAAGATAGAGTGTTTCAATGATACGTAAAGTAGAGAATATCGTTACGAACTGTAAGCATTGTCTCATAATCAGCCGACTCATTAAATTTCTTAGCATTTAGAAAGCGACAAGTGAATGGGGTGCAATAATGATTATAATAATCTTCAGTGCATTAATGAGGCATTATATTTTCCACGGGAGATTAATTCATCTTTGCACAAAATGCCTATCCACTGTGTATTAAAGTTCTCTAAGAAAATATCCAATTACGTTCTTTGGAGGAAATTCATAATGAATCGTTACACAAAAACTCGATTAGAGGCAATCGTAAAAAATAGCTAATTTTACATCGTGTTTTACTTCATACAACACAAATATAAGAACTCATTCATTTATATATATTATTATGTATAATTATCATGTGTATAATTATAATATATAGTATAGACTATAAGTATATATATAGCATACATAAATTTTTTTTATCGTGCGTTTAGCATATATATCTGTAACTTATTATATTCAATTATAAATATATAATTAACCAATCAGCAAATGTATATAATTTACACATATTTTAATTTGTTCATCTTTGAAAATCTTTCAAATATTTAAGAATATCTCCTGATAATCATTATTTTTAGAAATTGTCATGTATAATAATTATTATTTGATATATAATGTGTATTTAATTCTCGAGATAATCGATAATTAGAGCTGTAAAAAAGAAATTTACGCACTTTTGGCAATCAGAGCGATGAGAAGGAAGCAAAATATCTTGCGTTCCATTTCCGTGGCGAGCTTCCGCGTGGAACTCCAATCTTCAATTTGTATGTCCTCTCGTTCCGGAAAACTGGAGAAACAGCTATTCCGGTACAACTCTGAGATGGAACAGTAATTAATACGTCCGTAACAATCGCACTTCGTCGGTTCCGCAAAAGAAGTTCACCGAATGCACTTTGAGAAAAACATCATTTCGGGATACGGGCAACCCTCTTTATTTTTTCTTCCGAGCACTGAACGCGAACGTTTGCTCGAAGCGCGAGTTTAAAAAATTCGCATGCAAATTTGTCTCTCAAGTATCTTCGAACAGGATTAAAATAGCAATGCTCGTACAGTTCACTGTCAGAACTCGTAGTGTGACTCTCGAAACTTCAATTTCAACTATCAATGTACCGATGTCGGACGTTCTTTCCTGAGGACTGAGACGCTTATTCTCTGGGTCTCTGACAGGAAGTCGACCAGGTGTTCTGGTCCCCTCCACCTGCTATTTCTCCCTACCATCATCTCGACAGGTAACCGCTGTGTCGGTTGCCATCAGGAACGAGGCTGGCTTGTGCGACCGACTGACTGTTCATCCTCCCTCCTTTTTACTTATCCGCCTCTCCTTTGGTATTCAGGCCAACCTGCGTGCCGATACGTCACCGAATAGCGAGAACACAATAGCCTTATCCCATGGGATAGTTGTATTAGCTATTTCGTCAAGAAAAATGATTTTTGATCAACTTTCCCGAAGGAAAAGCTATTTGGAGGGATGTAATATGTGTTGATACACATGGTTGTGTGTAACAAATAAAATATTTTAACTTATGTGGAAAGTTCACGAAGAGATTATATGATCTATGAATGATATAAGCGAAAGACTGCATTTTCTCATCTTTTAAAATATTCTAATTTACAATTAAATTAAAAATGCCTTGTTATAAATAAGAAATATTTTTCTATATTAGATATTATATTTGATTTATAATTGTTATTTATTTTTTTCTTTTAATTATTAATTATTATTATTAATTAATTATTTTTATTTTTTCAGAAACTTTTAATTATTAATTATTATTAATGACTCGTTTTAAAATTATAAATTATTTTTAAACGATTAAGCAGCAATTAATCTAATATATCGATAAATTATAATACATTAGATTCAATTGTTCGCGTAATTATATATTTATGGAGATCGTAAGAAAGTATTGGGTAATTTTGCAGCAAATGACGAAAGAATATTGCACGCAGCTTACGTGCATCGCGTAACGTGTTATTATGATAAAATGTCGAAAACGTCTAATGCGAGTTGAACCGAAGTTTTACATAAAAGTTAATTCTAAGAATTATACATATATAAATTTCCCCAATTCACGTTTTTACATAATTCTTGACGTTTCTACTATGCGCGATAATTGATAATCATCAACTTACAATCGTCATGTGCGATATAATTGTAAATTCACAGAGCAAAGCACACGGAACTATAGAAATGGAAACGAGGCGTCTCAAAGAAAATAACAGATATATAGAACTCCCGCGAGCGTACGCAATTGCGAAAACTCGTGGAAATTCTACGGTAATTTGTAACAATGTACTAGCAGTTAAGAACGACGTATGCATAATTTTGCGGAAAGCATAAGTGAGATCGTAATTTGTACATCGTACCTAAATAATTTCTTTTTCGTAACGTGGAATTAAATTAATAGCAAGAAAGATATTTCTTGCAAAATACACGACGTAACGGAATAACAATTTCCATATGTCAAAGCTTATGTGGAAATTATATAAAGTGTTTATTTGAATTATATTCTTAATTCGTCTTTCCAACTTTATTTTTAAAAAACATTCTTATCGAATTATGTGTGTGTACTCACACATATACATTTTATAATTATATATAAGTTTCTTGTTCAGATGTGATGTATAATTTTCTTTCATTTTTCTTCCGGTCAGAAAGAATCTAGAATGCCTGCACTCAAGAAAGAAGGATTAGGAAGATGATCACCCAACCGCGTCACCCTAAACCAGCTCGTCTAGCCCTCGGCACTTCCTTGTTCGAGTTAATTATGGTTTCTTGATGTTAACAATGAAGAACATCCATAATTGTATCTTTATAGAGCGCCACATATGTGCTGATTAACGCAACCATGAAATTTAATAGTCCATGCGTGTATCAGAAGTATCTCATGTGCTTGAGATCCAAGCTGTTTCAATGTGCATCGCGGTAGACTTTGGAATATTGCAAAAAAAGAATATCTTCAAGACAGAGATTAATTCATATTCTGTATACATATTCTATAATTTTATACTATATAAGAAATGCTCTTAATTCAAAAATACCTCTTTTGAAAAGGCTAATGAGAAGATCCAGCTAAAAAAATTTTCAAAAAATTTGCGGCTGTATTATATTCGAACAGAATATGCCTTATATTTATGTAATCTTTCTTTTAAAATAAACAAAAAGATTGACGTACAAAGAGCTACGTAACCGGGTTTTTGAAGAACATACATAGATATGGTTCGTCTGCCGCATTCCGTGTCACTCGATCAAGAAGAGGTCGCGATTGATTATTCAATTAGAAATGAAATGCGTGAACATGCAAGCAGAATTGCGTACGCACGCGCGTATCATGCCATCGCATTCAAGACGACCAGCTGCTTTACGATATGCCGTATCAAAGCAACCGTGCATGATTTTCGATTATCGTGCATAATTCTTGTTTACTCGATCCTATTTCGCGATGGAACAGATACTCGATCGTTCGATCAATCGCAAAATAAAAATAAAAACCGTCGACTGCATATATTCGATGCAACGCAATGTGCGTGAAGAAGCATTCAAATCTCCGCGATGCAAATCACGCATTGAAATTTCTCTGAAGAGAGAGAGACGCAATATATGTTTAAATATATTTTATGTATATGTATAATGTTTAAGCATAATTATGCGAGTTACTGTTAAATCTATATCTATTTTTGTGAAAAAAAATCTCTGGATATAATTATATTTGTTCTAAAAAATAAAGAGAGAGATACACAATGTTATATATTTTTAATATAATTATATATGTAGTTACAAATTTAGGAAAAAGACATCTTTGGAGGAAATAGCGCTATTCACTGGTAGTTTTATGTTTGTAATATTCTTTTTTCATTATACTTTCTAAATCTGATTTTCTGATATACTAAAATCCAAAAATTAAAACATTGAAATATTTAATTATATTTTTCTATATTTAAATGTGTAATATATATACACGACATTTCGTGCGCGTAAAATCGACAGTATCCATTGAACTTTCCCCAATTATTCGGTACTCGAATACCCACGACATATGCTATTGTGAAATATTATGGAATTACCTAATACTACTCCAATCTATTATTTTCTGATGCATCTAAAATACAAACTGAATTAATTATGCTATATTTATGTGCATCGAATAACCGTGTAATTCTCAACGGATTAATTCTAATCGATTTGCACTAGTCGCAGAATTGAGTGAGTACAAGACATTTTTCCTGCAGTTGCTTTTACGAAGCGCGATTGTACGATCGATATATTGGATCGAGGAGTAGGTGGACTAATTTTGTTAAAAGATGGAAATTCGGTGCAACGAAAGCTAGCAGTGTGTGTCGCTTCACGAATCGCCTCGAATCGAGTCACTTGTTAGTAACGCCGGCTTCCTGACCCACATACCGCGACCGCCATACAACACAAACGTAACACTTTGTAGCCGCTTATGGGCTCACGAATGGACACACGTATGCGCCGATACACATCTGCATTACGTATGCACATGCACAAACACATCTCTCGCGAGTACCCCATTATGGCGTACGATCAGGTTTTCGTTCAGGTTCAGGCTCCCGATGATTCTGGCACAGGATTCGACGATATTTAAATATAGAATAAAACCTCCATGCATTTTTTTACCGATCATTTAAAGGGTAATACTCGATTTTCATTATGGAATAATCATTAAATATTTTCTTAAGAATAAAATACATATAGTAAGCGCACAGAATAAACTTTGCTAGAATTCCAAATTTCTTCTATAGATTTGTTGTCAAATGTCATCATGTGAACTTTTTTTGATTGCAGTATGCAATTGTATGAATTAAATCTTCACAGTGAATAATTATTAGAGGGAAGATAATTAAATTATTATTTATTAAATAGTTATTCATTTGAATCACTTAGGTTCTTTCGATATATGCTTTATCGCATTTCCTCTATGTACGGATAAAAAATTATTATTATTTTAATAACAACTAATGAGAGAGATGGAGAAGGGACATATAATTCTACATACATGAGTTCCTTGCAATAATTATCCGCTACAGAGATTTGCACAAAATGGATATTATGCGTGAATTAACTTGCGGTACTTTTCCGCAATTTTTTTTTTTTATGCGAAAAGTTTCCTTTTGTCAGTTTACACATTTCGTATGTACAACATATCAGTTCTTGAAAATAATTATAGCATTGTTCTTCTTGGAACATTGTTCTTTCTATAAATATATTCGTACTTTCTGCATTAAGATTTATAAAGATATAACTCTTAAGTAATTTCTCTGTCTTATAAATAAAAAAAAAAATAATAATAAAGGAAAAGGAGTACAGTGAAATTAGAGTTATAAGCTTTAAATCGCCACTATCGTTTTTAATCGCTTCCTCATACAAAATCCTTTCACAGAATTTTAAAACTATGAAACTTTCATCGTAAATTTCTCAATTATATTAATCGGTCTTATCGTTTGATATTTTGTAATTTCGCAGGACGAGTCAAGATACAGTTTTATCACTTTAATCTTCCAACGGAACAATGTAATACATAAGATTGCCATATAAGGAATTTCCCCTCCGCGTGATCTAGACTATATCTAGATATTAACTACAAAACAGGAACTATAAATTTTTCTTTCTTACTTTTCACTCTTACACTTGGACTATCAAAATGACTCGCAAATTACTCGCAGTTGAATTCCGCGAGTCTCTCTACTGCGTCATCATCACTGCGGGCGTTATTAAACTTTCGAAATTCGCTGAATAATTATCGCAGATTTCAAGCGCGTATAAAGACGAGGTCGTCGACCGGCATGTTCTAATCTGGTAGGACCCAATAAGAGCTTCTCCGTTAATCGTATATCGCAAACCTGGCCATAACCGTTCTTCATTTCGTGCATACAAATCGATCGAAATGTCGGCGTCCTTAAATTTCCGGGTTATCGAATAGCAAATTTGCTCCAGTGCGTGTTTCGGTATTTATAACTGATTTTTCTCCTCCACTGACAAATAATTTTTAATTCATATTTTATTTATTTTTTTTTTCTTTCACGATTGTTTTTTATTTACGTTTTAAATTGAGAAAATTAAATCTTTAAATTATAAAAATGTCAGATTTCATTATAGCCGCAACATAAGTTTATTATATTTATATATCAATTGTTGTTCGTTTTTTACATATGATTAATGTCGTTTTCTACATATGATTTTACATATGATATTTATATATAATCATTTGTGTGAAAACAAGATTGATAACGCTATTTTGTAAGAATTCGATTAACCTGGTAATTATAAACTCTGTAAATTGTTTGCAAGCGAGTCAAGAACACGTCGAAGAGATTTACGTCATGCTGGATTTGTGAAAGATTCAATTTTGCCGCGAATAAGTCAAAGGACGTAAACTTACGATTACAACACGACTGTAATGTACTTTTTTTTCTCAGAGTATACACGTGTGCACATTGTTTAAGTATACTTAAATTGTTTTTTACGCGCGTGTCTTTTCCCGCAACCTGCTTACTATACAGTACGTGCATCATCTACTGGTGTACTTCGTGCGACCCCGATCTAGCCTTAGGGAATTCCTTAGGAAAGTCGATGGCTATGGAAAGTCAAAGCAGCGAAGAGATAGAAGACGGCGATACAGCTGCGATTATATTGTTGTTCGTTTGCATGCGCAATGCGTAAATTTTCTCACACAATCATGCTTTTTTTCTATTATTGTTGTACAGTTATACTCTCTTGTGCAACTTTAATCGATTGCTCAAGTAATGAGTTAATTCACTAGAGACTAATTGATTCAATGGGCAAAGATAGAAAAACGGCACAATTTGCCGTTAAGAGTTTTTTCCGTGAATTTTTCTTAAATTTTTCTTAATTGCACCAAAATTAAATTAAATCTGAAATAATCGTTATACAATGCGCAAAAATAGTTTTTCAGTTATGTAAATTGTAGGAAAATAAAATGACAAGCATCGGAGAAAAACTATCGAATGTTTCATTCACAACCAGGCAAAACAATATAAATGAACTCTAAAAATACTTGATAATAAAATAAAATTTAATTCTATTATCTTTATCTTTTCCAGTATGTATTAAAATATCTTCATCTCTATTTCTTATTATATATTTTTTTTTCACCAATTTTATTCCCCGTTCCTTGCATCAAGTCTTCCTCCCGTAACGAAATGTTGTGAAATATGTGTAACTATTAAAAAATGATATGATAATATTTTGCAACGAGTATAGATTAGTGCACATTGTACTGTGCTACAATAATACATTCAAATGAAGATATTGTAATGCATGTGGTGTCGCTTGCCTCTTTTTCATCTAATAGTGCCCTTTACTCCACTTTCTCTGTAGACTCAAAGTAATCATGTTGTGCGCAAAATAAATGCTTGGCGAAAAAATACCGTGAAATTTTTTCAGCTAGTTTAACATCAAAAATATATAAATTTTTAATACAACTAATCTGTCCAAAATAATAAGCGTTTAAATGTACAATCAACATATTGTAAATTCATAAAATAATATACAGAGTGTTCTATTAAACATATTTCTAATTTCTTCATAATTTCTATAAATATTAGAAAATATTGGCTCTAAAACAGTGCCATTTTCCTAATTGCAACATATGTACAATACCGAGTGTTTATGCTAACGTAAAATGTCTAAAATGACACGTTTAGTCTCAAAGATTGAGTTCCTCATTGCATGCTTTCTCTAGTAATCAGAGTACAAAGCGTACCTGTTATTAGTCAAATCGTTGAAAATCCTCATTAACCCCGTCACTGTCGCAAATAGTATAAATACTTTTAAATGCCAAGTTGTAAAAATGTTAAAAAATTTCTGTCTATATCTTTTTGTTTTTAATTGGATGGTCTCACCAGGATCATCTTTATTAGATCTTTTTAGTCGGCAATTTTTACAAAATAAATCTACCATACCATCCAAAAAGAGGTCACTTAAAAGGAATTTACATTATTATGATCTTTACAATTCTCAACTAATTAGAAAGCAGACGATTCCTAAAGGATTCGATATTTTTCAAGATAAAAATACATTTGTTATTACAATTTG
>NW_021848825.1:2877459-2920326 GCF_003651465.1 Formica exsecta | reverse complement strand
TATATGTCCGTAAAACTTTATTTGAGAACAAATATTTGTTGCTTTTACTTCAAATAATCAGAAAAATCTTTAATAAAAAACACGGATTTTAAAGAAACGCACAATCATCGTGTAATTTAACGGTGTAGTGTATACGCATTGTACAGTATCGAGAATTTTATAATTATACACCTCATATGACCCATCTGTTTTAAAAATATTGTAAGCCGAATCTTAAGATTCTTTTACGTTTAGTTGATTCATCGTAAATTCAAAATTGAAATAAAAAATTTGTCTTACATCATTTTTAATTAAAATGGTTCGTTAATATCGATTTCTAAAAGTCATTACTGCTACATCCGGGTTTTACACGGTTACTCTTGGTGCGTATAGCAATATAATTAAAAAGAGATGACGTCGACGCGTTCGACATGTATACAAAAAATCTTTCACGATTCTACGAATCCAGTCAAACATGATAAGACTACGAAAATCATCGCTTTCTCTTCTGGGCTTATGCCGATCGACAGTACACTTTCAAAGACTTTTAAAAAGGAAACTACTGTACCACACACACCAACGCTTCTTCTCAATGAAAAATCCGTTAAAAAAAAAAAAAAAAAAATTTGACATAACTTGTCGGTCTTATGAAACATAATAATTCGTACAACTAATAAAAGCTTGTTAAAATACTATTCACCAATTGCGATTTGCTTCGCGAAATTCATGATGTCAGATATAACTATAATGGATACAGCGCGCAATGGCGCAAAACGGTGTTTTTATGTGTGATGAGAAGTCCTGCGGGCATTAACATAGCATAGACTGTAGCATGCAGGTAACAGATGCAAGACCGTTACCGTACTCAGTTTCGATTCCCCGGCAGATAATGCGTACAGTTGCCCACACTGTTGCTGAATTTATTCATCTGAGACAGTATTTCTTCGTAAAGCGAACAAACGAATAACTGTACGTAAGAGAGGTACCTCTCTTCCTTCTAACACGTAAATGCAAAAGCCAAGTTATCATCCTCTCAATTAGAAATTGCATGCGATATTTTGTCTATAAAAATTTAAAATTTTTATGTGGGAATTTATGCATAACAAATAAAGCATTGTGAAAATGTACTGCTGCTTTTTTTTTATTATAGACTTATTTTTGCACACAATTCCTATTAAGATAAAATTAAAAATTTTTTTGCTTTATTCTGGCTTTCTTGCAATAGAGAGAACTTCTTTTTCCTTCGGATTATATATACAAAATCTAAATAAGCAATCCATTAATAAGACCAATTAATAATTTCAAATAATCTTAAAATCTGATATGAGTAAGCACTAAGTTGGCGATAAAAGATTATTTGTATGTTTTATGCGTTATTTTTATTGCAAATGTTTAAATTCGCTTTTCTTAATATTTTATTTATTTGACATTTCATCAAAGTGAAGGATATTGACTCCTCTGCAGTCTCTATTGTCAAGCGCAATCAGTAAAATTATTGATGCGAGGTAGCACTTTTAAAAAAGTACAATTAAATCCTGAGTAAAATATATTTTAAAATTTTAATATTGTACTTTAAAAAATTAACAATATAATCGAAAATTAAAATAAAGATATTGATATTAGAATTTTTGTTAATAATATTATTTTTATTATCTCTATTATTATTCGTGGACCTCTTAAAAGTATAAACACACACATATCGTTTTCCAATTACATAGCTTATCTTAACACGAGATCTTAACACGAGAAGACTTACAGAAGAGAACTTAAAAATTTATCAATGTCAGATTGTTAGAAGAATCGTCTTAAACATGCAACAGAATCAAAACTGGTATTGCGAAAGGTGCAATTAAATGTTCTGTTTCCATTTATGTCACAAGTAGAACTGTAATCTAAATAGTAGGTGACAGCGAACTGTTCACACACTCAAAATCAGTTAACTTGTATTTGATTGTGAGATCAAGTCGACCGAAATGACAAAGTAAAACTCGATACGGTCAGTAACAGTTCTGAAGAATGTATAGGATCACGACATTGTCAGCCCACAATAAGAGAACGTCACGACAGGACGAATCAAAGATTAAAAAAAAGTATGTCATATATGTGAGTCATACTGTCGACTTACGCGTATCGCTTTCTCCGTTCCGATAATTGTCAATGATAGATACGCGTCATCGCCGAGATCTTTGTCGTCAATTTCCTCCGACCTCGTTTTATGCGCGGCCTTCTCACGCCTCGCGAAAAGAGACGCGATTTTCACGCTTCACTGGAAATTCTGCGCGCTGGGAATAGAGCCAAGATCTTGTCTCAAAAAGAGAAAAAGAGAAGCATAATTGATGCGCGAGATGCGTCGCATCAGTCGAGAAGTTTCACTATCCTTCCACAACGAATGTCGAAGTAGGTCTCGATGGAAAGGTGCAACGACCCGATTTGTTCAATTTATAATATACTACGTATGATGACGTAGATTTTCGAGCCTTAAGTGTGATTACTACGTTTTAAGGAATATATACCGAGGAAACTTAAGAATTTGTAAAAAATTAGGAATCATTTCAAAAATAAAAAAAAGAGTTCCTTTGTTGCCATAAATCATAATAAGGTAAAATATAATTTGACAATAAATATTTACGTTCATTACTATATGAATTATTCATATATTAGCCACGTGTTTAATGAAAAATAAAAATAAAATTATTTTCTTTCATATGTGTGTTTGTGTGTCTGTATTAATTTATTTTTTTATTTGATCAATCTCTAACTGCGCGCGCGATTTTGTTAGAACTTTATAAAGATTTGTAGTTAGAGATTTAAATTTTATATAGACTAAAGAAAAAAAAGCAACTTTTTATTGTAAGAAAGTCGAAATAAAACAAGAAATTTCTAGATAGAAATTATATAGAAATAAAATACTATAATCTAGAAAAAAACGGCGCAGTACATTTACAATATCAATAAAATACATAAACAAAATATCGATTGATATGCAATCATAGAAATTTGTCATTGATAATTAATGTATATATAGAAAGAGAGTTAAAGGAGATATTTCGTCGATAGAATTTGTTAAATATAACGCGGGCAGAAAAAAAAATTATTTTATAATATCTTATAAGAACCATTATTTTATCTATGATCCGTCACAGATCGTTCGATTAATTTGGATAGTATCATTAGTATTAGACAAGCAGCTTTGGTCAATGACTTCGAAATCGGCGATTAGCAAAAAGGAACGCCGAAGGCGACGGCGGTGCAGCAGATAGTTTCACCGTGTTAAATTAACCGAACACCGATCAAATCGATCGAAACGGAATAATGTCCAAAGAATGTAGCGCGCCGTGAAAGTTCTGCCCCTTGAAAGGGTCGGCACGGAGGGAACATCATCCTTGATATACGTTATGCAATATGCGTTAGATACGTGATCGCTGCATACAAAAATTGACACAATCTATGTATTAATTTAATATTTATTTATTGTTCTTATCTTATTTTTAATTATTAATAAATCACGAATTCGCATACTATTTATTGGAAAAAGCAAAAAGAAACATTAATGTAGATCTAAACAAAAGAGTTCTACCTGAAGCAGGTTTAAAATTATATTTATGCTTATTTATTATTGACTTATTTATTTGTAGTATATATTCTTAAATATTATGAAAAGATTAATAAAAAATGCCACTGAATCTAATATGAAATTAATATTTTATAGAAAATATAGATGACACGGATGCAGTTGCCAGCTATAGTAGTGAAAACGATGCAACTTTTGAATTAAAGTAAATTAAAATAAAGATTATTTTTAAGAAAAAACACAAATTATTATTCGATTTGTTTAGATCAACATGTATGGACCCGTTCTGAAACGATGCTACTCATAAATATATACAAAGAACACATGGAAAAATTTAACAATCCAAAAATTTCCACAAAACAGTGCTGGAGTATACTGTCAAAATAAATGAAACAAACAGGATATCAACTAATAACTTTTTTTTTTAAAGTTATGTGAATATTTGCAGATTTATATTTTCATGCATAAGAAATTACTGAGATATGCTTTACGCATTCTCATATTCTTAAATGAAAAAACTTTGTATCAAATTCAGATTTATTTACGATTAAAAAATAAAGCAAAATTAAAAATCGAGTTAATAATTTTTTAGTTGATATATAATATAAATATAATATATTCAATATAAAATTAATAAAATTAGCAAACACATACATAATTCGTTTTATTTCAAAAACAGAATTGATCGTATTGTCTATTTGAAATTCCTCTAAAGCATTATATTTTAGAGATCTCATACTATTTTATTCTCTATTACTATTTTTGTTAAGATAAAAATTTACGAAGCAGTCGTTTATTAATCGATGATATGAATTTACATTAAATAGTATTTCTCCCAATTCTCTATTCTTATCTAAATAGATTGTACTTTCATTATTTCGCTATTTGACAGATAAATTTTTATTAGATATTTTTTAATTTGAATATTATTATAGATTCTAATGTAAATAGTTTATAATTTATAATAAAAGAATTTTTTACGGTTCTTAAAGAAAATTTCGTGCGTATCATTCATCATGCTTGACTAGGCAAAATCTCTTTTCTCCCTTCCTCCCTTTCCACTCAAGAATAGACAAATTTATTAGTTCTAAAAAAAGAATCTGCGAAACCTTGAGATCGAGAATTTATTTTAAAATATACCATTGTGTGCCGAGAGGCACGTTGAATGTTCAGAAAATGGCTAAATAATAAGAAATGGTAGCGACTGTAATCGAATCTCATCTATTCCCACGGTTGTCTCCGTTCTGTCTGGCATAATAAAATTAATCTTACCTTTCTTTCACGTGAAGCTCTCTTAGCCGCCCGCAGGAGATCGAATCGTTGGTAATTTCTATCGATCGTGTTTGTCGGCGACGTTTCTTCGCATCTCCCAGAATTGTTATCGCCATTATTTCCGCTTTTGCTTTCACCGTTCCCGCAACATTCGCGAAATGCGTTGTTTGTAGGAAAGCCGGGAAGAAACAATATGGGTGGAGAATCCGTCATTTCCGCTTTTAATTCTACCTAAGGACATTATCAATGGGATTTAATTTGTGTTCCGTAAAATGTTACTCTATCCGTATAAGATCGAAAGATTCCGCTAAAAAATATCATGTATGTATGAGAAAAGTTGAAACAATCCCACTATCGATTAAGAGATAGCAACAGTTTAAGTTTTATAAATGCAAGATTTATCACAGAGATTTAAGTTGCTATAAAGAAATGTGTATGTGTATTGTCTGCTGCTTTTCAATGCACAAGCATATTGCGTGAATAACATCTGATAATGCTACGTTATTATTTATTCTTGTTTAATTTCCAAGCAAAATCTTTCGAAGTATATTATATCTTTAGAAGCATATATTATAATCAAACATCTATCAATAACCTCCTAAGAAATTAAAAATTCAAATTATTTACAATTCAATATATTTTGTTAATTATTTACTAAATATATATAAAAAAATATATAAAGAAATAAACTACCATATAAACATGTTTGTTAGAGTCTAATTTAAAAATTAATTTGAAAGAGATATTGTTTTCGCCTCTCCGATCACAAACGCATCGGTTGGATGCTCGGAAAAGATGGATATTTCGTGGGGATCGACTATATTGTGCGAGGGAGCCCGCGAATGCTTTTCTGAGATTAACACGCTCTCGAATATCACTTTCTAATCGCTTTTAATGGCTCACTGAATTTCGCATCGACTTACTCGCGTTCGAGACTCTACTCGCTTTGGGCCGCGTGACGAAATTTCGGGTGCTTCGCGCGGGGGGTCCCCTCACATCCTCGAAATTATCTAAAAAAGCAATATCGTATGATCGCGCAAAAATCTCAGCACCGTCGATTCTCCCGAAAAGCCCCATTTACAGCCGTTTATATAGATATATTTCTGTTATATATATACTTACAAGTTCACGAGTCCAACGATTTTCCAAGATCCAGCTTCCGTTCGCAACGACATTCACGATGCTCTACAGAAAATTCACAATAAATTACTCGACGGATCGAGACAAAAATCTTTCATCTCTATTAAATATTCTCTACCTATACGTATACAGCGTACGATATGATATCTCATTACAATAACACAGGAAGTAAATAAACGTAATTTTTTGGTATTTTCCTATTATCACTGTGCGTACGCCGCGCAAGGACAATGGTGGGCAACAGAGGGGGCAACGGCACGGCAAAAATATAAACAGGAAGGTCAATGTATACAAAAATAATATAGATTGCCAGTAATGGCAATACTGCGAACTCATTTATATATATGTATACATTTAGGGACATGAATACTTTAATATATGAATCAGGCGTATTTAAGGAAAATGTATAAAAAGATATTCTGTTCCTGTATGTATTGTATATATATTTTCATTCATGATGTGTATTTTTCGCGCTCCAAAAAATTATAGGCATATATACATATGTTTTTTCATGGTTAAAATATGGAACACAATCTAAGCAGCGAGTGAATCAAACGATCACAATAGAAAATTAAAACATGATAACCTTATGATTTCGAGAGAGAGAGAGAGAGAAAAGTAAAGTTAATATTTCAAACAACATTAATACTATAATGCTTCCTGCGATTTGAAATAAGAAATTATCATCGCATCTTAGATCTCGATAGAGAGAGAGAGAGAGAGAGAGAGAGAGAGAGAGAGAAGCAAATTTAATAAAAAAAAAAAAAAAAAAAAGTAAGATTAAAAAAATTATTATTTAAATTTTTCATGTAACCCTAGTCCAAATAGACAAAAAGATTACATTTTAAGTTTCGCATTCTCTCGAAATTTTAATTACTGTCACTTCTTACCGAAATATATTTTCCTAAACTTTGACGATTCCTCAAAACACAGTTTCGCACTAATTTCGCACAAGCTCATGACGGCGACATCTTTCGTTAATTTCACATAGCAACGCACGCCTGTTGAACTGACGCTTGGAATGTGACCGACAGTCATCGAACGTCAAAGTCAAAGTACGCCGCACTACAGATGACAGAAGTAAGCCGCGCACGCGCGTGGTCACGCATGCGCGGCATGAAAATACGGCACCTTGGCGTTGGCGCTTGACGCCGTCGCGTCGCCGTCGTCATGCTGTCGTCTCATTTAGTACGTTGCATTTGCATGGCTATACTGTAGTCTGTGGCGGTGCTTCGACTTGTGCAGTACGTGCTTTCTTGCGTAATCCGTGAACGATATACCGCGTAACAGGAAGTGCGTTTGTTGATTTGACCCGACGTTTCTACGTCGCGTCGTCAAATCGTACTCCTTACTAACTACATTGCAACGAATACGTCTCATATTTAATTGACTCGTCCATAGAGACCTAGAATAATATCGTCTACGCACACGTATACACCGCCGGTAAGTAACAGCCAGACATTGTCAACGACCGCGTAACAAGATCGTATTCTATTATTAGAGATTGTAGAGAAAGCGTGGCTTACTTTTCGGAGGCGCGGTCGCACACCTTCATGCTCAACCAATCGCTTACGAGCTTTAGCCTCTCCGTTCACAGATGTTTGTCTTGTCCTTCGGAGAACACAGTATCATTTCTTTAATTCGCACTTAAAATATATAGCATATCTACCGGATCGACCTTGTAAATGTTAATAATCCGTCTGTATTTGAAGAGGAAGAGCCAAAGATAGATACCTGCTTTGCGCTTTCTCGTCTAATATAATGGCGTTATATATGTAGCACGCGGTATATTTGGATACACATATACGCTTGTGTCTTTTGTAACTTGAATTGCGTTGTACTTTGCATTACTCATGATTCATAATAATTAATATAAACGACATTCACGTTATTGAATACGAATATAACATTAACAAAAAACAGAACATGATGTAACAATCGCAAAAAAGTTATCAAGAAATTTCAGAGCTTGGAGGTAATAAAGTCTCCACATAAATAGGTACTAATCACATACTTCTATATATATATTTTTTTTTTCTTTTTCACTTCTTGTCTTTTCAAAATTTATATTATTTTGCTAATGGTAATTATATTAATTGAGATAAAATGAGAGATATTAATTATATCTAATAAATTGTTTAAATACATATGTAAATAAAAAATCTCTTTTTTTTTTTTTATTATATATCCATAAATAAAATTTTTTTAAGAACAATTCTGCAAGAATATTAATTTCAAGTCTTCAAAAATGTAGATCCGTCACTCTGATTTCTATATATCACTCTTTTTATTATTTAATTAGAAAATTATAAACATATTTAGGCGATTTAAAATGCGAATTTCTTCGAGCTCTGCGAATGCAGGCACGCAACATTTCAACATTTAGGATTTATTGATATAACAGAATCCTGTCCATTCCTGTCCATTCCTGTCCATCCATCCCTGTCCAGTTCAGCAGATATTTTAATAGCAAGACAATAAACGCTTCATAGTATCGCGCAACATATATCGTTAAACTTGTTTTTGCCAGTCGCATTTATATGTATAGCATTATGAATGAGAAAAAGCGCAGCAACACAGGATATTGATAGTTTGAAAAAAGAAAACTGAAAAGGAGAAAAAGTACAGCTAAACAGAGCAAATTTGTTATTTCTCAACACATAAAATTCTATAACATTGTTACACTTCCGAGTTATTTTATTAAGAATTTTTAGACATTTTTATTCGAGTATCAGATATTTATGTATTATATTTATTGGTTAAATAATTAAAAATTATAATTTTATTGATTGATTTAATTTTAGTTGTGAACTTATATCTCTTAACCTTATGTTTAATATTTTATATGTATTAAAGAGACAGGTGCCAAATTGTCATATCAGTTTTGAATTCCAATATACAATTATCAAGATACACTTGACTACACTTGAAAACACTTTAGTATTCTTAGGTCAGTCTCGAAAGTGTAATGGCGTTAATAATACGCAGCTATTTTGGTAATCAACATGCGTATCGTAGAAAATATATACAATCAGCTATTTAGCTATTACGTCGAAATAAGACAATACAAGACTGGACAGCGAATGAATTCACATGTTATCGAACATTGCATTATGCATTTCTTTTATACGTTTATTAGCATGCGACATTTCTCGGTTTCGGATACACAATTTGATAAACAAAATGAAATTATCTACACAAATTATATAAATTTTATATTATTTTTTATTTTATATTTTAGGTAATTTATGAGAATGTTTATATGAATTAAAGAATCATTTTTTCGATTAATTGTTACACTAATCTAATTAATGAATTTTTATGAATTACGAGAGCATTACTTATAAATAAAAATTATATTTATCTGATCTTATAAATTTAAACTCTATCTAGAGCTATAGAAAGAGACTGGACAGCGAATGAATTCACATGTTATCGAACATTGCATTATGCATTTCTTTTATACGTTTATTAGCATGCGACATTTCTCGGTTTCGGATACACAATTTGATAAACAAAATGAAATTATCTACACAAATTATATAAATTTTATATTATTTTTTATTTTATATTTTAGGTAATTTATGAGAATGTTTATATGAATTAAATAATAAATTGTTTAAATACATATGTAAATAAAAAATCTCTTTTTTTTTTTTTATTATATATCCATAAATAAAATTTTTTTAAGAACAATTCTGCAAGAATATTAATTTCAAGTCTTCAAAAATGTAGATCCGTCACTCTGATTTCTATATATCACTCTTTTTATTATTTAATTAGAAAATTATAAACATATTTAGGCGATTTAAAATGCGAATTTCTTCGAGCTCTGCGAATGCAGGCACGCAACATTTCAACATTTAGGATTTATTGATATAACAGAATCCTGTCCATTCCTGTCCATTCCTGTCCATCCATCCCTGTCCAGTTCAGCAGATATTTTAATAGCAAGACAATAAACGCTTCATAGTATCGCGCAACATATATCGTTAAACTTGTTTTTGCCAGTCGCATTTATATGTATAGCATTATGAATGAGAAAAAGCGCAGCAACACAGGATATTGATAGTTTGAAAAAAGAAAACTGAAAAGGAGAAAAAGTACAGCTAAACAGAGCAAATTTGTTATTTCTCAACACATAAAATTCTATAACATTGTTACACTTCCGAGTTATTTTATTAAGAATTTTTAGACATTTTTATTCGAGTATCAGATATTTATGTATTATATTTATTGGTTAAATAATTAAAAATTATAATTTTATTGATTGATTTAATTTTAGTTGTGAACTTATATCTCTTAACCTTATGTTTAATATTTTATATGTATTAAAGAGACAGGTGCCAAATTGTCATATCAGTTTTGAATTCCAATATACAATTATCAAGATACACTTGACTACACTTGAAAACACTTTAGTATTCTTAGGTCAGTCTCGAAAGTGTAATGGCGTTAATAATACGCAGCTATTTTGGTAATCAACATGCGTATCGTAGAAAATATATACAATCAGCTATTTAGCTATTACGTCGAAATAAGACAATACAAGACTGGACAGCGAATGAATTCACATGTTATCGAACATTGCATTATGCATTTCTTTTATACGTTTATTAGCATGCGACATTTCTCGGTTTCGGATACACAATTTGATAAACAAAATGAAATTATCTACACAAATTATATAAATTTTATATTATTTTTTATTTTATATTTTAGGTAATTTATGAGAATGTTTATATGAATTAAAGAATCATTTTTTCGATTAATTGTTACACTAATCTAATTAATGAATTTTTATGAATTACGAGAGCATTACTTATAAATAAAAATTATATTTATCTGATCTTATAAATTTAAACTCTATCTAGAGCTTTTTGTTGATATATTTCATATTTGTAATTTTAATCGTAATTTTAAAGTTTGGGATTGTCATGACTCATACATATTTATTCTATACTATAATATGCGAATATAGTGGTACATTAGAATATAATAAACATAAAACCTTTGACTTCGCATAAATTTGTTTTACGTGATTATGCTTGCATTTTTGTTTGAAACTTGTCAATGACATATAACAGAGGTTCCAAACATCAAAGAGAAAAAAAAACTACATGACAAAAATGCGTCGTTATGCAAGCTATGTGTTTGAAATGTAAATGGATAGCTGTGGACACATGTTTGACCATATCCTCTCTAAAACATAATATGTAAAATTTAGTTATGTCAATTTATTAGAGTTATGTCAAATATGTCAAAATGTCCATAATATAATAACATATTATTATAGAAAAAAAAAGTAATATCGCATTATGTAAAAATTAATTTGAATAAAGTATTTGTATAAATTATTATAAATTACAAATTATCCCCGAACGAAATTTATGTAATGATTTAACGAAAAAAATGAATAGTTACAATAATATCTTTAGATACAAAATGAGAGAATTATCGGCCCAATCCAATATGGTAATGTAAGTATTGCCATTAAAATATTTGCAAACTTACTAGACGAAATTTTATTGTATCAATAAATTTTACACGTGTAAAATGTTGCGTGCTTTTGTCTCTATAGTCTAAAGAAATTTGCATTTTAAATTGTCTGAATATGTTTATAATTGCTTTTATAATTAAATAATGAGAATATAAATCAGCAGTGACGAATCTGCATACATTTTCAAAGGCTTGAGATTAATATCTCTCAAAAAGTTTGGTTTATAAATATATAAGGAGAAAGAGAAAAAAGATAATATAATTATTTATATATGTTAAAAAAGCTAGCATAAAAGACATTATGACAAAAATCATATTTTAAAAATATACAAAAAATATAATAATATACAAAAGTATATATAATGTACAAAAATATATAAATAGACATAAAAAATAATATAACCAATATCAATTTTTTATGTTAAGTAACATTTATTTAATATAATAATTAACATATTATTTAATACAAACTTTAATTAATACAAAATTAAAAGGAAGAAGTTAGACGGATCAATTGTAGAGAGAATGTATGGTGTGTATGTGTGTATATGTAATATATATATTTGGCTACAATTTGGCTCACCGCCCACGTGTTTGAAACCTGTATCTTAAAATATCTGAGGTTGAACATGTTGTTGTTCCGGATCAAAGTCCGCCTCTTAAAATAAGTTTTTCTTTTTTTGTGAAATCGTTCGTGAAACATGCGCGATTAACGACATACAGGCATATTTTATACACGCAAAAGTCGATTGACTTTTGCAATTCTTGCACTTATTCAGACAACTCATGTTATGCAGTTAAAAACGTCATTTGAGCAAAGAGAAGAAAGAGAAACGTGATGTAATATTTATTAAGTAAAGAAATTTTAAGAATTAATAAACTAAAAAAATTAAGAGATTTAGCATACCAATTTAAAAAAATCATGCAATTTTAAGAATAAATCAATGCATAAATAAATAGAAATTAAATATAGAAATTTTAACATATCAAATCATTTTCAAAAATTTTATGCTAGGATTTTATTATATTCTCATTTAATATTATATAGTGCATGTAGAAAATAAGTAAACTAAATGTCTTAGACATGACAAAAACGTTTTACTCGCACATTATTATGCCGAAATGCATAATAATACAATATAATGATAAGTATCATAACTTCTGAAAGATGGTTACTTATATCAAACTTCATATATTATTATTTCTCTTATTATTAGTGTGATTTACTTTTTCTTAATTATTCATGTTATTATAGTAAATATTAATAGATTAATAATGTCTCATTAAGATATAACTGACTAGCAACTGACTATATATATATCTTTAGAAAAATAGATATTAAGTTGTATATTTTGAAAAAAATGACGCGTCTTTAAATCTTAGGCGAAGGCTATATTGCATAATATATATGGAGTTCGTCATTAATAGTGAATGTTAATGAAACAGAAATTATATACTGCAAAACACTTGATATATTCTCTCTTTAATATATTCACCAAATGTGCGTAGAATGTTTTCTTTTTTGAACTTAGTACTATATATAACCTATCTTTAATAAACTATGTTTTTAATACAGAAAATGATATAATTTTGTTCGTAGTCAAAGTTATAAAAAATGCATGCAGCATTTTGAAAACATGACTTTATTCAAGTTTAAGATAAAAAAATGCCGAGATTTGATTTGATTCAAGATCATTTGCAGTTGTTTATAGTGATTTTCTTTTGTTTGTAATTGCGCTATTTTTCGTCAATTAAAACATACCGTAACTTTTAAATGGCGCAACTAGAAATGAAATGAAAATCACTACAAACAATTCCATATAATTCCTGAAGTTACATTAGTTATTTTTTTATCTTAAAATTCAGATATAAAATCTAAAAATAATTATTTTTTCAAAATGTTGTATATTTTTATGATCGACAAAATTATTGTTACAAACGATTAAAATTATTGTTACAAACGACTAAAAACAAACACTATAATTTCCTGTATTAAAAACTTAATTTATTAAAAGTTATATATACTAAGTTCTCTCAGTCTTATTGTTAGATCGATTATTCTAGATCTAGATTATTAGAAACACGGAAACTTGCATGTTACACTTATGTTACAATTTATTTTTAATATGAGTAATGAGCTTTTTTATTTTATTTTAATAATTCTTTATATTTTTCAATATACATGATTTTATTGCTGTTATTAATTGCTGAGTTATTAATTAGTTAATAATCTATTAATTTCTATAGTTTATATATGCGCGCGAAATATAGTAAACAATTCCAATGTGTAGGCTAAAAGCAACAATTTTAATTATTGCTCTAATATTATCGTTATTATTTATTTATTACGATTTAAGATATGTTTTTAAATAATGATCCCATATATATCATTTTAGTACGTGTTATCCAAATGAACTTATTTTTAAAGAAAGGCTATTTTTGCACATTACGTATTTGCCTTTTTACATAAATAGTTGTTTATAGATAGCTCTTTCAGTCAATTGAAATATATGTAAATATATAAAAAAGCAATAATAACATAAAAGTAATTAAATTCGAAATGATTTTTTATTATTATAACTTAAAACGTGCTTCTGCTCATAGCTATATGCTTCCACTGAAGCCACAGCTTTCCGACGTATAACAGAGTCCGGACACATGATTAACACATACGTTGATCGCATCCATGTTACGGTCAAAGTCCAACATAGCAGCAAAAGTGCTTAGATACTGGTTATAAGATAGAATTCGGCCTTGGACAGGTGCCTTAACTGTTGAATTTCATTTAAAAGATCACAAATTTTTTTTTTTATGTTGATGCTTTTTATTCTTCTTAGTAATTTACAAAACTAATAATTTAATTTTTATGTATATCATTTTTTTCAGATCTATATAATTTACTTGATAATTAATCTATATTTAAACACAAATTTATGTTTGTATCTTGATTACTAAAATATTGTCAGACAAATTTTCATATATAATTTCTTCATAAGTCACATTATTTCATGTAAATATTGAAAATTTTTAATCCTTAAACTTTTTCATTCTCTGACATTTTCTCTAAACTTTTTAATTTTTTAATTCAATTGTATTGTACTTATAATAATAATACAAGAATTTTTTTGTCAGCTTATTTATGATCCATCTATATACGTGCATTTAAATATAACATGTCTCGAGTATTTTTATTTGGATCTTGATATTTTAAGTTATGATTAGACAGTACATATTGCGATTGCATTGTGTGCCATTATGTCTAGCGAAGTTTTCTATTACAAAAAGTTATTATGTCTTGGTGCATACAAAGAGTCTTGCGCTATCATGTAGAAAGTAGCTCTGTCATACTTCTCTCGTGGAGATATCTCCGTTCGTTGCGCATCTCTGTAATAAACTTGAAGGCCATACTATGCTACGTATTTTAGATTTATCATGAGATAAATCATTAACCAAAATATATAAATAAATTTCATGATTCTGGTTATTAGAGATAATAATTCAATTAATAACAAAATAAATAATACATTAACTTGATATAATATGTTGTACAAAGATAAATTTAAATATTATATTGGTACTATATATGTTATTTTAAATAATTTTTTTTATATAGGTTCTCATTTCAAAAAATATATAACGGATCAAATCATCGAAAATCGATTTATAAGTGAAATTTAATATAAATAAAATCTTATTTAATTAATATTTTATAACTTCGATATATCAAATTATATGCGCGATGTAAAATATTATATCTATGAAAACTAGCAAAAATAAATAGTATTGAAAAGAATTGATAAAGAACACATAAAAATAAACACATTTTAATATCCAGTTTTTATTAAAAACTTAATGGTACTATATACACACATACATTATATATATATATTGTGTGAATTTTATTCAGTTTTCCCTTAAAAATGCTACAATTAATACATATATCGACGATGTAACATGGTTTAATATACATTTGAGGATAAACGTATGATTAAATTGCGTACATTAAAAAAAGAGATTTGTTCTTGATTTTTCTCGATTTCAGTTCTTACTAGTTTCGTTTTATTCGCTAAGTCTCAACTTTCAACTGTACAATTACAATTTTAATCGCCATTTAGTGTGAGACAGACTTTAAGTCCGTTGCACAATGAGGTAATTTACTGTAGATAATTGCGAAGTCTAATTATTTCTTAGCTACGAGTATATATTTGTATCTATGGACAAATAAGATAGGATGCGCGATATTAATGTTGATTATATAGTAAGCGCGATAAGCTAGCGATGTATGTCTTTCATCGTTGCTCTGCATTCAGACAGAGAAACAAGAGAAAACACATTATCGCGACGATGTCAATAAGATTTTTTATTTCATCTTATCAAAGGCGAATATTTCCTACATCGATAATACTTTTGCATTAATTGCATAAGATAATAATGCACTTTGGATTTGTTTCTAAATGGTGGAATATCATGATCATTTCTGATGTAGAAACTCATATTTTTATTTCCTAAGAACAATTGTTAAAGAATGATTTTCAATGCATGTTGACTTGGCAGTTTTATCTGAAACTTTCGAGTAATTTTACAATTGTGTTACTAAACAACAAAATATTTAAAGAGAAAATTTTAACAGTTTAAAACAAGAACAATCCGAAAGAAAAAAAAATACTTAAATATATAATATTTATTACAAAGAGAGAGAGGATAATCAATTTTTGTTCGTTCCTTTCTTTCTGACATGCCTAAAAACTTAACTTTAATATTTTATCTATATAAATAAACTAATAATATCTATAAAATAAATAAAATATATAACTTAATTTGATTAAACATTATTATCAATAAAGAATTGAATAATGAAAGTTAAATACATATATTAGATTTAAAAATTTAATTATGACTACATATTTATATATTGAATAGGTTTTAAATCAGAGTTGGTTGTACCTAATGCTGTTCTCATACCCTATGTTAATAGTTAATTTAATGTTTCGCTTCAAAATTGCTCACTATTGCGGCACATCATCTCACGCGAAAATTATTTGCGACCTATTTCGCTTTAGTGATCTTACAGTTCACTTTACAGATTGAATTTCCGGATGATCATAATAGTTCCGGCGGAACTTACATCACGTTTTTTGAAACGATATATAGGTAACCTTGCAATCAGCCAGCAGTCATATGAATCGCGTACTATTTGTGTATCGTGGATTTTTGCGAAAAAGTAGAAATTCGAGGAAGCTTTGCGGAAACAGAACCGTCGTTTTATTGTTTATCACACTCAGAAATTAATAGCATAGGTATGTCTGTGTTTCCTTTTGCTTTATGATAAGTGTTGGAAAATGACCGATTAATAATCATTAATTATTATTATTCATGAATAATGATGAACTCATTATTAATAAATTAGATATGTTAATAAATTGGGTATGTTAATAAACGTGGATATATAGAGTTTATACGATTCGTGCACTCTATCTTAAGATAATCACGAGAAAACAATTATCAAATTTGGAGTAAACACGTGAATAGAGATAATCATTACACATTGCTGTTGTCTGATAAGAGAAAAATGATATTTTACGAACGAAACGATTTGTTGCAAGTGTTTTAATGCGCATCTTAAGTCCGTATTAGACTCCGTATTGAAGATTGAAGATTGAGAATTAAAGATTAAAGATTGGAATTTGACTAATCTGAATAAAAAAGTGGAAATTTTTTTGTCTTAATTGATCAAATTTTCGTCGTTATTCTTAATCTTTAATACATAGTCTGATACGGACTTTAATCGTGGTCGATTTGGAGATGGTTTTTAATAATATTGACTAGAATTTGTATGCCTAATAACAGGATGTTAAATACATAAACATCAGCGTTTTTTATGTTTCAGATAATAAATGTAAAATTATGTATACCACAACGATTAAGAGTCCAAGAAATATAAATATATGTTATAATATATTTAACTAATCGCTCTTTTTCTCTTCCTATATATACATAATAGCATTATAAACTTTTTAATACATATATATACACATATATACATATATCTTTATATTGATTTTATTTTTAACAAAGTCATTGTTATCTTCTTATGAAATGTAGATGAAGGGACACAGAGAGAATGTAAATATATTTAACCTTTGCAATCCTTAATGAATAAAAATTTAAATGTATGTAAATCGGAATTTGCTCTATTCTTTGAGAAGTTCCAAGAAGTTTAATAAACCTTAATAACTGCTACGCAATCAATAATTTCATTTGTGTCGCGAAGTATAGTAGTTGAATTGCCATCAGCCGCAAATTTGGTATATTTTTTTAACAGGTTTTAACAGAAAACATAAATATTTTGTAGCTATTTTTATTGTTGATTACTTATAAATTAAATTTTATTCACTATATAAATGCATACATTATATGTACATTTTTAATATGTAGATAGATTAAGGAGAATGAGATTTGCAATTTTACTCGTAATAGTATCAATCAAAGCGTGAACTTTATAAACATCAATATTAATATATTCTCTCTCTCTCTCTCTCTCTCTCTCTCTCTTTAATTGTAACTAAATGACGTCAGAGAATTGATACTATACGTCTCGATGCATTACTTTTTTTATGCAATTACTATCGCAAAGTTCACATGATTATTGTTCGTATATATAGGATGGAATATGGATTTCTAATTAATACATCAGGAATGTCCTTGATCGATAGATGTCAATTTTTTATATATAAATCTAATAAATAATAAACGATAATTAACAGCACTTTTAAATGCAAATTTTTTCTTGGCTTTTTGTTTGACATGAGCTGAAGAATGTTATATAATCGCAAGTTATAACAAAATATAAGATAAATAAAATAAGATATAAATTGTTCTGTTCGCTATAGTTTATTTCTCTCTTAGATATTCTGTATATTATTTCTCTTTTAATATTCTGTATATTATATACAAAACGATCATATTTTCATTGCCTCGTGATTATTCAGTTTCTCCTTTGTCTAATTATCTTTGAATTAGAGTAAAAACATTCAGAAAAAAATAAAAAGAAAATCGGAAAATTATAATTATAATTTCAAAATATCTAAAATTTCGGATAGACTGAAGAAGAATGCCAGACATTATTATCTTATCATAAATAATGGACTAGATTATAAATATCATCGAACAAATTTGCAGATTCATATCTAGATATAGAATTCAAATATTCGATTGTTTTCGATAATCTATTTTATTTATTGGAATAACGCACCGTAGGTGATTATTTACGTGAATCCAAAAAGAATGTAAGAGAAAGAAAGAGAGAGAAAAGAAGACTACTGGCTGCACGTGACTTACATTAAAAGTAAATTGGATCCAAGCTAACTCGATTATTAATGGTATCATTGTTCCAATACTCTTTATGTGTGTCACAAAACTTTGTACATGCTTTCATAATAATCTCTGATGTATTCGGACCTATATCTCTATAAATATGTTTTCGTATATACTAATATCTCACGTTTGTTGTTACGCTAAAATCGTCGTCTTTAATTTTCTCTTATTTTCGTAACAAGAGATATGCAATCGCGTATCGCTATAAGCTCTAATAATCGCAATATTCAATATTGCACGATATAACTAGAATATTATACAATATTTATGACTTTTCAACATTCAATTTAAATGTAATTGTATTCTATTTATAAACCATATTTCAACAGTTTACGAATTTCCTCATAATGTATGTAATAAATTTTACTTCTTGCAACAGTTCGGCATAATTATAAATTTATTATGTTTCAGAATCGTAATAACTCGCTTGTAAACATGAAATAAATTTTATATTGAAAATATAAAATATCCAAAATTGACAGAAATCAGTTATTAATAAAAAAAAAATTTAAGCAAGTTATACGCATAGCTAAATTGTTTATGTGTAAAACTTGAATTTAAATTTGTTTTACTCGAATATACAGTTAATAAATGAAAGGCATAATACGACCTACTTACAGTGAGGAAGAAGTTTGCTTAATGTAATTTATTTGCCGCGATATATGTGTGGCACTGATAATATGATGTTATGCTGCAGTATGTATAATATATGAATTTTTATTCACTTTGATTAACATATCATAAAGTAATGATAAGGAAATAAGAGAATGAAACAAATATGTATTAAATTCTAGTTTGCGTTGAAAATACAGAAAATTTATGAGAAATGATAAGTACTTCATGACGTTCTCTGATAAGAGAATGTTGATCTTTTATTGGAAAACGATCAAAGAATGACATGATGAGTATATCTTGAAATATAATGATAACGAACGACCAATAGAATTGTTAAACTGATACACACCTACTAAATACACACGCAGATTATCACGTTTTCGTTAAAGTCATCGATTTTATCGGTCGTCATAAACACACTTTATTATCATCGTAAAACTCAATTACGCATATAAAGAGAAAGAGAGAGAGAGATATTTCTCTGAAATATTTTTATATAAAAAAAGTTAGATACTATATGTCTGTATGAAATTGAATACAAATATTATTTATAGAAATATAGTTTTGTTTAAGATTATATAAATGTTGCCTAAAAAGCGCGGTGTTCTGCTACTCGTTTTGTTTATATAATGTCATTCTGAACTGCATCTTAGAAGACACATTTTTTCAAGAAATGTATATATTTCTAAGTTTATTTCAAATATTCTTCCATAATTATATGCAAAGTTTGAAAGGACAGCACTATGAAACTTTTACTAATCGACTTACACTGTTTAATATTTACTTATTTACTACATTACTAGTAAACCGGCTTTTCTAGTGAAATCAGCTGGAGAGAGATCCTTAAATGACGTACCGAGACATTACAGCATGCTCTTATACTCTCCGAAAAATCTTCGATCTGAAAGCGTGACGGTCTGTATATATTCGATCGCAAATCCTCCACAATTCTATCAGCGATTATTTTCCTCTCTCTTTAATAGAGTAATACGTTCAATATTTTTATAGCTCGCGCAACTTGTGAATTAATTACGTATCGGTCCAGAGATTTACCGTCATCTTCCTTTCCCATTCTTCCGATACTCCTTCTCGATCGTAACGAGTGGAAATCGAGTGAAATGCCGAAAAACTTTCTATCTCGCACGCTCACGTAAACCCGCACTTGAGCCAAATAAATCGCGCACAATTAATGAGATTGTAACACAAGAGAGAATCATCATTTCATTTTCGATACTGTCGGTTCACATAACAATCTGTATTCTTATACTACAACACTAATTCGTTCTGTATTATACTTTGATCTGGCATATTTTTTGATTGGTTATTATATACGTTGGACTTTCATTTCACGGCGACCTCCAATTCATATAATGTTCTCTTATTGCTCAATGACAAAAGTGAGTAATATCAATTTAGGAAGCACAATTTTTGATATTAACAGTATTTTATTAATTTCTTAGAAATTAAAATTTTTTAAAATTTATTGTAAAAATGTATTTATTATACGTATATATTACATAATAATTAGTATTAAGAATTAGAAGAGTTTACAGTTATAAAAGATTAGCGTAAAAAATATTAAAGTAATTTTTAAATGTAGCATTTAAATATTAAAGGTTCGATATTGAAACGATTTAGATTCGATCTAAAAAGAAATAGAGAAGAGAGGAGAAAACAATAAAAGAGTTTCGCAATAACTGATGTTGACCAAGAACGCAATCTTTGCTAGGCATTCTTTTGAAAACTGAATGTGTTTGACCTCTCTCATAAAGTAAGTCTACCAGTCTACCGTAAATGACAAGTACACCGAACTCGCTGCTTTATGATGCCCATATTTACCAGTTTGTCACGATCTATACAATGCATTCACGCATGCACGTGTGCGCACCGCAATTGAAACTTTAAGTAAGGTCAACTGGTGTATCTGTGTCCACTCTGCATCATTATCATCGTCACGATCATGCAGCTCATATTCGCGATCAAGTTGCTCTTTTTCTCGTCGATTAACCGTTTCCGGACGGGAAACTTCTTTAGAATATGTCAAATTTAAGAAATATTAATTTATCTATATTAAGTATACAATTAAAAAATTATTCACGATTAAAAAATCTTAATTATACGAAAATTAATTTTAATTTTCATGCGATTAGCGTTTTAGACGTGTATTTTAACATACTTATATTCTAAGCTATTGTTTATTGTTTCAATGGTTTCTTTTCTTAAGATTATATGAAACTACATGTTTTGTGTTTTTAATAATTTTAACGGCAAGCTGTGAGCGCAGGTTACAACATTAAAAACCGCAAGATATTAATTCTTAAATCAAATCTTAAACTTTAATGCATTTTACAGGAAGGCTAACATAGGATGGCGGAAGCCCATTCAGCCGTAGCATTCAGCTTCTCGATAACACACGAAGGATGGGATGTAAATTTTGATCGGGAGGTACTTCACCTGGTGTGGCTCTCCGGTGTGCGATCGTGGAAGAAGAGATTCTTTCGATTTCAGGTAATCATCTATCACATCGTTTTTAATTCCTGGACAACATCAATATCGAATATTCAAGCGTATCTTTTTACACGTATGTGCATTTCATTTCCAGAATAATCTGAAAAGCGGCGTTTATCCAGCTTCATTGGAAAGCTTGTGGATTACTGTAATGTTAGTAACGGTGATACATTTTGCCGGTTACAAGGTTCCGTATGATCTCGTTGGAAAAGTTTCACCATATCTTTCTGGGTAGGTCTATGTAATTTCGCTTAATCACAAGATATTTGTGATTCATTGTACTCGCAGATTGACGGTCTCTGGAATTAATCACCGCTTTTTTGTGACAGATTCTCTATACTCGCGCACCTGGCAGGTTCTTTTGTAGTTGGACTGTTTTTATGGCTAGCGGTCATATACGCGATTCGGTATACGTTGAAATTATTACTTATATACAAAGGATGGATGTACGAAGCAAGAGGTAAGGCTCGCAAGCCATCAGGGATGACAAAAATCTGGTTCTTGCTGGTAAAGTTGTTCTCCGGTTGGCATAAACCTATGCTGTACAGCTTCCAGGGATCACTGCCACGATTGCCGTTACCGGCAGTAACCGAGACTACGAAACGGGTTAGTTCAATAACATGAATCATGATTTTATGTTAGATGCATTAACTTTCTGCGTTTGCATACATTGAATCTATCGATGCGTGTACCCATACTTTATTATAAAATACTTTTTTTTAAATTTTTTAATTTTTAATTTTATTTATAAAGCTCGTTTTAATGGCATGAATTCTAGAATGTGTATATTTTATTTACTTCTTAAATGTCGGATATTAATACAATAAAATTAAATAAGATTATTATTAGTATATCAGAATGCTATCGGTAATAGAAAAAACGTTAGTGAATAAGTGTAGAATATCCATATCTGTTTAAATATTATAGATAAAAATTTAAAATATCGTTTACGAAATAGTATTTGAGGAGTGTACGACCATTGCTGGATGATGAGAATTACGCTCGCATGGAAAGATTGGCTATCGAGTTTCAAAATGGCATCGGCGTCAAGTTGCAGCGTTACTTAGTTCTCAAGTCTTGGTGGTCCACCAACTACGTGTCTGATTGGTGGGAGGAGTACGTTTATCTGCGTGGAAGATCACCTCTGATGGTCAACTCGAACTTTTATGGAATCGATGCCATTCTTTCGCATCCTACGAATTTGCAAGCCGCGCGAGCCGCAGCAGTTATACATTCTTGCTTGCAATATAGACGTCTTATCGAACGTCAAGAATTAGAACCGGTTAGTATTCTTTTTGTGATTTATTTTTTTTATTTTACTAAGAATGGAGAAATTTTCGTTTAAATATACAAACTTGCATTTGTAAAACGAAAAACTACTTAAAAAAATCAGTATTTAATAATATTAAAAACCTGACTTTTCTATGTCACATCAAAATGATGTAATTATAATGATATATAAAAATTTTTCTCAATTGTTTGATATTTCCGTTTGTACCATTTTTTTATTGAAAGAGTAAAATATATAAAGTACAAGAATAAAAATTGTGATACTTTACATTTTGTTTAATATAAATGTAAAGCTTATCACATATATAAAGAAAAAATGTGCCTTTTTAGATTCTGATACAAGGATTAGTCCCATTATGTTCCTGGCAATATGGAAGAGTGTTTAACACTACACGAATTCCAGGAATAGAAGTTGACAAGATTGTGCATTACCAAGACGCCAAACATATTGTAGTTTATCATAAGGGCAGATATTTTAAGATGTTAATTTATTATCGAAATAGGATTCTTCAAGCCTGCGAAATAGAACTGTAAGTTATTTTATTTTTTTATCAGCATATATTCTTATCTATTGTGTGCATGTCTATTATGAGGAAAATATTATTTTACAGTCAGATCCAACAAATTTTAAATGACAATTCAACACCATCGGAGGGAGAAGAGAAACTAGCTGCGTTAACGGCTGGTGAAAGAACTGCCTGGGCGCGGGCTAGAAAAGACTTCTTTGTGAAAGGTGTAAATAAAGCTTCTTTGGATATTATTGAGAAGGCTGCATTCGTAGTTGCATTGGACGATGTACCTTACGAATATGATCCAGTATGTTATCTAATAAATTAAAGATATATTTTGAATAGAAAGAATAATAATTGGATTGTGATAAATTAATATACTTGTTTAAACATTTCATATTTTTTAGACTCACCCGGACAAATTAGATCATTATGGTAGGATTTTATTACATGGGAAAGGATATGATCGATGGTTTGATAAATCATTTACGCTATGCATTGGAACCAATGGCAGAGTGAGTAATTGATATATATTCACAATCATATATGAAACAACTGAGATTAACTTTATTTCATAAAAATGATTCCTGTTTATAGATCGGCTTCAACGCGGAACATTCTTGGTGAGTATATTTTAGGGAGTTGGGTTACATATTAATATTAATAATAAAAAATAACGATATCTTTTTATGCAAATTTTTATCATATAGAAAAGGAATTATTTCGAAATATTATACAGCTCGTCTATTTTACATGGAAACAAACATAGAGCATGATCTCATAATTATATATAATATAAATATATATAATATATTACGAACAATTATAGCTCTACATTTTCAATAATATAAAATAAGCTATATTACACACATAAACATATGTATATATCGAAACACCACATATAATGATAAGTAATGAGTAGGGCAGATGCTGCAATCATTTCGCACTTGTGGGAGTACGTGATATGTTCGGAGTTCCTGCACACAGAGTAAGAATTACAATCTATAGAATTATATCATTTTGTATATTTCTTCTTCTGCTTCTAAAAGATAACTGTTATTTATTACTATCTATTTCTTGTGTCTAAAAGACTTCTACGAAATTGTTCAGACTGCAATATGTATATGTTTATTTTATTTAAAAGAAATCTTGGCAAATCTTTAGTGCTTCCAGTACTCTTTGCGGCAGACATCTTTAAAGGGGTTCTTATTATACCTACATTTCAGTTTCCTAAATACTATTTTCTGCAGGTTACCTTTCTCTATTGGATACTTTTATTGATGATGAATATCTTTTACATATCTCTTTTCACATTATGACTTTAATATTTTCTTCTGATATGCTTATTAGGGCTGATGCACCGGTGATGGGAACTCTATGGGAATTTATTATAGCTGCTGATAATGAAATTGGGTAATTTTATTTATGCCTTGTTTTCATATAGAGAATAATGGAATATAAATTACTAACCACTCATACTGCATCATTCCTAACAATCATATTCAATTTTTATTCTGCTGTAATTATATAGTGATTATTTTGGCTTTTATGAACATATTTATGCATGAAAGTTTGCTAATGTTTTTTAATATGTTAAGATGTAATTGTTAGCTGCTTGATCAGCGAGTTGTGAAACAAAAAAATAAATAAAAAATAACTGACTTACCAAAGCTTATAAAAGCTTACAATTGTCTAGCTTATTACAAAATAAATATATAAAACTCTCAGATATAAGGATGGACATACTGTGGGCACTCCAGAATTTACACCTCCAGTTCCAATTCGATTGCAGTGGGATCTGAATGCTAAATGTATTGAAGCTATTGAGCAATCCTATCAGGTATATAATAATAATATAATAATATAACATAAAAGTTTTATTTTTAAACACTATATTTAGTGGATATATTGCGATTACATATAATAAATCGATTTTATATTTAATATATAGGTAGCACGCAATATATTGAATGATGTTGAGTTGCGTATTTACGTGCATGATGCTTATGGCAAAGGCTTAATGAAGGCCAATTCCATATCACCAGATGCCTATATACAAATGGCACTTCAACTGGCATATTATCGCGATGCTGGAAAGTTCAGTTTAACTTACGAAGCTTCCATGACGAGATTATTCCGAGAAGGTAGGACAGAAACAGTTAGACCATGCACTATTGAATCTTCTAAATGGGTGAAAGCAATGGAAAACAAAGCAACAACGGTAAAGACGAAATAAGTAAAAATATAAATGTTTAATTATTCGTATATTTCTAACAGAGTTTCTTGTTTTCTGATATATAGGTGGATGAAAAAATTAGATTACTCTCGGATGCAGTAACACAACATCAGAAAGGTTATCAGGATGCCATGTGCGGTAAAGGGATAGATAGACACCTATTCTGTTTGTATGTAGTATCAAAGTACTTAGAAGTAGACTCTCCATTTCTGAAGGTAAGTTTTTTGATTATATAATGTAACAATAAATTATATAATGTAATAATTGATTAATAGTTTTATAAAATATAATAAAACATTTTATTACATTTTATAGGAGGTTCTAAGTGAACCGTGGAGATTGTCAACATCACAAACTCCGCATGGTCAAACTTCAAAATTGGATTTGAAAAAATATCCTGATTGCATTTCAGCAGGTGGTGGATTTGGACCTGTGGCTGATGATGGCTACGGTGTTTCTTATATAATTGCAGGAGAAAATCTTCTATTTTTCCATGTCTCTAGTAAACGATCTTCCTCAAAAACGGTAAAAAATTAATTTTTTTATCCTTATTAGTATAATCAACAATCATTTATATTTATTTCTTGAAATTTTGTTATTCATCATACATCATTGTATATTTTACATTTATAATACAAAGTTATACATGTAATATATAATTGTTTATTTATTAAATAATACGCTCGTGATTGTTAAGCAATTTCAATATTTATAGGATGCTGCAAGATTTGCAAAGCAGATAGAGAAGGCACTTGACGATATGAAAAACTTATTAGACCAGAAAAAGAAAATACATCAGAACGGATCTGCATAATTTATTTATTATTTGTAACAAACTTTTGTCAACACTTCTGTCTTGCAAAAGTGATTATAGCTGAAAAGGATTCTGACACATGCAAAGATTTGATATAATGTAGACATAATTTAATACGATAGCCTTTTGAAGAAATTTCTCATAGGCAATTCTCTCGGTACAGGGTGTTTACTTTTCTCTAGAAAAACATGGAAAACTTGGAATTTTCAGGCAATTTTTTTGTATCTGAGATCAGGGAATTCTCATGGAGTTTTATTGCGACCCGGGAAATTTTTTAAAAATTCTCTTAATAATTTTGCTCTTATACTAAATAAACAGTAGACAATTCACCAATAAACCAAGTTGTGAATTATATGTTTAAAATATATTATAAATCTTAACAAAATATTGATATGTGTTTAAAATATATAATAAATATATATCTATTCCTTTTTATATATTCAATGTTTTAATATTGAATAAGCAATACATTTTTTATTTTAAAATTTTTTTTTTTTTTTTCAGTACATTTGTAAATCTAACACTTGAAACTCAAGTGGCTTTGTGTTTTTCCTTCGTATGAATGAAAAGCATTAGAAAATGCGTACAATAAAAAAATTTATTTTAGAAAACCATTTATTTTGCACCAAGAAATTTTTAAAATATTCTCTTTACCTAGAATTTTAAACAAAAATAACTGGAAGATCAAAAAATCTTTTTACAAGATTTGAGTAGACACCCTGTTGATAGATATGTTATTGATTATAAAAAAATGATGGGCCCAAAATTCAAGATGCAGTATATACAATTGCATAGAAGTAGATTTTTATGGAATTATTTTTATGTTTGTCATATATCATCAAATAGTATTTCTGTTATTAAACAATCATTTATAAATTGATAATTTACTCATGATTTGTTAATAATGTTGCATAGAAATGTGCAAAAGTACAAGTATGAAATCTTCATTTTTTGTTGTATGATATTGCAAACTTAAGAAGCATTTTGATATTAAATAACTACAGAAACATAAGAACCAATATTTGGAAATCGTATATATATTGAAACTTGAAAATGTTCACACATGTTATATAAATTAGTATATTATCGAACTTATTATTATAAATATTAATAATTAATAAATAATAATTAATAACTGAATTGGGAACATTTATAACATGCGTATCGATTGTGAGAATGTAAATACAATTTAAAAATGTTATGTATGTGTATATGTGTATATATATAGTATGTATACACACACACACACACACAATATCCCATCATAATTTAGCATCAATTAAGGACGTAAACGCAATGCAATTTACATATAAGAGAAGGAAACATTTTTCTCATCATAAATATATGCAAATAGTAGAAAAATATTAGCTGCATATTAATATGGAAAGACATCTCGATTTATCAGTCTTGTCAGTTTAACACCTGATGTGAAATACAGATGTATAAATAACATGTGATTACTTTGATTTTGTAAATGTTTAAATGATGCCATATATCAATATGTGCAACTTATCAATGCAAAATGTTTTACTTGTAAGTAATTACTAATTAGTAAGTAATTTTATACTTAGAAAAAAAGTGTACGATTATATTTTCTACACTCTATATATATTTGTTAAAGCTATATAAGTTTAAAGATATTGGTGCTTTTATAAAACTTGTTATTACTTGGTGGTGTTACACAATTAATTTTTATTGATCTTTAAGCTAAATATGCAAAGAGGTAGTAGGAAATATACAAGATGAAAAGATATACATATTTGTACACTTTATTTCATATTTGTATATTTAATGAAAGTTTTGATGATGTCTCTCTAAAAATTAGAGAGATATGAAACACTGTATAATAGAATTTTATGTGTTACATTTATCAGAGTGATTTTAATACTGATATTGTAAATAAAAGTGATTTCTATGAAAATTACAATTAAGAATTTATAAAAAGTAACTAAAAGATATAAAATATGTTTATCAAAGAACAAATTATTAAATATTGGCACACGAAAACGAATGTAGATATTTGCGAAACATTCGAAATATTTTTGTACAATATTGATAATTGTGATCTGTAATTCTTTTTATACCCTTATTGGTATGTTTACAAAGAAATTTTTTTTTATTTTATAGAAAAAGATGTAACACGAGTGTACTCTATAATAAAAGAAATAAATACGAAACAATTATTTAGCAGCAGTATTTAAATATATGTTTATATACCTATAAAATATGGTAAATATATGCTTTGAAAATGGTATAACGAGAATATATATATATTAACACAAGTGTACAAGAATAATACTATATATACATAGCAGTTTATGATTTTTTAATGGTATCTGCTTTATGTGATTGAACTTTCACTTTTTCTTGTTTCAGTGAACGATGCTTGTTTGATATTACTGCATTTCGTAATGTTGAATGGAGAAATCTTTTGTTAACAGTTTCTTTAGGTTTTACCCATCCACTAGGTCCCATTATTTCAGCCCTTTGTGCACCAAGCTTAGCTTCTTCCAGTAAAGCTTCAACTGCAAGTCTATAATATATATTTATATTTCATAGCAACAACAATATAAACTGCAATTATAAAGATTAAATTATTATAAATATTAAATAAAATATAAATTTGATAAATTTTTATTTTTACAGGTATTTACGTATTAAAATGTATCAATAGGAAAAACTCGGATGCATGCTCAATTATTGTTCAAGTATAAACTTATATTATGGTTATGATTCAATATATTAAGAAATGTAACTTTAATATCTAAGTTTCTCAATTTAAAGCAAAAATAAAACTCAGCCATTATTAAACTATATATATTCCTAACACAAAAACTTTATACACTTGGGACACTATTGAGATTGTATATTAGTTAGAAATTATTATTATAAACGTAATAACACAATGCAAAATCGTACAACTACCTGTTCAATGTTTCATCATCCATATTCACTTATTTTAGGTTGTTATTATCCTATAAATCCTAAAACAAGCGAAAATATGATGATCTACGATGAAATATAATATTATTATATGTAGCCATCATGTCACATATGTGGATTACGTGCTTAATTTATAGTTCTTTTTTATGTTCAAATATCACGTTAACTAAATTATTATTTTGAAAACTTAAGATTGTCACGAATGGTCACGAATTGTCGTACCGATTCGCACGTAATAAATACTTCCGCAGTGTGATAACGTATATGACAGCTGATGACTGCAAAATGGCTGTTTTCACAGCTGATTCAAGCATGGAGAATACTCGAGACTATATATATGACACATTCTATTATAGCTAGAAATAATTTATCGTAAACATACAATTCCACTCTAATTACCTATTTGTGATAAATAATGCTTTGCATACCGTAATACAGGGAACATTGCAAGGAAGATAAGATAAAAAATCGCGTTAAATTGATAATGTTTAAGAATACGCGATGAGTCGCGTGAGTTTGACAGTGTTATCTACGAACACTACATAGTATTTCTTTGACATGTTCCGCGATTAATTCGCGATAAGCGCAAAATCTCTTCTTCTTAATTGCCTTATTTTTACACTTTGTTGCTCTCCTTTTCTCTCCCATTGAGACCCAAATAGATTCTACTTTAAAAATATGGAAAAAGTATGTAACTGATGGAAGCACCGTTAGAAGGAGAGTTCGAATGGCATGCGCGGCGTGGCGCGCATAGATGAGGCGTGCGAATAAATTGGTTCTCGGTGCCGGTCAAAGTGTCATTCTCCCGGCCAGTAGCCAGACAGAAGGAAGATGGAAACGAATACGAAGACGATCGCAGAGCTTCGCGATAAGTTTTTCAAAAAATTGGACGACGAGGGACCACCCGATCCTAGTGTGTACATTCCTCCTCTTTCAACATCGAAAGCGAATTCTGCCGTTGTAACGCGAATTTGCCGTACATTGTGTTGTAACTGTGCTCATGTAATATGTGCAAAGGTCGTGCCAGTCAATCGCATATTCAAATGAAAACATTTGACACCGTCAAATTAATGTGTAGCAAAAGGAACGCGGTGTTAATAATTGATCAGATACTCACACGTATCTTATCATTATTTAGAGTTAAAAAAATATATATATATGATAGTGATTTATTTTCTCATGAATCCTACACGCTTAATCTGACAGATAAATATTATTTGCAGAAGGTTTTCACCCTGCTGATATAGCCAGAATAAAGAATAATGATGATTGGTTAAAACGATTTTTAGAAGCTACTGATTTCAATGAACAGGAAGCTTTCAATATGCTTTGGGATACTTGTACTTGGAGAAGAAAATTTGGAGCAAATGGTAAAACTGTTATTTTGTATTTGTTTTTGTTTCTTAGTTTTTGCTATCTTTTATAGATATTTTGATAACAAAAAATGACAAAAATTATTCTAGTAAATCTATATTAATTTGGATAACTTGTATATTAATATTTAATATTAATAGTATAGTATAAAACATCTTTTTTTTTCGCCTTTCATTATAACATTACTGAATTACAGATATAACTGAAGATAATGTGAAAAAAGAATATTTAGAAGAAGGATCATGCTTTGGCTATGGTAAAGATAAAGATGGCAAAAAACTTCTTGTGATTAAGTTAAAATTGCACGTTAAAGGAGTAAAAGACTTTGCAGAACTTCAGAGATGTATAGTTTACTGGTTTGAAAGATTAGAAAGGTATTGTACATATATCTTAATTTTATGAAAAACAGCAAATGATTCTGCCTGAAGAAAAGAAGTTTACGAGTAAAATGTTCTTGATAATATAAATTTTTTTTTCTATTTTGAAGAAACGAGTTTTTAAATACATAATCAACTGAAATCTTAAAATCAAATTTTTTTATCCATAAGCTTTCTTTTTTTCAGGTAGAATCACAAATATGTATATATCATTAATATATCTATAATATGTTCATACTCTGTTGGTAATGGATTTTTGATTTATTGCATTTTTAGAGAAGTAAGTCAGGTATCGCTTTTCTTTGATATGGCAGAGGCTGGACTTTCCAATATGGATATGGAACTTATTAAATACCTCATTAATTTATTCAAATCTTATTATCCGAATTTTCTGAATTACATCATAATTTTCGAGATGCCCTGGATTTTAAATACAGCTTTTAAATTAATAAAATCATGGTTACCTGCTAAAGCTATTCCAAAAATCAAACTTGTTAACAAAACAACATTGAAAGAGTTTGTCGATCCAAATGATGCATTAAAATCTTGGGGAGGTAACAGTGATTATGTATTCAAATTTGTGTCAGAGGTACGAACAAATGAAGATGGTGTATTGAATGGCAAATTGGATAATAAAAAGGTACATATATATCTTTTATATATATTCTTTAATTAAAATTTTTATTTATGGAACTGCAATTGCTATGATGAAGCAGAAAATATCAAGATATTGTTCTTTTGCTTTTATTTTTATGATAGCTCAACTTCACTATGCTTTTTCATTCCCTCTCTATTCCTTTCCTTTCTGTTAACATTTAAGAAATAAAATAAACAGATATAGGCAAATTACTACTATCAAATCTGTAATATAAAATATATCAAAACTAATTTTACTCATATGAGTGAAAAAATAGAGTTACTAAACTGAAATTACTTAATGAAACTCATCATCTTTTTCTGTTGGACATTTTCTCTCATTTCTTTTGTTGCGTTGCTATGTTTGATTCGTTTACAAGCAGTCTATGCTTCCTATATCTATAGAAACAAAATAAGAAAGCTTAACCTAATAATACAATATAGTATTCATATAAAATATAGTACGCATAAAAAAAACTAAATATGGAATGTATACAAGATGTATATATCAAGTTATTAATAATTCTCAGAAATTTTATTTGATTTCTTCTTTAAACATATGCTATATATTCTCTAGGTGCATTTTGCGGAAAGTTCACCAATTACAGAACAAAGCCCATCTCCAAATATTGGAGAACAGACTAATGAAGAACAATGTATGTATAACATTTATTATGCTATCATGAATTTATTATATAAGATCTAACATTAATCAGTAAAAAAAAAAAAAAAAAAAAAAAAAATATCCACAAGATAAAAAACTTCCATCTTTCTAAAGGAAACTGCAGTTGTAGTCGTGAGATTACAGTGAGTTTGCTTAAGGCGACTTTGATAAATAGAGGTGAAGATATATAGATAAAGCATTCAATAAATAGTTTAATGTAAGAGGGTGGTAAGAGTACATGACGGAAAATGTAAAAGGAAAGCAAAAAAAAAAAAAAAAAAAAAAAAAAAAAAAAAACAAATATCCACATCTTTAAATTGTGTTTGTTTCAGTATTATCCATAGAACCTGTAGAAGCAATTACATTTAATAAAGATGGAAATGACATTACAGGAAAAATTACTCTTAGAAATGTTACAACTGATAAGTCTTTATCTTATAAGGTATGTATATTTTATATTATTTTATTACTATATAATCATATTTATTAGAATAGATTTATGAAAGTATATTGAGACAAAAACACAGACATAATGGCATATGACATATAGGTGCTATAATTTGTAGATAAAGACAACATCCCCTGAAAAATTTAGAGTAAGGCCAAGTTCTGGAATCTTGCAACCATCCGAACAAAGAAATGTTGTGGTTATATTACAACCTGGCTATAATATACGTGGTTTATTACATAATGATCGATTTTTAGTCATGTGCCTTTCATTAAAAAATGCAGATGCAACACCACAAGAACTAACTGCGCTCTGGAAGGTAAATTGTTTTTTTTACATTCTCTAATTCAATATTTATCATGTTATTGTATAAAATATCAATAACTATAAATTTTAATTATATTTATGAATGAGATCATTAAGATGCTAATGTGTTGTATGCTCTCTTTCTTTATAGTCTGAAAAAGCATCAGAAATGCATAGACTACGATGTTGCGATGGTAACAGTGAAAACAATGAGATCCAAAAATCTCATTCTATATTAACCTCTACAGGAAATGATCGTAACATCGATGCATTTTTCTCTAAGGTATGTAAATTAAGATGCATGCTTTCATATACACATACATATATATTTCATAAAAATATTTATTATAAACTATAAATTTTTTTATGCTGATGTATCATGTTCAAAATTCCAGATAAATCTTCTAGAAGAAAATTGTGGCAAGTTACGCAGTGAGATTGTTACTGTAAGATACATGCTTTTAATTTATATGATATTGACAATCTTAGTTGCAATATTGTTGGTTTATGTTCTGAGAACGGATATTAAAAATTCGATGGATCAACAAAACTGCCACATTCATCATGGTAACTAAAAAAAAGTATAAAATATATATTTATAATAACTTTGATATATATGAGGAAAAAAATGTTAACAAATGTTTCTATTCTAATTCTAATATATGAATACATAAAAATTAATCTCTATTAACATAGTTAATATATTTAAGTTTTTATTTTCCTCTCTTCTATAAAAATTTATAAAAATACTTATATGTTTTTATAAACATTAATTTCATAATTTCTTATGTAACATCCGATATATATGTATGTTATTTTCATTTAATAAGTTATCACCATTGTGGTAACATTTTGCGGTTACCATTGTGTTCTGTAACACAATACATAAAGAGTATGCATAACTAGTATACCTATTAACTTTATAATATTGTAAAGCTATATTATGAAACTACACTATTTTTATAAGCTTTTATACATACTCTATAAACTATCCTCTGATGATTATGTATTAAACTTAAATGTGGATTAATGTGCGTACGTATGTAAGTTGTTGTACATATCTTTAATGATTTTGCTTTTGACATTGTTGTATTCAATCATTTTAGTATTGTTTGCTATACATGGCTCTAGTTAATGATTGAGAGATAAGTAATTTTAAAAATATATGTATTGTAACTTGGAAAGATGTTTTAATCACACTGATAAAAATCTTTTATGTAGTTCAATGATTGTAATATATCAACATATCAATTGCATTAAATTTATGTGTTCTGCTGGCAAAGTTTATTGACATGTCATGACTGAATGACAGGCAAAAATCAGGCAAATCTATCAATCATTATATAAAGAATCAATTAGTATTTTTTTCAATATTTGCTAATTATACAAAAATAATTTGGGAAAGCAAATATGCAAATTGATAATGATTTACGTTAGTTTTCGCGCAAATTTTGGTTAACCAATAACTTTTAAGGCCTATTCAGATAGATGTGCACAATATAACATATAAGTAGAGGAAAATCAACCAATTGATAAGAAGCATTAGATAAGAAACGACGACGGTAGAGAGAGAACCAATCACTTTTCATTACATACTATTATTTTAGCAAAAGCGAGAGATTGATTGGCTATCGTGCCTAGGTTGCGTTTTACGCATAATTACAATGATAATTGCATGGGCATGATTAATTGCGGGATAAAGGTTCAATGGATTTAGTCATAATAAAAAATTGCATAAAAAATTGAACAATTACACGTCCGATGCAAGCAACGTAGCAGTACGACTTCCTTTCAATGCTTCTTTGTCCTTCAACTATTGATTGATTTTTCGTGCATATAGGTAGATTATGTGTGGTTATGCAAATTTGCCCAGATAGGTTTTAAAATAATGGCAGAGCTGTCGAGTTCAGGATGTTGAGGACGTTCAGGACACGGAGACTCGATGGCACTCGAGAAATACCAGAAACGGCAATCGCGGAGGTGGTGTATAAACACGAACACGAGAGAGCGATGCGCAACATGCTACTGCGCAGCTACCAACGCGCAGCACAGCGCAGCATTTGAACCTTCGCAGTTCGATCGGCCATATTGCCTCTTACACAACGCCCTCACGCGAACGAACGTGGGTTTATGTGATTATTACGAAGCTTCGTGTCGTCTCGTCCTGGATCGCGCGCACAATTCCATCCTACGGTGACGAGCGGTGAGTCTACTTGAATATCTCTGGTCGGTCGGAGGTGCTCGAAATATCCTTGGGCGATCAATCGCCCCTCGGTGACACGCGAGGCAATGGAACGGCATCGTCGCTCGTGTCCTCCATATTGATGACAGCGCCGACGGTGATAATTTTCTGAAATTTTTGTCGTTAATGCCCCCTGTGTCCTGAGATCGAAAGCACCCGCGTTGTCTTAAAAGCTCCCCGACAGAATGCGCGACCTCGTGGGGCCCCCGCCGTGTGCTACAAGAGTCCGCGATTACGGTGCCCCCCAGGTATCTCACGCATCTCCACGCGGGTCGTTCGCCGCTTCTCGTCTCGCCTCGCTGGCGTCGCCCAATGTCGCCCGTCATGGCGCGCTCGCCTCTCTCGCCGTTCATGGCGTTGTTCGTCGTCCCCCCAGCACCGTTGGTCGCCCCGCGCGTCATATGGCGCGCGTCGCTTCCGCGGCGCTCATCACGTTCCTCGTAATCGCGTGCACATCCCTGATGATAGTCGCGCGCACCGAGAAACCGGCGCCGCGAACAATCTCGGGGACTCTGCTCGCTCGATCGCGCGTCAAGTACCGAGGCTTCGCGGTGCTCCAAGTTTCTTACCTGTCACTGATTGTCACTTTATTGATTTTAACGGTACTGCGATGCAAAAAAAAAAAAAAAAGGAAAAGGAAGAGAAATATGATAATATAAATTAAAATTAAATTTTGCTATCACCTTCGCAGATAAATTCATCTGTCAATCAATTTTTTTATGAAAATGTATTAATTGTGTATATTAATAATATTTATAATGTATGGATGAAAAAAATTATGAGAACTTGATACAGATATACATATGTACAAAAAAAAATTATTTTTACTAATTTACATGACTAAATTGTTGCTCAATTTTAATATACAATTATTATATAACTAAATTGAAAGTTCTCGATTAAAATAAATAATTTATTTTGTAATGCGCGAATTTGAATATACGCGATACCATCTTATCAATCAAAATCGATTTTAAATAATGTTATAACAGCTAAAACATTAGCGAAATGTCATTCTTAAATGTATGAATATTTAACTCCTTTCCCTTTCTCTTTTTTTTTCTTTTTTTTTTTTTTTTTTTTTTTTTTTTTTTTTTTTTTAATTTGCGTGGAAATGCATATCGTCGTAATCATGATTTGCTCCTATTCTCGGACGTACAACCGTAACGCGGATAAGCGATGCACCAAGAAAAACAACGTCATCGACGTGTATCACAAAGATGTTTTCAGTTTTGTTGATGATCAAAATGGTTTATTTTGTAGGCACACTCGGTGTTTCCTCACGATGTAGACTCGCGATATTTAAGCTAGATAATGAAAGGTAGAAGGCTAAATTAATAAATTATCTGTCCTAAATCTTAAGTAATCAATTATTTCATGTTTCGTCTTGTAAACAGCAATTAGCATCTGTAGGAGGAAAAATTTGTGAGAGAAAAAGATATACATTATATATTTTATGTAATGCATACTTGCCAATTTTATGTTTATTTTTGGAATGTCAATGTGTGCGTAATTGTTGATATAGAAGTTTTATGTTAATGTTGGTTATATTTACAATTATAATAAATATATAAACATATTTTCAAATTATCCATGGACATGTTTTAATAATATATATATGAATTAATATAATATAATGTTTCAGAAAGAGACAGATTAATGAATATAAGTGTTATTGTGTGAGTTAAATGCTTCAATCATGACAAGTAACGTAGCAACCATAAAATTGGAAGAGGGACAAGAATCTGTCACAGAGATACAAACTTACTTAGAAACATTTAATAAAGAAATAGAGGGAGGGCAAGGAGAACAATTGCATGTGCAATGTTGGTATTTTGCAATAGTCTTTTTTCCTTTTTTCTTTAGATATTTATATCAAGCAATACTTAAACTCATATTTTATTATAGTACAACAAGTGGAGGGATTATCTGGTGGAGAAGAGGGTTCTCTCTCTCTCTCTCTCTCTCTCTCTTTCTTTATTTTAGGGCCACCATCTGGCCCTTCGTCCACGGTCTTTATGCGCGTTATGTGAGGCGAAATTACAGGCGGGCTAATTACATGCTGGTCATGCGAATCGCGTAGCCGCGGAAATGCGTCGACGACGATTAAAAGGCTAAAGAAGCGTATCGTTTTGACGACCGACACACTCGTATACGTTGTAAGCATCTGCGAGATTTTCTCATACCCTCGTGTATCATCAGTTAAATCGGTCATTTCGGAAAGGATGCGATATCGCTTTTTTGCCACAAAGAATTTCATCGTAAAGAGCTGGGAAATTTTGAAATAATTTTATCAATTTACGCAAAAAGGCGTGCGAAACGAGATTTTCCCGTGCAATTCTCGTTCTTTCAAGCTATGTCTATAATAAATTTACGTAAATACAGTAGTAGATAATTGCTGCATTTTTTTCTTGCGAATAGATTACTCCTCTGTGATGACTGCCTTATGCTTTTTCTGAGATGATTCAAAGAGTCGCATATATCGGATATGTAAATGAATAGTAGTTCGAGGCCAGCTAACAATTTCGCAGAAATCTGTCGCGACCGCGTAACAACGCGCTATGCGTTTTTTTTTTTTTTTTTTAATTTGCGTGGAAATGCATATCGTCGTAATCATGATTTGCTCCTATTCTCGGACGTACAACCGTAACGCGGATAAGCGATGCACCAAGAAAAACAACGTCATCGACGTGTATCACAAAGATGTTTTCAGTTTTGTTGATGATCAAAATGGTTTATTTTGTAGGCACACTCGGTGTTTCCTCACGATGTAGACTCGCGATATTTAAGCTAGATAATGAAAGGTAGAAGGCTAAATTAATAAATTATCTGTCCTAAATCTTAAGTAATCAATTATTTCATGTTTCGTCTTGTAAACAGCAATTAGCATCTGTAGGAGGAAAAATTTGTGAGAGAAAAAGATATACATTATATATTTTATGTAATGCATACTTGCCAATTTTATGTTTATTTTTGGAATGTCAATGTGTGCGTAATTGTTGATATAGAAGTTTTATGTTAATGTTGGTTATATTTACAATTATAATAAATATATAAACATATTTTCAAATTATCCATGGACATGTTTTAATAATATATATATGAATTAATATAATATAATGTTTCAGAAAGAGACAGATTAATGAATATAAGTGTTATTGTGTGAGTTAAATGCTTCAATCATGACAAGTAACGTAGCAACCATAAAATTGGAAGAGGGACAAGAATCTGTCACAGAGATACAAACTTACTTAGAAACATTTAATAAAGAAATAGAGGGAGGGCAAGGAGAACAATTGCATGTGCAATGTTGGTATTTTGCAATAGTCTTTTTTCCTTTTTTCTTTAGATATTTATATCAAGCAATACTTAAACTCATATTTTATTATAGTACAACAAGTGGAGGGATTATCTGGTGGAGAAGAGGGTGGGACATACTTTGTTGATCAATCTGGTCAATATTACTACCAGGCAAATAGCGATGAACCGCCTGTGATGACACAAGTGCAAATACAAGAAGTAGAAGAAACCGATGTACAAAATGAAGGGGAAGCAACTCAAGATGAACAATATCATGAAATTGAAGAGCTTGAAAATGCTGAGGGTGATGAAGATGTAAGTAATATTAGAATTGCAATGATATAACTATACTTTTAAAATATGGAAACATATTTTATATACGAAAATAAATTTTAGGGACAAGTTGCCACTAATGAAAACAATCAAGTTGTAATTAATTCTGGTGATGCATATCAAACTGTCACGATTGTACCATCTGACACAAATCCTGGAGAAGTTAGTTATGTTCTGATAGTTCAGCAACCTGAATCCGAAGAAAAAGAAAGTAAACCTGCAGAAAATGAAACAATAGCAGCAACAGGGACAGCAGCAGCAGCAGAGGGAGAGGAGGCAGAAGGTGAACAAGATCTCACTGTATATGACTTTGAGGACAATGAAGACAATGAAGCTCCAGTGGAATCTGAGGCGGAAGATGATAAGACTAAAATCGTTAAATTTCTTCCTAAAAAATCTCAAACTGTAACGCAGGCCCATATGTGTAACTACTGCAACTACACCAGCCCAAAACGGTACTGCTTTCATCATACATAATTATATTTTTTTTATATTTCTGTATTATGTCATGATTTCTCAATTTACTACTATATATTAAAATCAATTTTTTAGAAAAATTATATAAAAGAAAAATAATTTATATATGTAACAGGTATCTCTTATCACGGCATATGAAATCCCACTCAGAAGAAAGACCGCATAAATGTAGCGTTTGTGAGAGAGGATTTAAAACTTTGGCTTCGCTTCAGAATCATGTGAATACTCATACTGGGACCAAGCCTCATCATTGCAAATTTTGTGAGAGTGCATTTACGACTTCTGGTATGTAATTAATTGTTATTTGCTTTTTTATTTACACATCATACATATTAAAATGCATATTGGGCTTTTTTTTTCCTTTCTTTCTTTCTATATAATAATGTATATATATAATGTATAAATTATTATACAAATAGAATAAAAATATTTAAATTTCTCAAAGTTTGGCAAGTTAGAAATATTTTATTTCATCAAATCTAAATACATGCAAAAGTAAAAATTATAAAATATGTCTTACTTATATTTACAGGTGAACTTGTAAGACATGTTCGGTACAGACATACCCATGAAAAACCGCACAAATGTCACGAGTGCGATTATGCATCTGTTGAGCTGTCAAAACTGAAGAGACATATTAGATGTCACACAGGCGAACGACCTTATCAGGTATATTTTATCTTTATCTTTAACATCACACATTATAAACACACATTAAAAACCATAAAAATGCACTATTTTTAATTATATAAGCATGAAAAAAAAATAAATTGTGCAATTATATATGCACACATGGAAGTATGTGCTAGCTCACAATTGAACATTAATTGCTAACATAGAAATTACATGTGCGCATGTATCTGAAGACATCTATATCAGATTTATTTATTTATTAATTTTTTTCTATACTGCACAGTTTCCACATTATATTATGCATTTAATTTATGGACTTTGTGGTAGAGTTTTTCTTCATTAATTATTCTTTAAGTATTATGATTATTTATGACATTCTATCTTTGAGGAATATTTATTTTTGCTTAATATCTTTAAGTATATAAAACTATTATAAATTTTACTCACAAAGTGTATTAGCTCTATATTAAGTACTGACTAAAATACAATATTTAATTATTTTTTCAGTAATAACAGCAATAGGCTCAGAGTAATAACAATTAAATGGAAAAACTAGCAGATGAGAGCCAAGGCGCGGGTATTGGTGCGCGAACTTATTATCGCTGAATTTTATTAACAAATGTGCATTAAAAATGTACGTTTTGGACCATTTTTTAGTCCATCTTTAGCATGGATATAAATATATAAAGATTACATTAGAATTTTAAAATTTGTCTGCCACAACAAATATTATGTATGCCAAATTTTAAAATTCCAATATAATCTTTATATATTTATATCCATACTAAAGATGGACCAAAAAACTGTCTGAAATCTACATTTTTAATGCACATTTATTAAAAAAATTTAACAATAATAAGTTTGCGCACCAATACCCGCGCCTTGGCTCTTATCTGCCAGTTTTTCCACTTATTGTTAATTATTTTTTCAGTGTCCACACTGTACATATGCAAGTCCAGATACATTTAAACTGAAACGGCATCTTCGCATTCACACTGGAGAAAAACCATACGAATGTGATTTTTGTCAAGCAAGATTTACTCAGTCTAACAGTTTAAAAGCACATAAATTAATACATAATGGTAAGTTATGTATAAAAATGTAGTATTATGTGCACGCTACTTGCTTTATGTTTTGTATCAGTCATATGTAAAGATTAAGTATTATTTATCCAAACTTATTTTTTCATGTATATTGCAGTAGGCGATAAACCAGTATTTCAGTGCGAATTATGTCCAGCTACATGTGGCAGAAAAACGGATCTCAGGATCCATGTGCAAAAATTACATACTTCTGATAAACCTTTAAAATGTAAACGTTGTGGAAAAACATTCCCGGATAGGTATGCAAATAATTTCTTTAAATATAATAAGACTTTACATTGTGGTAATTGTGTGTGTTTGAACAATCAAATATATGAACGAATTAGAGAAAAATTATGATTGCGTCTAAGAGTAAACTATATTTTTTAATACATAGATATTATATATTGCAGATATAGTTATAAGTTGCATAGCAAAACTCATGAAGGAGAGAAATGTTACAAGTGCGATTTATGTCCATACGCGTCTATATCGGCGCGTCATTTGGAGAGTCACATGCTCATTCATACCGATCAAAAGCCATACCAATGTGATCATTGCTTTCAATCATTTAGGCAAAAACAGTTACTCAAACGGCACTGCAATCTCTATCATAATCCTTCCTATGTTCCTCCACCACCGCAAGAAAAAACGCATCAATGTCCCGAATGCGAAAGAGCATTTAGGTGTGTGCATTGATTATTTGAAATAATTGATGATATGATAAAATTGATTATCAGTACAATTGTTTCTAATGAAATATAAATTTTGTTATATAGACATAAAGGTAATCTTATCCGACATATGGCTGTTCATGACCCGGAATCATCTTTACAAGAGAAACAACAGGCTTTGAAAATTGGCAGGCAGAAAAAAATACAAATCATTGATGGTCAACGTGTTGAAGTAATGACAGGTAAAAAAATCAGTCTAAAACTATTATCAATCTTTATTTAACTTCAGCTATTTTGCCAAGAAGTGGCAGTCTAAAACTATTATTATAATTATTTTATATATTTAAATCTGATGCATTAACATCGTTGATTGGTAAAATGTAATTTTTTTTATATTTTATCTTAAGCATATAATTGCAGGATTCATGCTGTAATGAAGATATATATCTTTATTTTTAGGAGATATAGTGTATATCTTCAGTAAAACTCTATATTTGTTTCTATTAGAGAGAAATCAGGTTTTATTAATATATTCATGATATATATATGATGTATGTGTATGTATGTGTAT
>NW_021848825.1:2863174-2877227 GCF_003651465.1 Formica exsecta | reverse complement strand
TCAAAATGAAATTATCTACATATAGGCACTCTTGTTTATAAAAAAAAATATATATATTTACAGCAATGGAGAATGGATACATTTGTACACAGACTTATATATTATATTTATATATATATATATATATATATATATAAAAGCATTCACACTCACAGGGACACTTACGATATGATCTAAATAATGTAGATCATTGACTAATATCCATGTGTTGCGACAACAGGTGATTTAGCTTCTAAACTTAAAGGTTATGAAGATGAAGAAGAGGAAGAAGATGAAGACGACATGATGGCAGTCCAAGGCACTGATGGTCAACAATATGTTGTACTTGAAGTCATCCAATTAGCTGACAATCAAGGAACTGATCAGGTATTGTCAAGCAAAATAGTTTGAAAGATTAATTTATATTTTGGAATAAATTATATATGATTATATATATTTATAATAGATGGCTGTAGTCGCAAATGAAGATGGAGAGCTAGTAATGCAAGATCCTTTAAGTCAAGAAAGTGGTATAGTAGCAGAAACGGGAGAAGAAGTTGATGGAGTAGAAGATGATATAGAAATGCAGGATTTAAAGATAGAATCCATTGCCTCCAGTCCACCTAAACCTTCAACACAGAACACACAAAGTGATCCAAAGTTGCAAAAGGAAATGGAAACTTGTTTTGGCTTTGATGAAGTGAGTATATATATAGTTTTGTTGTTTAATTGATTAATTTTTTGCAAACTTGTCTACATTAATCATGAAAAGAAACAAAATATAAATTTATTTATATAGATAAATACATGATATATATGGCATTTACTTTTTTAGGAAGAAGATGAAGAAGAAGAAGAAAGCAGTAATATAAACATGTTACAGACAATTTCAACACAATAATAACAAATATACGAAGAAGAATGTACCTATTTAATAGTCCAATGTTTTACTTTTGTCCCAGTGTTAGTGTACGTACCCTCCCAAAAAATCATTAAAAAATCGAAAAAATTATATATACTGTGTACAGAAAAAAACTGTGTGAGTGCAGTGTATTATCATTTAAAAATATCCACAAATAGGGGAAACAGTCTAATTGAGTGCGGTAATCAAAACGCAATTTTTTTCTTTTCCAATGTGCTTTATTAATTCTTTAGAGTTATACAGTTTGGTCTTTTAATTAAACCATCATCAGCATCTGTTAAATAATACATAAAAAAAATACATTAAAGTAATATGTGTAAAACAGTAACACATAAATTATAAAAATGAAAATCACAAATAAAAATTACATACATAAAAAAATAAATTAAAGAATGCAAATGTCCTTCTGTGACTTCCGCAACCTCTACGACAGATAAGTACACACAATACGCTTTCCTCCGATTTCAACCGTTAAAAAAGGAAATGCACGGCAGTAGTTGTTTGGAAGCAATCGGCCAACCGTGTTTTTGAAAGTCTACCTGCCTGTTCGACATATAAAGCATCGTAATTTTTGTAGGGAATCTTATACATTGCTGCGCAGCTCATTTGGTAGTATCTTTATGTACAGGGAAAATAATTCGTCGTAATTTATTCCATTGTACAACTTGTGTCTAAATCATAGATCACAGGCTTGAAATGTTCTGAGAATGTACGGGATATTAAAATATGAAAGATATTCAATTTTTTCATTGCTATTCGAGTTAGATATATTCAAATTTACATTCTTCTTATATATTTCCAATAGTGTTTTTAGATGCTCTTGTAATATTTGAAATATGAACGAGAGCAAGCAAATATCCATTATTTAACAAAATATTAATTACAAATTCAAGATTTTTTTTGTAAAATCTCGGGTGAGAAGTGGAAAACTCTGTCAATTAGGCTGATAACGATGTTTTTTTTTTTGGCAGAGAGAATATCGAGACTCAAAGTGTAAGTATCTTCTAAAATAGGTGAAACCACAGTCAAAGTTTAATTGTATAAAATTATCTTTTGAAATCATTGTGACATCGAGAAAATTTACTTGGTCATTGGTTTTTTCCTCCATCGTGAATTGTGATCTTGCGTGGAATGAACTAAATGTTTTTAAAACAACTTTGAGAAAGAGAACATCGAAGAAGAAACCGCCAATATAATAAATGATTGTTCGAACATTGTACAATGCTTTTAAACAACCACTGCCATATATTTCCTTCCTTAATGACTGGAACTGGAGGGAGGCACATTGTGCTTGTTTGTCGTAGAAATTGCTGAAGATGCAAAAGAGCGTTTCTTTAATTTAATTTATATGTAATTTTATATTTGTGAATTTTCATTTTTATAGTTTACACTTTACTGTTTTATATATTATTTTTATGTATTTTTTATGTATTATTTGACAACTGCTGATAATGATCCAATTAAGAGACCAAAACATACGACTTTGAACAATTAATAAATCACATTGGAAAGAAAAAGAATTTGCGTTTCGATTACGACGCCTGGCTTTCAATTAGTCCATTTCCCCTGTTTGTAGATATTCAATATCAGAATCTTCAACTTCGTTTTTCATCTAAAAATACTTTGCATATCTCTAATAGGGAGCTGCAGTGTGATTCACATGCATGGTACAAGAACTTCTTTTGCCATTAGTGCATTAGGTACATAATAATTTATAAAAATATTATAGTTTTGTGGTTTAGTAAAATATCAAGCAAATGTACAATTATAAATTTCTTAAAAATAATATTAAGAATATTAGGTAAGATTGCATATATTAATAATAAGGAAAAGTAGTATAGGATATCTTGGCATAATATTTTCAAGTTTATTTGTAATTATGGTATAGAAGCTCATCACACACACGACTTTCACTAAATGGATGGAACGAATATTAATTCTGTCAAAAACAGCTCGGGAAGATGAAAATAACAAAAATAATATGAGGCTGTAATGTGTAAATAAATGCTTATTGTCATATTTCGAATTAGATATCATTTTAATGTTTCAAATACGAAATATTAAGAAGGAAGTAATTTAAAAATTGTATCAAAAATATTTTATATTATCTATTTATATATAATCATCTTTTCTTATGTTAAAAATTGGAAAATAAGTAGAGAAAATTAAATAAGTTAATATATATTGGTTTCATGGGGGAGATTGATGCATATTATACGTAAAAAGAATATAACATTTTATTAGAGAAAAGATAAGAGTTTTTGTTAAAAAAGAAGAAGCAATATATACATTATTTTTTTAACAAAAATATTTGTTTTGTTTGCCATTCGTTAATTAGACATCAATAATTCGTGCATAACAATTTTTGGCGAACTTCTATGTGTATTATTTATATCATTTTATATATATATAACATAGCGAATTAAACATGTTTTATAGGAAGAAATAAATATTGCAGATTTACTGTTAGATTCGTGCTCTATGTATATTATAAAATTGTCGCGAGTTTATTCACATCTTGTATTTAAATAGCCTTTAATACACATATATAACTGTTTAATAATCATAACCTCGCACGTAGTGTTTCCAATTTAATTTAGGGGCATGATAATTTCCGATAAAATAATTAAAAACAAGAGCACATACATATTAATAAGCGATTTCGATTTGATTTTAGGAGAAATAGTGTATAACAAAACAATCGTTGAAACGATGGATTTCTTTTTATGAAAAGCAAATTTATAAGCTCATGCCTTTTTATCACTGGAAACATTACACTTTTCCAATAAAACATTATACATTTAACATTACAATAAAATCGATAACTTTTTAACATTTTCTTGTTAATAAAGCGATACAAAATATATATCTTTATGAATATGTCAGAATGAAAAACAATGTGTAATTTAAATACTCGTACAATGTTGCTCATGAAAGAAATTATTTCGCTTACCTTTTGTAAGATTCGAGGTAACGAAATAAACCTTGTAAAAAATATGTATAATTTTTTTTTACATACAAATTGTACAATTGTAATTTAGTGATTAATTACTATATGCTGTCTAAAATTCTGCACTTTCTTACATTATCCCAAAGAATAAAAGCGGTGTAACATTTTCTCGATAAATAAACATTATGTCGTCGACAATATATTTATTTCGATCGTTCATCATGTTCACGTTCAGGCTTTAATTTTCCAGGTTTTAATTCTTTTAATTTTTGGGGTGTTTTATCTAGATTTAAAAAATAAGTTTAGATAAAAAAAGTAAGATTAGTTAAGATTGAGATAATGAGTACTGTGATTTATTGACATTTTTAATTTGTAATTTGATCTTTTCTTCTTATCGATATTACTTTATTCAAGTTTGTCGATAAATGGCAACGTTTACCAATGTATATTTACACTCCCCTCTATTAGTGTTATTAGAAAAGACCACACCCAAATGCACCCTTGGTCATCAACCCCATAGGCAAGTTTCTCATCGTCTCGTTTATAGGGATATATCTAAAGCGTTAAAACACGCGATGTGAATTGCGTGACCCATGTTGTAATGAAGATATATATACACATATTACTCTTTTTGAGATAAATCAATCAGAAATCGTGTTTTATTAATGATTTAATCTTAATCAATCTTATTCTTAAAGCCATTCTTTCTCTTGTGTTATATTTTATAACTTATATGTCTTTTTTCTTGTTTATTTTTATTTTTATTTTAATTTCAGTAAAAGTTATCAATGGTAAGTGTTCTGATTAAGAACAGTGAAAGTGCCTCGTCGTCATCGGTTAGTCAAAGAATCGTAACGTTAAGAACGATTTACGGTAAATTCTCTTTCGACCGAGAGATAATCTCGGGTCGACAGCACATACATACTACTGTCGACAAACGAAACGGACACTGGGACAAATGGACGTGACATAGGGTACAGGCCCACGCGAATGCACTCTCTTGGCCTCCCACGGCCTCACCTTTACGTGGCGAGTCGCTGTATACATAGGTAAAAATGTGTGTATATGTGTGTGTGTATGTTGTGTTTATTGTGTGTTGCGAATCAGTTGGAAATTTCCTCTGTCAATATATAGACCTGATCGAAAAAGATTAATTTTTTTTTGTTCCAGAACTCCCTCGCGCGTCCGTTAATCTAAAAAAAGTAATATATATATATATATAATATAATACTATAACAAAATTATGGACGTTTTTAATAGATATTTACCACTCTAATTTTACCATTTTTTTTAGCGTAATATTAATATATAAATAATTCTCGTGCGTGTTATATCTTTTAATATTCAACATATTCTAGATTTTTCTATGCGGGTTAAATATGTGATACGAAAAGCCGATAAATAATCTTGAGATTAATTTTATAATAAAATAGGAAGATAAAATTTAATGAGCAAATAAGCCTCTTCAATAAAATCAACAACAGTGAAATGCTCTTTTATTTTCGATACTTGCAGCTTGATATATCAAAGTTGTGAGAAAATTTTGGTCATAAATGTGAGAAAACTTGAAAGTAGGAATACACATAGCTAACAATAAGTAATAAGATATACCGTAATTATATATTATCTTTTTATAATCGCTATTATTAAAGCTTTTTTCCATCATTGTGGAAAAATAATTTTTGATATTATTACGTAAATTTAGACATTCCGAAATAAAAAAATTTTATGTTGCAAATTAAGTATACCTATATTTTAAGATTCACAATAATCTTTCTTAAAAAATATTTAATAACAAATGAATTAATGACATGTGTATGTTATTATTTTTATAACGCTTTTTACAAACACGTTATTTTTTTGAAAAAAGATAATATTTAATACTATCTTAGAAAAATATCCTTATGAGTAATGAGGTTCTATAATTATAAGCAGATTGCATTTTAAAATTATATGTAGTCTAATGACTACATCGTATTGTGAAAGAACGACAAGAAGAAATTACAGAATATACAGATTTCACGTACACGCAGGGGTACAATAAATTTTTCAAAGCATGTTTTTATATCTTTTCTTTTCGCCCATGCTGTTATTATTATCGTTGAAACTAGATTCGAAAACGTCTCGTTGCCATCGCTAGACACAATCTTGCTACCTCCGCTATAATCTATGCCATGCTCGGCGGAGAACGCGGAGACGCGTGAGATAAACTCACGTGTCGGTGAACTCGTGCCGTGCACGCATAATCGTGGTCTCGGACCACGCGTATGTACATACGTGTACGTGTATACCGCGCAATAAACCGCGCGTACATATATTATATGCAGTTTCCTTTTCACGAGGACCACCTAGACAGACCGTGACGATGATCTAACCGGATTCGACGCTGCGAGAATCTACGTGTTCGCGAATACATTCACGCATACAGGCAAGCGCGGCCGCGCGCAAAATTGCGCGTGCACACGTCGCCCGTACGTAAATTACGCACACGGCTATCATTCCCGGATAGTAAGAGCGGATAAATGAGACACACGATCAAGCAGATACAAGCGTGCGAGCCAAACGTGTATAGGTCTTTCGAAATTCTTTTACGAGCGCCGTTCGCGTGACAAAGGTCGCACTTCGCGTGCGCTCCCAGCCGAGAATATTAAATGGCAATGTTTCATCGTATACGAGATCGACAGAGTCTTACCGCGGAATACATGTTATAAGATCGATCGTGCGTTGAGACGAAAACGTATAGCCAAATGGGTTTCAAATGTCAAGTGCAGGAAAGACATATATCCTTTATTAATGTTGAATGAATCATGATATAAGCAAGAATTCCATTTTCTTCTAATGCTACGTATGATAACGTTTCGGAATTAGATATGTCTCCGAAAAATTTAACTATATTAGATATTTATAGTTTGATCTGCGCGAAGAGAGAGCAACAAAAGCGAAAGTATGAGTCAAAAGAGATTAATAGTGCCAAATAGATTTCTAATCTTTGAAATCATAGAAATTGCTTTTAAAGTTATTTAATTTTCTTTGATCTTCTATCTGGTGCTTATAAAAAGGAAAAAAATAGCGCGAGAAACAGTCGGGGTTCTCACTCATTATTAGACTCACCACATCCATACATCCATACACAGCAGGCATATGTACTGTTACAATTTATAACTCCGAAGGTGTTCCAAGCAGAAAGCTTGTTTTTCCTAAGAGAAATCCGCCAGCGCCGTCACATTTCTGCGGTTTATCTAATTGCCGGAAAGAACTATAACATGGAAAGATTCGCGTTTAGGCTCGCAATGAGAAATTAGGTGTCCGTCCTTGTTGGTTACCCGTAGACGAATTTCATGATCTGTTTTTACTATGAAAGCAATTGTGTCAAACAAATCACTAACTGTTTAATGTATGCTAAAATCCCTTCGATGTACAGCTTAATGATAATCTCTAATGCATCTTTACAAATATTTTAAATAGTAAATATTTTAAAAATTTTAAATAATTATTGCTACTGCGCATTACATTTTTTAAGAGAATCTTTAAAGAATTTTTGGACAATAACAGAACTTATAATTATTATAGGTAATATTAATTAAATTGAAATAAAAATAGAATTATATTATCTAGAATATAAAGAGACAGTGAAACAGTAAATTATTCGAATTATATCTGGAAAAATTTTTGAAACAATATTATATACATACAATCTAAAACGTGCAGTGATATAAACTGCATAGCCGTTTTTACTCACTTCAACCGGAAACATTATGTCCACATAGGTGTCAAATGAGAAATCGACGCTGTCTGGATTTCATCATCTACGATTGACGACTATTCATTGTGCCGGATCTCCTTGCATATTACTAGAGCAAGTACTTTAATTGCAGGATGTCGTTAGTTTATTGCGACAATCAGCCGTGCGAATGACTTCATCTATGATGCGTGACGGCAGGTAAATACTTATCGTTGCTTATAAACCCACCCTATTAATCATTCATTCTATTGTCGTAGATCAGCCTGCAATGATGCATTTAAAATATTTTGGAACTAATGTCTGGCATACATGCAGAGTTTTTACACAAAAAAACAAAGGTATATTTTATAAATGTGATCATTTTTAGTTATATTTATTATATNNNTTTTTTTAAATATATAAAATATATTTCTAGAAAGAAAAATATTTTAACACACATAACGGAGAAAATCAATTAAATTAATTCATCAACTAATATTTATGATAATGATATACAAACACAAACAAAAATCGTGTTAATTCAAGATATTATTGATGCAATCGGCCTTTAATAACTATTCTACCATATCGCAAAAATGGATTATCAGACACCAGATAGAGCGGGATGGAACGAACACACTGAAGTGATAATGAACGAGATAACATGCAGACGATATTGATATTTTTAATGAGACGATGACAATAACTGCAATTCTACCGTGCCTTGCTGCCTTGCGATTCTTGCGTAACGCGCGTTACGCAAATCCGACAGGCGGGATCGCGTCAGCTGTTGGAAAATGTACATTTCCTGGAGATATTATTCGAGAACAATAAGCTTTCGTTATCTTGTTAATTTATACGAAAACACTCTGTCAGCGAAAATACTATGTATATGTATATCCATTGCGTAACACATTACGTATGATAATAGAGTTAGCGTTCTATTATGTTTCTAATTCTAATTCTGCAAAACTGTCAATCTCGAGCGAGTATAAACACACAGCGTATTTCTGATATCGATATTATTTCACATCTCACATAGCAAAAAAATTTTGAAAAATCAAAATTTACTAACTGCAATTTTTGACAGCTAAGTGCACAGCTGCATCCGGAAACGTCGCAAGCATCACTGCGCGTTAAATATGCATAGTTTGAGTTGAGACATATTTTATCTCTCTCTAACTCTATCCTACTTTGTTTGGAACACATTGACTGACACGTGTTAATATCTCCAGACCCGGTCTACCCTATATTTTAAATGGCAGGACATTTTATTACTTTTTATGTTATTAACAATACAAATACTTATCATATACCTGATCGCTTCTCTCTCTATCTCAATTTAATCTTATCTTTGTAATTTATAGAATCTCTGTAATTTATAGAATTTGTTTTCCTCATACAAAAAGTAAAAACCAATAAGTTTGCATTTACTCTTTTGCGTTTCTCGGGCGCAGGTTTTACGGGCGACAATTTTATTCTAACAAAATCAAGCAAGAATCTCAACATCACCGTATCATTCGACCGTACAAGAATGGGTCCTTCGACACTCGATCATTTATTATCGTGAAATTCGAGATAGGGCAGCAAGCGTTTTTCCTTCGATATTTCGATCCTTATAAGAACCTCGGGTCGACTCGAGCGGAATGAATTCGTGTCCATGTGGTACGTGGAGCATAATCACACCCACGAGCAATGCCATAATCGAACAATGTTACGTCTTTATCGCCTCGTATAGTTACATATGTGTGTGCGCGTACGTGTATGTCCCCGCGCAAAAAGCAAACGCCAATTTGCAAGAGGGCGTGGCGCCATTCAACGAGATTCGCAAGGACAAAGACATTAAATTTTATCCCGTTGCACCACGATTTGTATCCCGTGATACCTATACCCGCCGATCTGTCTCGCCTACGTAGCAAGTTCGTAAAAAGCTCGCTGGAACTGGTGCTATGAAATCGAAAGTGCGACTCAGGTGTAGGTATGAATATCTCTGACACTTTGAGAAATAATAAGAAGGATAATAAGAAGAATTAGTCACTTCTATCACTGTAGATAAATTAATTCATTCTATAAACTCGAATCTCCAATCTTCGAAATCAGATTTTGGTCTTGAAACTTTATGTTTTACATACGTTTCTATATATTCTATAAATTTTAATTACTATACTTGTAATATGCACTCCTGTATTACATGTCTCTGAAATATTATAAAAGTTGTATATTAGAAACATTATTTATATTAGAATTTTCTATAGAAATAATTTGTAGCAGAGGATCGTATATTAATGCACTGTTATTTTGGCGATAAATTTCATTACGAATAATTTTTTTCGGAAGACAATAGTCATTACACAAACATTATCCGAAAATCGTTCCGAAGTTCAGAATGTCAGAATTTATATACAGACTTTTCGTCTCAAACATTGTAACTCTTTTGCTTGAAGAGTAATATTTTAAATAAGTATGTATTATTTATTCTAAGATTTTAGTTTCGTGTATGAAAATTATGCGTTAATCTATTATCATTTATCGCGATTAAAATTCTTTCTACGTTCTTTCCTTATTCGCTGTGTCAAATCAAAAAAAGATATACATATAAGCCCGTATTCAGAACGCGCTTACAACGATGTTAGCGTGTTGACATTTGTGTTTGCATAGTATCGAGCACTGTTTTTGATTGTTATCGCGTGTTTAGGTAACAGCGCTTGTTCTGAATACGGGCAATAGTGCTCACATAATATTCTTAAGATATAAATCTGAATTTCGGAATTTTTCCTAATTCTTTTTAATTTAGATGCTTTTTGCAGAACAACCTTAAGTTATATATATTAATCATATATATTAATATAAACCGTATATATTAATCGTAAAAATCGGAGATAAAAATCATAAAAATAGGAGATTATATAAAATCTCTTATCTGACATGAGATCGATAAACGGCATGTCGCTCTGCGCGTGCATTCTTAGTTGAGCGTAGCCCGTAAGGCATCTGATCATCCATCGAACCGATCAGAGGCTATCGCCGATCGGATTGATTGCCGCCACAAGATTTTCCGCTTTTCTTTGCCTTTGCCTAAGCGCAACATCGTCCAAAGAGATCGGCGGCATCGCCAAGAAGCGGATGAAAGAAGATGGCAAAAGGGAAGCGATATACGTGTTCGGTAAGAGAGAGAAGAAAAGAAGAAAAAACTTTGCGGACACACACACGAATCAGGATAGTCGACCACCGGTCCTCTTTTTGCGATGAGTCATCAACCATGAGTCTTTCCCGCGATTTCTTTATCACCTTCTTCGTCTTGTTCTTATCCTTTTACCGCCGTTCTTTATACCATCAGGTTGATTCTTCCTCTCGTCTCGCGGCTTCGTCTGTTCTTTTCGCATGGAACGTATCTGTTTTGGCCGCGCGCGTCGAGAAGAAAGCGAAGAGAAAGAAAATAGCTTCTCGCGAGCAAGAGTGAGCTCAGAAGACAAAGACTCTGGAAGAGAGAGAGAGAGGATTTCGAATACACAAACAGGCTCTCGGTTGGCACGGCACGACGTCGTGCGAGAATACGAAACAAGAAACGCACGTCGTAAATGTTGCTTCGACATAGGGACGACTGTAAAAATCCGCGCCGAGGAACGTGGTGTTTAGTACGAAATATCGAGAGTTTTTTTGCTAAGGAAAAAGAGCAAGGGTGCAATAACGTCGTCGCAATACCAGAAGCAACATTTAAAGCTCGTAGATGAAAGAGATAAAAAAAAAGTGTAATGCAAAGATATTTGTATTTTATGATGATAATATACCAAAGAAAAAAATTGTTGTAATCAAGGAGAGGTTCTTCATAATATTATATATATAATTTGATGTGCATTATTTATTTGGTAGCACGTGGTAGAATTTTCTGAATGCTGTTATAAGTATACGAAATGTAAATGAAATATAATCCAGGTATTAGATTCTCTCCATTAGATCTCAACGTTGATCATAAAATTGAAAATTTAATATCAGTAATCTTGGAATATTGTAAACGTGACACGCGCTTTTACCCACTTGATCCTTCATTTACGAAGCCGCAGACATTTTCGCGGATAATCGCGGCTCGTGGATGCGTGAAACTATCCGCGCTTATTCGCGCATGCAGTCCTTGGTAACGCATAAGTGCATTGGTGAACTGACATGCACGCGTAAGTCCCCGGATGCAACCGCGATCGCGCTGCAAATTGCGAAAACTCTCTTTTTTACAAGGTCGCTTGTTGCGTGTATAACCCTATGATAACCCTATGGACAGGCTTCCAATAACGGGCATAAAAAGATAAAGTTTTCTATTTTCAGATTACAATTTTACGCGTACGCTAAAAATGTGAACAATCAACTTTTTTTTTGCCCTGATACGAAAATGGCATCTTTCATCAACGATAAACACAAATCAAATGGACAAATTTAATACATATAGCTATCCAATTTCTCGAGTTTTAATTTTTATTTATTTGAAAATCATATTTTATGTAATAATGAAATTGAAATTATAATTAGTCGCATATTCAATATATTCGGCTTACATAAATTATCATCAGTATCGCATATTTTTATTTGAAAAGAATAAATAGATAATTGAATGCAAAAAAAGAAGATCTCACGAATGATGACGTTGATACACACAAAAGCAATGCGTAAAATAAAGCGGGCAAATCATATTTATATTCGACGTGTATATCGTTGAATGTGCATGCCTTTTTAGAAACACGCTGCGACCTCACGTACCCAAAAAGAGATACCATTCGCGAAGGAGTCAATAAAGATGATTTTACAGCCTGGACGCCGTTTCTCCGCGTTTTCGGAGAGATTTACGTTACGAGAACGAGGCGAACGGTAAATCTCCTAATTGTTAAGCCGGCCGCAGATCCGCGGTAAATGTTTCTTCGTTATTTTCAGTGTAACCTTACACCAGGGCTGCTGATGTAAGTACCTGTGACCACGATCGTAACCATGCTCTCGAGACGTGTATAAAGTGTAACGCGCAAAACCTGCACATCGTGTGTGCAGCTCACGACGGGTTTGTAAATGCGGCAGGGGGTACGAGGTGCCATAAGTCAGGCAGCTCAGAGAGAGAATCATATAAGCTCGCGGAATTTGAAATTTTTACTTGTCGCTAGACTAATCGTCATTCTCATTGTATTCACATATATGTGCTCGGGTTTCGCATTTTAGGGAGATGAGCGCGAAAGCATCTTCCTATAAGACAACAATATTCATGCAATATGAATTTCGAATGATAATTGAATAATAATCATTGTCATTATATATACCGGTTATTCTCTTCGATTAATCTGGGATAATCCGATCGGATTTATCGAGGGATCGCGAGAGAGATAATGCGATCCTTTCTCTCCCATTATCTATTGTCAATTCATGATACTGCACGTTTCTAGCGAACTGTCTCTCTCTATCTCTTGCTCAATAAACCTCGTCAATGATTCACGATTTGTGTTGCATGTTAGGCGATTAGTACGATATACACATGTATACATAAATATGCCGTGGAGACAGATATGTCTTACGATACGTTTTAATCCGTTCTCTAATTACTTGCGTTTCCTTCCACACATCTGATATATAAAGTGATTTGAGATAATTATATTTTCTCATATACGGGATGAAAAAGTAAGACAATTTTTTTTACAGGTAACGCTAGAACTAGAATATTTAAAATGCACAAGAACACCCGCGAAAATATCTCACGAACTGATATACTTTAATTGCTAGCACGTAAAATATTTCATAATTTGTAGGGCCTCTAGGCATATAGCATTTATTAACTGTAATTACAATTTGCGAGGCTTTGGTTGGCCAGTCGAGGTATCATTCCCGCTATACAGGAGAGCAACGCTTTGCGAAATGAGAGACGTCTGTTTTCCCTTATATCGATCCTGAGCACGAAAGTGGCCGCCGGACGAAACACGGACACGTGGGAACGCATTGACATCTACGTAGCTTTGTTAAAGTGCACCTTTAGCGCGCGTGTGTTGTGTCCGATAGGTATCGATTAATACGATCTCGGGCGGCAATTGCGCACCGTGCGTGATCACGCTCGCCACGAAAGCGGAAAATAAAATAATTGACGCAGATCTGGCCTATCGGAATAAATTGTCGATTAAGTAATTGCCGGGTTAGATTTTCGATCAAAGAGAAGGAGGAGAGAGAGAAGGAGAGGAGGAGAGAAGAGAGAAAATCAGTTGTTCAGCTACGATTGCTTAGCCATTAGACATGCACGATCGCATTGGTCGATATCGCAATTGCAAGAACATTTTGAATTGAGATCATGTGTCGTAAGACGACGTAAGACGCAACTAATTTAGATGATTTTGCGTCACGACAATTTTAAAAAAATTTTGTTTTATCGTAACAAGGAGAGAGAAATGAATACACGTAAAAAAAATTACAGAAAATTTAAATAAAATTTATAATAATGAAAAATATAAATATTAAGAATATCATA
>NW_021848825.1:2856937-2863101 GCF_003651465.1 Formica exsecta | reverse complement strand
TATATATTGCATTTTTAACTCATAAGATAAATTTCCTTTGCATTCTTTAATATTTAATATGTTAAGAAATGTATTTTTATTTGTAAGTTTGATATATTTTTTATTATCTTACATCTTAATATATAGACAGTTTTACATAAATGTCTTTATCGCATTTTATTTTTATATGCAGTTAAAAAATATATTTATGAGAATTAATTATGTCTGCGATCTTACATCAGGCACATATTTGGAAGTCATGTAGAAATGAGGCGATGCATTTTCATACGTCAACCGTTTTTACGTTAATTCGTTAAACGGTACATACGATGTTCGTACGTTTCTTTGCCCTTTTTTCGTAACCAAACCCAGTTCTCCTCGACTTTTGGTCAGAGGAGTCTAACATAAGAGTCATCATCGCCGCCCACGGGCATGGGCCGACTTGTATGAATGAACGTTGGGGAACACGAAAGCCGTTTTCGAGGGTGTGCACGAGGCAAGCACGCCCACGTATTTTTCGCGGGGTGAAGATGCGAGATGCGTGCGATGTGTAAGTGACGCGCATTTTAACGCCGCATATACTCTCTCTGCAATACGTGCGTATTTTTGCGCTGTGGCGTACAGGTTGCATAAAATTAATAATAGAAATTAAAAGATAACTTAGTATATTAGGCTCTAAATAAGTTCTTAAAAGGAGATGGAAAAAGCGAATTAATGAAAAGGATAGATATAATTAGATAGATATATTAAATAGATATAAAGGAAGAAGAAGGAAAAGGAGAAGAAAAAAGGAGAGGAAGCCAGTAAGGAGGAAGGAACAATGTAAAGGAAGATAGACGAAGATAGACGAAGAATATCAAAGCAAAGGAATTGTTGTTAGGAATATTAGGAATGTTGAATATTTAATATATAATATATAATTTAGAGAGTTATTTCAGTTTCAGTTTTAGTTTGGCTTTATTGAGTCAGTTCAGTTTTTTTTATCTTTCAGATCTTAGTAGTTTGTAGTTTTTAGTATTTAGTTTCTAGTTTATAATTATTTGCATTACATCATTATTTCATTTTTGCTATACTTTAGCAAAAGTGCGGCTCGTTCGACATGCTTCTGACATTATTCTTATTATGTCAAAATACTTACTGAAAATGGTCGAATATTCGAACCGAAACGTCTAGTTAATAAACACAATTTATATACACAAGGAATAACATATTTTTGGCGCCCCTCACCCAGCGCATTGGCTTTCATTTGCCCATCTTATTATTTATTTGTGAATAAAAATTAATCAGGATGGCCTACATCTGCTTTATTTAAACGCGTTTTACATCGGCAGTCGGCCGTAATTGCGGTTTTAGAAACTATGATCCAAGAGTTCAAAAAGAATTGTCGTTTGACCGCGCTTGTATATATCGCTATAGATCGAGGATCGATTGTCGAAAATAAAGTAAACTGTTAATGTTTAAAATCGGCGGGCAATCGGCGGCTCGATTGTCGCTAATTAAAGCGGCGCAAATCGAGCGTGTCTTAAGATACGATAGAGAACATAGTGTGCGGAAAAGCGGAAATGATACTTTACGCATTGATACTTTGCAAAGGACAAAAAGAATTTTATTTCATATTTAATGTTATATTAATAATAATATATTAAATTTAAATAAAAACAATAATTAAAAATTTATTAATGTATAAATTTAATAATAATTCAATAAGGAGAGAAAAGAATTATATAACATGATTTGATTGAGACTATATCTTAAGATACAATAGAGAACATAGTGTGCAGAAAAGCGGAAGCGCATTAATACTTTACAAAGCACGAAAAAAATTTTATTTCATATTTAATGTTATATTAATAATAATATATTAAATTTAAATAAAAACAATAATTAAAAATTTATTAATGTATAAATTTAATAATAATTCAATAAGGAGAGAAAAGAATTATATAACATGATTTGATTGAGACTATATCTTAAGATACAATAGAGAACATAGTGTGCAGAAAAGCGGAAGCGCATTAATACTTTACAAAGCACGAAAAAAATTTTATTTCATATTTAATGTTATATTAATAATAATATATTAAATTTAAATAAAAACAATAATTAAAAATTTATTAATGTATAAATTTAATAATAATTCAATAAGGAGAGAAAAGAATTATATAACATGATTTGATTGAGACTATGAATAAAGAATTTAATATTATTATAATATTAACATTAAAATCAATATTTAAGTTTCCGATTCAGAAATATATTGGTGTTAATCTTTTTTAATTAAGAAATCTCTCAATTTTATTTCTTAAGATGAAAGTTTTATTATTTTACAGTATAAAATTTTTGGTTGTATACTTTAATCTTATACCTTAATCGTTTTGGTTATATACTTTAACGTAACGTTATAGTTTCCTTATAATTTTGTAATGTTATATACAATATCTTATTTTCACAGAACAGAATATAAAAAGAATATGTAGAGATAAATATAATATACATTTATCTCATCGCGACTTGAAGGTAACAGATTGTTTTGGTTTAACGATCGTCCTACAAAAATATGTACGAAATTACGTGAGTGTATAGAAGTGTATAGAACGTACGTATTAGTATATGTGCTCTCTATGTTTTGATTTGACGCGTATAAAGCAAAGGAATTCGACATTGAAGGAAATTCGAGCGCGCAGTTTCGAGTTCTGGACTTGTCGCTTCACGTTCATTCGCCCGGCGACTCGCGTGCTCGACGGTAGACGGTAGTCGCGAGAGCGGATGGTATCGTTTTTTCGGCAATTATATTGCGTATCGCATCGCGTTCGTTTGCGCGTTACATCGACGTGTAATTTCGGTACGCGATCTGCATTTTAATAACGTAATCGTAGCATAACCGGCGCGTTTATCGATCAATGATCTCTGCGGATTAACGTTAACGAACGTTCGTGTGAAAGTTGGTGTCCTTATAATATCCTTTTATTGATACTTATAATTTCGGTTCACTTTTTCCTATCGTGTCGCGTTGATCGTTCGCGATATCGTGAATTTTCGATCGTCGAAATGGTTCGCGAATGGTGCGATGGACATTGTCTTCGATATCTGATTTTTCGTGGAAGGAGGATCGCCGGCTGATAAGACGGCAGGAATGTTCGAGACAACGGCGTCGATCATCATCAGCAGCAGCATCATCGTCATGGCTTGCTGTGGCAGGTATTTACGAAAAATACTGTAAGGTATGGCTGGGAATGTGCGGGTAAGTTTGTCATATTTGTATAATAATTCGGCGACTATATATTAATTTTGTATGTCCACATCTTTTATATATCTATATACTTTTATCTTTCTTTTTATCGGAAATTGGAATGCGCTTGTTTCTCTTTGTATATAAAAAGTACGAAAAAGTACGCATGTGACAAAAGCTATTATTACGCAGTATCGAGTTTCTATCGGATTATCTTGTAAGCCAAATTGAATTCTTGAAATTTCATTTTTTATCCATAATAGTGAGTAATATTTATTTATAACAATTTAAATATTCATTATAACATATAACTGATCTCTAGATAAAAATTCAATACCGTGTTTGAAACGTAATAAATATCTTCGACCATCGAAAAACGGTTCTTTTACTTTCGCGAAGTTCGATGCGTACTTGTTGAAAAAATTGTTTTCCTCTATTCTTGTGTCGAAGAATCAAGGCTTACAAGTGTATTCGACGACTGTTATTCTCTCGTCATATATTATATCAGAGTTCGTTTGTATAAAGTTATCGTAGCGGTCGTTAAAGTTTCTTAAAGTCGATCATTTTCTTATAAAGAAGATTAATATTTTTTTTGGCATTTTATGTTTAAAAAAAATCGTATGTGTGAATTCTTGAATAAATACAAAAGTCACCTATATTCTCTGAATAAAGAGTAGATTCTTTTCTTTATAGTAGAATTTCTTTCACACATATTAAATTATATCGGAGAAACACCAAAAGCGATCAGCTTTTGTGTTTAAATTCGTTAAATTCTAATAACGTATTGTTTACAAATATTTGTTATCTTTCTATACATATAAATATGTATATACATATAGAATTTTTATAACATGAAATATTTGGGAATATTATTCATGAGGCTTTTTTTTATTCAATGCTAATCAATTTCTTTGCTCTTATTCTAATTACAAATTCTAGCAAAATTTTAGCTAAATAAAAAGTCATGTCGTTATGTCGCGATCTAAGGCCGATATTACATTTATCGTACGAAAAACTTTTTAAGCGCATTGATTAGCTAATTTCTAGAGACTCAAGATAGTTTCTATTTTGCAGCCAATCAATATGCTTAAAAAGTTTGTCGTACGACAAATGTAATATCGGCCTAAGAGGCCGGGTTCGGCCGTCGATACGTTCCGTCATTTCAACGTTCGAGACGTTCCGCGTCCCGCGTCTCATCCTCTCTTCACGCAGCGCTCATTCGCTCAGCGACTCGCGTCGGCGGCGGTAGTCGCGAGGCGGTTGGTTGCGTGCGTGTCGCGTAGTCAGTTATATCGCGGCAGTGAACGTTGCCGGGCGTAAGTAACGTGTTTTCGGCTCTCGTGATCCGCGTAAATCCTCGTATAAATCCTCGTCGGTCAGTGAATTAAGTCGCGTGTAAAAGCGAAATATGTGCCGTGAACATGTCGCTTTTTCGCGTCTTTAGTTGACGTGATGTTATTCGTTTCGTTTCGCGGTATTTCTCGCGTCGACAAAGTGCCGCCTGTCGACGTTATCGCGCGTGTCGCAGGATAATCGTGAATTGTACGTTGAATCGTGCAAGGACACACACGGTCGTTCGGCATTATCGAATACAAACGATTCTCCCGGAGAGTATTAAACGCGAATATTATAATCGTTTTCAATTCTATTACGGTTACATGTGAAGCACGCGGAAATAAAGACACGAGAAACAAGGATCGCGCGTAAATTTTGCTTATTCGAGGACTAGTCTCTATCGCGGCAAAAAGTACATGTTTATGATTGTTTTCGCGCGAGTTTTTGTCGTGCCTTTGTGTGGATTATCGATTGTGTATCCTGCTCGCGAAGCAACGCTTCGATCGAAAGCAAGCATTGTGAACATCGCGCGAGTGAGTGAACTTTTCGACCTCGGCATGACAACGGTGGGCAAATTTTCCGGTGTCATCAACACGAAGCGTTGTCGATGACGCACATTTCAAAGGCTGAGCGGCGATGCGTGATGAAAACGTAGATCATTACGCGTAATTTGTGATTCGTAACGGCGTGTGCACAACGATCGTCGGTCCTGTCTGGCAAACTCGACGTCGACAAACGAGATTATAGTTGTCGCCTAGTTAACTGCCATTTTTCGCCGGTCTGATTCGCGAGTCGCGCTTCGCGGGGATCGTTTGCGTGTGACGTCCACGCGGGGTTTCGATGCGCCATTTGCACCTCAACGTAATCGTGACGTAACCGGCGCGTTTATCGATCGTCGATCTCTGCGAATTAACGAACGTTCGTGTGAAAGAGTCAGTGTCCTTGCAATCTCGATTCAATCGTGTTCAACATCAAGTCGCGTTGATCGCGTCCGCGATGTCGTGAATTTTCGATCAAAACGGTTCGCGAGTGGTGCCAGAAACATTGTCTTTGGTATTCGACCTTTTTTGTGGAAGGAGGATCGCCAGCTTTTAAGACGGCAGGAGTGCTCGAGACAACGGCGCCGATCATCATCGTCATCGCCATGGCTTACGTGCTGTGGCGGGTATTTATGAAAAAATACTGCAAAGTGCGATTGGGAATCAGGAATGTGCCGGTAAGTCTTTATCATTTTAAATTTTCAATTCAAAAAGGATATGTTGGCTTACCTAGCCTCTTCAGGCTGGACCATTTTTTCTGTTATATTTTTTAAGCGCTATCGTCTTTCATTTCGAATAAGCTTTTGATTGACAAGCCCCTCTTTACCGAAATTCTCCAAGTCGCTGTCAAAAAATACATTTAATCAAATATTTCTTATTAAAATTTATTATAAACTGTAAAAAATATGTTACTTGAACGATAAATTAGAAAATTTTGTAAAAAGAAATTACCTCAGTTGGCTTTGATAATCTTTTTCAAAATTATTGCACTTTTCACCAAATCCTTCGATTTTGGAGGATATTTTATTTTTCAATTTTTGAAGTTTTTCCTTGGAAGTTTGATTTTTAACTTTATTAAAGTG
>NW_021848825.1:2845428-2855823 GCF_003651465.1 Formica exsecta | reverse complement strand
ATTAAATTATTTTCTCATTTATTAAAATTAATAAATATTTAATTAAATGTATTTTCTGACAGCGATTTAGAAATTTTACAAAAAGAGGAATTTGCCAATCGAAAGCAAAGCTTATCGAATTTCCCCCCGTAAATAATCAAATAATTATTAACAATTATTAACAACAAGAACAGACAATGGATAAATAATGTCAGGTTATTACTTGGATTCGTCAGCTTTATACCATTCGATAGCTACATCGATAACTATATCTATATTTCACGATAGCAAGATCAATTTTTATTTTTAATAGATTTCGTCTAATTCAAGTTTCAACATTTCGTCAAATTTCAAGTTTAAAATGGGAGTCCTTTCTCAAGCACTACTCGAATTACTAACTCTCGAATTTTCCCCTGTAATTCCCCCTGTAAATCCCCCTGTAAATAATTAAACAATTATTAACAAAAAGGACAGATAATGGATAAAAAATGGCGGGTTATTAACTAGAGTGGGTTCATCAGCTTTATATTATTTATATATTTATATTATTATTATATGAACCCCTGTGAAGCACATATTTCTTCTCGCATTCTTTGTGTATATTGCATCTTTCTCTTATTTCTAATTCCTAAAAAGGCACGCTCGAGTGAGCACCGCTCGGCTTCCGAAACTCGATACACAGGGATAAGAAATTAAAACAAAAAAATGTACCGATACTTTTTCAGAACGGTTTAATAAATTGTAACTGCATTTACGCGCGGGACATGGTATTTTGTCAACGGCAGCGGGAGGGAAAAGAGGAGGGATAGGGTGAATATCTAGGGGAAGAATGAAATAAGGAAGATGCGAGGGTGCAATTTAATTTGCGATTGCTTGAGTCAGGTTACGTTAAGTTAGTTTGGCCGTCGATCGGTCTCCGTGACCGTGAACTGTGCAGCTGACCTGCGACACAAACATGGTCTGCCTTCTCGGCTGGAGGTTCCCTTAGTCTTCTTCTTTCTCTCTTCATTCCCCTTCACCATTGCCACCCATAAATCTACCTGCACCATATTGCGTCTCGTTTCTACGGATTATTCAATCTGTTCTGTCTCGCGTTTCGTATTGTGCAGACTTGGGGATCTATAGTGATAAATACAATATTTATCACACATTTGAAGCTTCTCTCTTGGTTTATCTTTATCCTTTAAATTATATTTTTCACTCTCTCATTTCTTTGGTTTACCGCAAAACCAGCGGTGTAAATCGTTTTACACGGCTACTGTAGGAATGTAATTGCGCTCCGCGACATCGGCACATTTTTTTTAAAGAAATATCGGCATATTATTTTTCGGCATATTATATTACATTAAAGTTATATGCAGAAACTGATTGTGACATTCGCTCGTGTTATTTCATGACAATTAACGAACAGATAGCCTGTAAAAACAAAACTGAAAAATGAAATCATTCTCTGCACTAAATATTCTAAACATTGTTTTTGTCAAGTAAACGGCTGCTAATGGCAATCGGCATAAAAATATAATGTAAAACAAGGACAGATGTATTGTGTTACTATATTTCCTATTTCTGAAATATCGTAAAAGAAGAATTAAATACCCTCCCGGATAAGTAACAGTTTCGCCACGAGGCTAATCTAAGGTCAATTATGTTGTTTTATTAAGGAATATATGGTTCACTCGATATTTAGGATTAAATCGCATCGTCATTACTTTCGTCATTACTTTCCGTCATAGTATCTACTGTATTAGTTTCTGGAACAGATAATTACCGAAATAGGTAATTGTTTTTGATAATTGTCGAAATTTTGTTGTAAAGCTCGTCTTGTATATTGAGTTAAATCATTTAAGAATTTTTCTTTTTCTTCAATTCCTTTTCTGAAAAAAATTAATTATTAAAACAATAAATTTGTTTAATTTTAAAAATTAAATTAATTCTGCTCTGACTTTTTCGAGATTTTTATGAGTTTCTTGTAATTCTTTATTTATTTTGTTTATATGGTTGTTATACATTTTATGCAAATCTATTCTTTGCTTCCTTAACTGGATTATATGATCGTATTGTACTTTTTGTATTCCCATGCTGAACGTTTCTTCAACATTTGACCCATATTAAGTTGGCCCCCCCACCAACGCCAAATAAAGTCGCATCTATCAAATAATTTAGTGCTAATTATCGAGGAGTGTAGGTAAGCTAGTATTGCAAAGTTTTCATAGCTTGCGCCAAAATTGACGATCAGCGCAAAACGGAGTCGATTCGTCGTCTAGCTCGACGATGCAAAAGTATAGAAAAAAAAACGTAGCAATAACTGTAGATAGACACTTCGCTAATGGAATATAAAAGTAACTTACGCTTAGAGCATCTTAATAATAAAGTAGAGTATAAAGTATGACTTAAGTACAACCACAAAACTTTGTCATTATTATGGCATTCGTATCCTTAACTATGCGGCCCGTTAGATAGCGTCTGCTCTCTGACGGCGCGTCTCTTTATAAAAAGAATCTACTACTTGCGTACGAAGATGATGATTATCGTGATACGCATACGCGCGTTTCGTGTAGCTCTCCAGAAAACGCACGATTAGAGCATATAGATTCGATCCCCTCTCTTCGTTCCCTCTCTTTCCGGTTCCTATCTTCAACCGATAGCAAAGAGTAACGAGAGTATGGCTTGGCGATAAATTAATTTTCTATCTTTTATGTGTACGTCGCACGCGTACATGAATTAAAGATTGAAAACGATACTATCAATATTATATCATTGCACGTATTGTCGAAAATTGTAATTTATCAATGAAAAAAATTTGAAACTTCGATAAGTTTCTCGATGATAAATTTAAACCTTGATAACAAATTTATTTATACTTTAGCTTAGAATTTATTTTATTCGAGATAAAAATTTCTTTTTATCTAATTTCACCATAGTGATGGAGAAATTTATACCGTTAAAAAATTAAATTATGAATTTAAATATTGTTAATACTTTTTCATCCTTCTTTGTCAGAATTTAAATCCTTTTTTTTCCTGATACAACAAGATGAAAACAAAACAAATAACACAATTCAAGTCCATTTTCTAAGACTAAGGCACAAATACTTATGTAATCATTTTTAATCATTTAAAAAAATTTTAGAATTTAAAAATGAGTTGTTTTTATATAGAGATAATTATATCTATACATACCAGTAGATCAAATATTTGGAATTGTACAAATTATCGACTTCAATTACCTCGCCTCGTCGCATCTACCGATCTCGATACTCTTTGAAACACGGCGTCGTCTTTTTTCTTACGAGAGCATACAGTAATTCACGTTTCTGTTTGTACGTGACCTGAACATATCTCTCCTTTCGTTGCGTCGCTATTTTTAATTATTCCGCTTATCGTGTTAATCGACGATCACAGGAAGTACGCGGTGTTAATCAGGCTTTTGGGTCCCTTATAAGTGTCGTGTACGTGTATATTAATGTCGTGTACGTGTGAATGCATAATAGAGCATGTGGATATGTGTCGAACGACGAGTTTAAATGGCTTTCGCGGCTGCGATATAATTAACGCTGAAAGAATGGCGAAATACTCTCTGTTTTTCTGTCTTCCTTCCTTGAATTCTTGTTGCAAATTTTGATTAATCAAACGACGTCAGAAATTCCTACGGCCCTTTTTTCCTTCTTCAGCCCTTCGTCGGTCAAATGAGTTGAGGTAGAGCGTGCCGACACGTCGCGGTGCTACGACAGTGACAGCCAAGACGTGGCCCACATTTAGTTGGTGGCAGCGGTGCAGTCGTGATAGGCGGCGGAGTTTTCGGTCTCGTGCAACCAAGACCGCTTCCAACCTCGTGCTAATTAGTTGCCGTAATCCGGATTTTGTTGCTCAAACCGTTTAGCAGGAATTTACGTTCAAAGTGGGGGGGGGCAGCTTGACATTAAGCCAGCCATTAAGCTTTTTTTTATTTAATTTTCTTTTACAGTTCCAATCTCTTGGATCCGAAATTATTTTTCCGGAACTTTATTAAATCTTTCTTTAGATTTGGAGAAATTCTATTCTTTGATTTTTATCAAGAAAGCTTAAATGTAAAATGTCGATAGTTTGATTCATTTCATTCATGTTGGAATGTCACGCATTTCTAGTCACGAATATTCATGTGACTTTTTCTAAAAATTTCTGAATGCTATTCAGTTTGAGCAAAAATGTGAAAGTGCCCCTATTCGGGCGGATCTAACGTGATCCATCGTCTAAAACGATTTACAATTCCGTGCTCTAATTACGGTGGAAATCATTTTCTAAGTACACCGCAAATCCGCTCGTTTCGCATCGTTTTAGCGTACGTATGACAATCTTCCGCGAGAGAAATCTTCCATCGCCAACGGAAATACCAGCGTTCCAATTCTGGAACAGTATGTAAAAACCTTAATCGCAACGAGGATAATTTCATGACGGGAATGGCCATTGTTTTAAATCCATAACATTATAGAGAAAGAGAGAGAGAGAGAGAAGTTTAGCTTATTGTTAGCCTGATAGTTGTATGTGCTTTTACATTTCTGTGCTCTCTCGTTGTATTTCTTATATTTCTTCGGCTCTTTAACTTTCAAGCTAAGAAAAAAAAAATCATTTAATTGAAATTTGTTAAGATAACTATACATAAATAAGATAAAGAATAAAGAGATATATATTCAATTAAAATATAATGCGTATTACTATATGAATGGTTTAATAGTTACAAGTTACAAGATATTACCAGTTTTATATGTCAAAAAGTAATTAATAATTCCGTGGAGTTAAAGATTTGATTATTCAAAGTTCGCATAATTCTCTAATTATATGTGATTCGTAAATAACTATTACAAAAACTAATAACAATAATAGAGACATATTTATTATTAATCTATATGTTTATTGTATTTAGCGAAATACATATCTCATATGCTTGTACGCATTCACACTATTCATTACATTGTTAAATGATTTCTCACTTCTTAAAATTGATTAATTACGCGAAATATTTATTTTTTTATTACATGTAAGCATTTTTTACAATATACATATATATATTACGATACAATAATATAAAATATATTACAATATTTTTACAGTATTTATTTCTTTTTTTCTTAAACATGATTAATGGTATTTAGCATTTCTTTTCCTTATTGTATGTTTAAAAACTTTTCGTATTCTATTTAATTATTACTATTATTATGTATTCTCTTATAGAATAGTTTTAATAGATTATCAATCCAATATAATAAAAATAGTATATATGTGTGCACGAGACATAGGGATAATATACGATGTTCAAACGGTTAATAAATATATTTGTCGAAAAAGAAAAAGGAGATTAATATAAATAAGAATTATCTTTCAAACTACATGTTAGATCTCTCGTAATCGATGGTATTGATGTCCTCGTTCTCCAAGTAACCGTCTTGAATTGCATCGTGTAATCGAGCGTTACTGTTGTCATCGTCAACAATTCTCTTTTCCGGGAATGCTAAATGTAGCGTACGGACTTATCTCGTACATTTCTACAAAGTATATCGAGGCGTTTAGGAACTTGCATTCAGAAAATGAATAATTTTTGACTACAATAATCGCTACATAGATATATACTTGATCCGTGATCGGTAGAATTTGTGAGTTTCTTGTTTTACGGGCAAACTAGTGTAAACTTGATGGTTACGTCTGTTGTCACGTTCAGCCGTCGATTTGAGTTGCACGGTCGACATACAGCGGGACAAGTTAGGATGTTGCTGGTTGGGATGTTGCTGGTTGAGATGTTGCTGGTTGGGATGGTGCTGGTTGGGATGGTGCTGGTTGGGATGGTGCTGGTTTGGATGGTGCTGGTTGGGATGGTGCTGGTTAGGATGTTGCTGGTTAGGATGGTCTTGCTGTCTCGGTAATAATTCACCCCAGTTTGTTTTGTCAAAGATGCAATTAATGAAAACACGATGCTGATGCAAACTAAAATTTCAAGAACTCGAAAGGATTATGTTTTACCTTCTGTTACGTTTGAGCATGACATATCCCAGAACAGTGGAAACTACTAAAACGATTGTGCAAATGAGCGAAACAACGTTCTTAAAAAAAAAAATTTATTATAATAATAATAAATTTGTTTTATTTTGAAAATTAAATTCATTTAAAAAAAATATAAAACATTTACTTGAAATCCTCATCTAATTTTTGATCTATTTTAGATAATACATCAATCTTGGTTTTCGCAATTTATTGTAGCTCTATTTGAATTTTTTTATTTATTTTATTAGATTTTTGGAGTTTTTTGCTCATTTCCTTCTATATTGCATTTTTCCTTCTATATGCATATTAAGCTTTTATATATACAAATATTTATATAGTTTTGAATATATTTTTGAAATGGTTTAAAATGCCGGCCTGAATTTTAATAATTTAAATGCGATTCTTCAGATTCGTAAAACAATGTTAGCTACAATAGGGGACAAAGGTGAATCCATAGGAGTACTTTACGTTTGTTAATATAAATGACATTATTAAATGACATTAATAAATGACATTATTAAATTTGAAATGTATAGAGTTCAAAATAAATTTCACAGCCAAAAAAAAATTCTGTTTTAGGGATGTTGCAATTATCCGAAATGTAAATATAATTCCATATTTCTTGAAAATATTTATAGATTTTTTTAAAAGATAACGTGAAACAAGATGTTGATAAATGTACAAGTTGAAATTGCGTATTAAACGAAAAAATACATCTGACGATGAAATAAAATCTATCGTGGATTTCCAAAGAATACAAAAGAATGCGGAAGTGGCCATCGTACTTTTCAAGAAGGCTCACATTTTTTTGTCAGAATTGTGCGACCGCGCCAATATTTTATCTCGCGCTGTATTAATGCCGCGTTCATATATTTGCATGTATTTCGGGACGTCGAGTTTTCTCTGTGCATGCGATAGCTATCTTTTCTCGAATATATGTATTCTTGAGGTTCGCGAGTGAGGCGTGTGAAACGCGCGCTTCTCGATTTAATCTTGCATCACGGCACGCATGAAAAGTGATACACGCGGCTCTTCATTCATTTTCGATTACGGTATTTCGCGGCGTACCGTTAATGATGTTAGATGATTTTTCGGGCCCGAAAAACCATATTACGCGATAGTAAAGCACTGCGACGCTTATCGCGACAACTTTAGTCGCAGATATTGTTTGCATAGGAGATACGCGCGTTATAACGGCACTGTCTCAATGGTAAGCAGTTATTAATTTTCTCACAGTAGATTTTGTCGCAACGTGAACGTGGGACTCTTCGTTCTTTCGTCGAGTGATATGACACTCGATAAGCATCCGTGAAATGTCGTGATTTTAATGTTCAATATTACATTTATCCTCGTCATTGATAATCTCTTCGGTAAAACTTTCGATAAAAACTTAAATATTTACAACAAAAGAAAAAAAAACGAAAATTAAAAAAAACTAATTTCTTCTTTGCGATTTTTACTGCCGCTGCGAGTTGCTAAAAAAAAATAAGAATTAATAATTCTATCATTAATATACAAAAGTTTATATATTAAAGCAGCTTACCTCAGTTTTTTGAGGCCGCCGTCTCGCGGTCCTCCTGCTCCTTCTCCTCCTTGTGGCCGGGAAGTGTGGCCCCCTTGCCACGTTCTCTCGACGCATCGCTCGTCGATGTTGGATGACGAATACCGCCGCTCAAATTCCCTTCTTTTTGCTATCCATTTCTCACGAGGTATCCCGAACGACGTGCAGAAAGATTTCTTTTGTATCTTTTCAATTTTTTTCTGGTCATCCATCTGCAAATAGAACATAAAATGTTTCATTTTACGAGTCGCGGTACCATGGTATCCCGGCGGATCGGGGATAAATGGTTAAGTTACGACAACCTTTCCTTTTTGGAAAAAGAAAATGAGTTAATGAGTTTTCATTTATTATACACATATAAAAATCTTTACACAACTCTCTGTGAAGTTGGCACCTCATTTTTTAAAATTGAACACTATTTTTCCGCGGTTTATTTGTTCTATCATAAACACCTTGCGTTCCAAGAAGGTATGCAAAGTAGCGCCTATAGCCGGTGAGACAAAAGTATGGCAGTATATATCTCTCGTGCGCCGCATCTATCTGATAGACTGTCCTGGCATCGTCTATCCGTTGACGGAAACCGATACGGAGAAGGTATTGAAGGGCATCGTGAGGGTGGAACTCATTCAAAACCCACAAGATTACATCGCTTCCATTCTAGAGAGAATGAAATAAATACATATATAAAACGCGTTATGCATTTGTATATTATTGTACTTTATTGTAAAATCATTTTTTATCGTTGCCTTTTTGACATCTAATACAATATCGCGGTGCCGTTTTCTCAGCTTTTTTCATCTTTATCGGTTTCTAATTTAGATTGGTTTGGCAATATTCCATTTTTCGTGATTGTGTTCGAAATACCTCACTTCTTTTACGTGATAACCTCGATTAGTCATTTGCGGCATCTGCATTTTGATTGTAACATCGATTGTGTTTAATATGCTTGCACCGCATAAATAATTTTTTTATTTATATATTAATATTAAATATTATGAAGTATTTAGTAAATATTTTTTTCATACGGAGTTTCAATCCATCAATCATATTCAAGATGGATAGAACTATCTGAAATCTTCTCAGAATTCTAATGCTTAGACAATGTGTTCGTTATCTTCCTCGTCACTATAATGAAACCGCATTGAAAAAATTGTATTCTTATTTTAAGAATATTTTATTTCGTCGAATTTTAACGACGCGTGCTATTGAGATGAATGCACCTGCTGGTTTATAGAAAGAGTTTCATATTTCTAACGCCGTCTGTTGAATTGTATTTTCTGAAAATGTACCAGTGAGCGAGAACAAATTTTTATACGAAAAACCGTTGCAGACAAATTTCCTGTTGAATAATATCATTTGAGCATTATTTTGTTCTACGTTGTTGATCAAACGTGAGAAGATGCACTAGTAGTGCAGGCATTAACCAACAGATGGCATCAGATTGCTTATGAAGTTGCATTGCTATTGTATTATATGCGATCATTTATATATATTTATACAAGAATTAATGGTAAATAATATGCAAACTGAATTATAATGGACTATGATCTGTTAACTGTTCAACAATCATCATATATTTGCATAAGATCTATTCAGAAAAGTTTGTCTAAGACTTTTCTTTATTATTTTGTAACTTTTATCTTTCAAGATTATATTGTTGTTATTTACTTTTTATTTGTTTAGAAAACTAGATATGATACGGTAAGAAAGAAATACATTGCAGCAAGTTAGACTATATAAAATTTAACATATGAAGAGAGAACATTATGAGACGAAAATTGAAGTACTTTACCAATTATCTTTTTCAAATCTTTTTTCGTTTACTGTAAACAACTGCGAATGTACAAATTTAAATGTGCTATTGATCTTCTAGACACTTACAGCAAAGTCTGATATCAAATCTTTCTTCAGATTTTTTGCTTGAGTAAGAAAACGGGTTTTATTAAAAATTTTTATTAAGCAGTTTTATTAAAAAGTTTTGATGAGTAAGATATATGTATATTTATGATTACATGTAAGTAAAAATTTGAAAATGTCCGTAATTGCATCTTTTCTTTAGTCTTTTATTTGCTGTCTCCATCTGCTTAATCTGTAAACATATTTCATCTTTATTGAAATATATAAATTCATATATTTTCTCAAATAGATTATATTTAAAATAAATATATATAATTTTGAAAGATTGAAATAAACTTGAGCAATGCAGAACATAAGTGCAGCTTCAATTTTTTTTAATACATGCTGTTTACATGTTGCAACAAGATATTTTATAAGAAGCATTAGTCAATTACATTTTATTATATACATTGCAAAAGTAGAGATGAAAGGAATTTCTTTTCTTAAAACTTACATAATAAAAAAATTGTTGACCATTTATTACATTGCACATAGCGATAATATAGAAAGACAATCTATTTGAAATGGCAGTCGGTCTTCGCAATATTTGCAATAAGTGTGGTCACAAGTCAACGCCTGCATATCTCGCGTTGCAAGCAAAATATAACATTTGTTGCACACTGGTGCATTATTTACTGAAAGTAAAAAGTATCGGTTAATTCATCTTAACAATATAAATTACCAATTAAAATATTTAAATAGTTAAAAAAATTTACTGTTGCTAGAAGGTGTTTGACATGTCAAACAAGGCCATAAACATTCTCCCAATACGTACAGTGTACAGGCCTGTGTCTTCAATTCTATTAGGAAAGTTTCCCTTAAAAGAAATGCTAATCGTTTCATTTCATTATAAACAGAGTTTGCCGAAAGGGTCGTACGTTTTCATTAACTTCACAAATTTCGTACTCTGTGAGATCTACCAATTTACAAAACTTGTTGCCCCCCCCC
>NW_021848825.1:2834428-2845144 GCF_003651465.1 Formica exsecta | reverse complement strand
AAAACCTTGTTCCCCCCCCCCCCCATTGCAAAATGCATTATTGTAATTTACGACTTTATGATGCATTTTACACGGATTTCTACAGCATACACGAACCATGAAATCATGGCAAATCATTTTTGAAGCAAATATTTTTTTATTCGATTTAAATAGCATAAGCTTCTTCTTTTTCTTTAGACATAATGGCTCCTGCCTTTTTGCAATTGCAATTTGTCCATTTATACCACACCGGCTTATGAAATTTTGGTAAAATCTTGTGTATTTGTGATAGTGTCATTCCGTTGTATCGTTACTTTCAATCAGGCTGCTTGCTTCCGCGCCGCGCGGCAATCGACACCGGTAGAGTTCGATTATCCCCCTGTCGGCATCGGCGTCGGCGTCGGCGTCGGCGACGACGACCACGATGACGACGTCGACGAGAGGAAAGCGTCATCACGCATGCCCGTATTCCCAAGCATCTCGTCCGTTCCGCGGAATCGCCCGACGGAGATTTTGACAGTACGCCGCCCTACATCCTCCGCGTCGAGATGCATCTCGATCCTCGTTGCCCACGGCACCGGCCACCCTTGCTCTCGCTTGCTCGCTCGCGATTCCGCGATACTGCCGCCGATATCTTCTATACACGGCGAGAAAATCGCATCGGATGCGCCGCTTAAACGTGCGCATTTAACAGCGCAGCTCGCGAAACAGGGTCAGTCGATAAAGTCCGAACGAGTGTTTGTGCGCGTCCGGAGTGTACCCTGACTGGTCTGGAAAACGAGCGTCGATGAAATTGTTGAGGCATGGATAAGTTGACGCTTTTTAATCTGGAACAGCGTCTTGAGTTTCGCGAAGAATTGTTTTCGATTCGAGAACTTTTCCGCTCGGTTATAAACGGAGATAAAGATGATTACGAGTAAATTCAACGAGGCGCCCCGAGGATTCGCATGATTCGCATAGACGGTACCGTTTTTCAGTTACGCTCTCGGGGTGGCCGAGAGAAATGGCAGCGCGGCAGGTCCGAATCTTCGCGACGTCTCGGAACAAGATGTTGACTCGTTTTTGAGCCAAGTGGTGGATGGGTGTAGTCGGAACTTGAAGTATTTGAATGACTTGCGCACGGCACGGCGGGAAGGTGGTTGTGTTAACTCAAGTATGCGGATTTCACGGGCATGTATACCTCCTCGGTGAGGTGGGGCTGGCTGTCTGGGCATCATCGAATCACCGCCGGCGCGGGCGTCCCAAAGTGCCGTGTAAATCTTCCTGAAAATTACAAAGTAATCTCGCGGCGCGTTCGCGTGACGGCTCCAGAATCAGATTTCACTGTGTGTGCATGTTTACATGTGTGTGTGTGTGTGTGTGCAAGTGTTGTATATCATACGTAAAGTGGTCTTCGACAGAATAACGCCGTTTCTACTTTTGGCCGTTTTGTGTCGCATACAACTCAAAAACATTCAACGCGATAAACGCGAGCTTTTGGAATATATATATGCTTCGAGACAATCGTTGAACTGTTAATGCGACTTTCGTAACGTGATTACGTTTTGTGATTCTCCAAAGGATTCTGCTAAGGGCGGGGATCTTCTCTTAGGCGGCCCTGGGCACGAACCTGCTGTGCTTCTCATGAACGTGGAACTGTCTGTCTGTCTGTCAGGAGCGTCTCTCTAACGTGAAATCCCGTTTGGGACCTTGACGGGCTCTCGTCCGCGAGCGGATTCCCGCGCTCTCGGTCGGTTTCAAGCTATCCCGGTGCATTCGTTCGAAGGTGGGCGGATGCCGCTGTCCATGCCAAGGACACGTATCCTCGGGCGCGCGATCCCGAGAACAATGAGAATCTCAGAATAACCGTTTCGTTGCGATGCCGGGATGTCGTGCCGGGAATACAAAATCCGAATCGTCTCGTTCTGCCCTTCGTCCATGTCGTCAGCCTCGGTGTCGTCGTCGCCGTTGTTGTTTGCTCCATTGAAACGTATGAGTGAAATTTAATTGCGTCGCGAATTCATATACCGTGAAAATAAATTGACCAGGAGAGTGTCAAGCGAAACTCGCTTTCGTCCGTCTATGACGATTCAAAAGAACGAAAAAACGAAGAGACGAGAAAAGAGGATAAGGAGTGATTGACGAATCGAACAGGATGAATAATTTTGATTGGAAACTACTGCGACGGAAAAAGGTACAGTTTGTTAGATCGAGTGTAATGTGATTCTTGTGATTTTTTTCGAATTCTCTTATGTTGGGCAATTTGATTATTTTGTTATCATTTCGTTTCAAGGTAGCATAAAGATAATTTTCTCATGTCTATAACTTGAATTTAGAATCAGGATTTGAATTTGTTATGTTTCTAAATACGCTTCGTGGCATTCTTGACAATCTGATGTATAATACATCGATATATCAATAACTTTCTTATTGCAGAATACAATGACTTGGGTTCTCAGAGGTTTTACGATGTATATTGTATGTTACAAGAAGCCATAAAAAAAAAAGAAAAGGAGATTAACGCTTTCGGCGTTGTCAATTGTGTAAAAGAAATTAATTGAAATTATAATTTCTGTAAATTTTTACACACAAGTTCGGCATGAAGTAATATAATATTGAATGGCTTGGTATAAACATGCATTATTTCTATAAATATGCTGATTGTAAAATATAGGATCAGTATTCACAACAGTGGAACCTTTGTATAAATGTTCCTTCGCTTTAACCTTCTGATCATCTTTTTTTTAAACTATATCCATGATATTCGCATTATGCAGCATAGCGCAAGATATATTCTTTAACTTCGGATGGACATAAAAATGATTCATAACTGTCGAAGTAAAAGAAATATTTACTATTTATAATGGGGTAATGGGAATCCTTGCTCTTATGTTAAGTGATCGAACTTGAATTCAATGTGTTGAATAGCTTGAAATTTGTGAAACACGAATACCGAAAATAAATTCAAGCTATAATTATATAGTGAAGTAATGAACAAATGCTGGAAGAGAGGATTTCAATTTTGACATAAAACTTGTAAATTCCTACAAATTTTATCAAAAATATAATAATGTCAGTGATATCTCTCTGATAATGTTCATTTATCAAGCGACGCGGTAAAATTAGTTTATATTTCCATATAAATATTATATTATTTTATAAAAAAAAGAGAAACTTATAATGAATATATATCTCACATTGCACATAAATATATATCTCGCATTGCACAACATGCTATTATAATATTAGTTATACATATGCCAAGAAAGTCAAAGTATACATACGTAGTATTTATTATTCTCAAAGTGGATCTTATCCCAATAAAATTTTAATCGCTTTAATTTAAAATAAACATTGAATTACATGTATTATATATTACTAATCTGAAGTGCGTGCATATAAATATTTCATAATTTATGATTTATTTTTGTACCAAGTATATTATATACTATTGACACAACGCATTTTCTGTTTCTTTTATTTAAATATACATACATACATACATATATTTAAGATCTCACTAGAAAATAATGTATATTTACGGTTTCTTATTCTTCCGCTGCATGTAATTATGTTGAAAAACAACTACGCGTGTACTCGTGGGTTAAAAGTGCTATTAGTCAATTTCTGAAACATAATGAATATAAGTAAGTCGTGATTATAAATTGCCACTCATATAAAAAATGACTCATTGACCCGCGGAAAGATTAGTACGACGGTACATCATAACGCGAGCAGAAAGAGCTGCTCGTTTTCGCACGTAGATGGATGTTTAGTTGAGAATAATAGAGACATAGAGTGCCGCTATAATGACGATCCATTAGTCACCGAGAGAGCGGGATGGCCGGAAACGTAGAGAATTGCCTTTTTGAGAAATATTAAGAATCCACTCTGTGTGCTTTGTACGCCAATACTCAGAGTTTCATTTCCGCCGTTTTTATTCCCATTGGCTCGGAAAGCACGGTCATTGTCTTTCGAATTTCTGCTGATCTCACATTGTTAGCAGACACGTGCGAAACTAGAAAACCCTGACCTCATGATATTCCGTTACTTTCTGTAATGTCATGATATACTATTTAACGTTTAACATATCTAAAATTACATGCGCGCACACTTGGAAGAAAATATAAGGAAATTGTAGGAAATAGGATCGTTTTCATTCCCTAAACTGCATTAGAAGATTAATGATGTGTTTCCGCTGACAGTTTGATTCATTCGATAATTGTCACGGAGTCTGAGATATAGGAGACGAACTCTAATCTCCGCGATGATTGCGATCATATACCGAAAAATAGAGACGCCGAAAGTGATTGCAAAAGCTATCTGTGCTATATGGAGATAAACGAAGCGAATCGATACCTACGGGAACTTACATTATCTTTTGAACACACGACGGTATGCGTGGTAAGAAGGGACGGGATAAGCAATCATCTACCCATTTAGGAGAATACGAAAACTTCTTTTACTTTAACAAATTTTATGAATGAAAACATCTCTTGTGATGGTAAATTGGTTTCAAGTATTTTATTTTTTATCCTTTCAGTATTTGCTCTTTTTGGACGTATGTTTCTTCTATCGCCCCTTAATGAAAACATCTCTTGTGATGGTAAATTGATTTCAAGTATTTTATTTTTTATCGAATGTATATTTGCCTTACTTTTGGAATTTTCAAATAATTCATGTGGAGTACTGGAGAACATTGTTTGTACATCGCTACGTAGACTGGATCAATTGCCTTGAATACAATAATTGATGGTATTGGTGAACATTTTAATATATTGTCGATATTTTTAATAGGCATATGTCTTATTGAGTGCGGAAAATCTTTCTGGCATTCTTCTGATTTTTTATTATTTTCTAGATATCTACCGTATCTATTTCGGAAAAGCGAGTAACCATTGATTAGCTACCGCATAAGAATTATGTGTTATTTCCTCGTTGTTACTACGCCAGATGTATACCATCATTTACAAAGTAGACCACCACAAAACTCTTCACAGATTTTTTGCAATCTATATTTATATTTAATTTTTTGCCCACATGCCATTGAAGAATGTCCAAAGAAAAGTCATCCAATATTTGGCTATCAATTTTTAAATCATGTATATGTATGTATCCATCAACATCTGTGAGTTAAAAATTGAGTTTTAAAATTGGCACCTTGGTCATTATTTAGATTTATAATTTAAAAAACGAATTCATTAGTTAAATTATTTCTCGAGTAACTGTGAATTATTTTTCGAGTAACTTCTTTTCTATTATTAATGAGAACAAGCAAATTGCGAGATTAGTAATGATAGCAGAGTGATTTTTAATTAATGGTTGTTTAGAAATTGAATAACTGCACGCACTGGATGCACAACCGACGGGATCGCGAATACAATACGATAACTGCGTCACACAATGTCATCAAACTCTCTATTCTATTTGGATTATTAGGCGTATTCTCGATATATTTGTTCGGTATATTAGCAACGACTCGCGGTAAAGTTACTTGCGTTTTATCCGCCGGCGGTATTACCCTGCGTGCGTGTACGGGCCACGAACGCGTTCGAGAGAATTTGCATAACAGAAAGAAGGCGTTACCGCGGTCGACATTAAATTTCAGGCATCAATGCGTCCGGCTTTCTGTCCCTGCGGTCTTTTCTTGCGTCTCCGATAATTACCGTATACCTGATCGACGCATTTCGAGGTGCCCAGTGTCGTAACGTCGCGTCGCCCTGTCGCATTGTCTATTTGCGCTATCGGCGCGTTTTATCGCCATTGATAAAATGACTTTTGCCTTCGGCGGTAAGACTTTAACACGGGTGAGTTATGCGAGATCCGAAGAACGACATTCATACGTGCATATTAATGGATTATCTATATACGTCCCGTGGCTCAAACGGGCTCTGCGATTTGCATTGAATGCGTCAAGTGTATGATGATTTGCTCGCCGACTCTAATTTATCCGTGTAATTGACTTGGCGACGAAATCACGTAACAACGAATAGCGAAATGCCGTCGGTTCTATAAGCATAAATGATTTTCTTGCAAAAGTCTTAATCGCACGCATTCATCACGCGTATTATATGAAATCGGACAATCGCGCGCGAAATGCCGTCGGTTCTATAAGCATAAATGATTTTCTTGCAAAAGTCTTAATCGCGGCATTCATCACGCGTATTATATGAAATCGGACAATCGCGTTCTACATTATTAACGCAACATCATAATTTCGTGCCTCCTGCCGCCTTAAATCCCTCCCTCATTTTAGTTTAAACGTTTAGGGGTGAGATTAATTCTAAGAGATGAAAAATTTATTTTGTATTGGATTGAACGTTCCGTTTTTTTTTTTTTATTTGCATATATATTGTGTATATTACTTACATAATCGAAAGGTAAATCATAAGTCCATATAAAAATCGGAAAATGCACACTATAACAGACAATCGATATAAAGATATCAATCGATCTCGTAAGTATAGCGATTTTCCGCGTGGACGAGTATTTATTGTGGGGAGACATACTCAACGTAGGGTCTCCGTTACAATCAATGTATTGCTAGATTTATTTTTTGACATTTAGTGCATCATGCTGATTAAGTAATCGTCATGTTTGGGCGGACGATTTTTCTTTTTTTGCGCGCGTAACTTTTGTCATTGACGAAACGTGTCTCACTTGCGTGCTCCTGTTCTTCCGATTTTTCGACTGAGTTCTCTAATTGATTTTTATAATTTACGAATTCCGATTCCATAATCAACAATTTAAGACAAGGTTACAATTTTTTTCTTCAAGGGATAATTTTTCACTTTCTATTTTCTTTAAAATAAAATAATATAAATAAACGGCTTTAAGTTAAAATTTCTGATTCAATGTTCAAGAACAATGTTTATTTGCTCCTTTAGCTCTGTTTATATACCTATTTTCTTTAATTTTTGGATTGCTTTCTTCTTACGCGATGCCTGATTCGAGCGTTCGCGATCTCTCTACATATATCTACGGTGTGCGCCTACCGCAGACGTATGGTTTGCTTTATTCAACTCTTTATCTTTTTCTTGTAAAGAAGACTCCAACTTCTGTATCCTATCTTTATACAAACGCTCCATGTCTTCGATGATTACTCATGTGATGATTACATCATTATATATTGATCTATTTATTGGTCTCGCAGTTTTTTGAGCGATTCTTGCAGTTGAGTCTCGTATTTCTTGAAGTGTCTATCTTTGGATGCTATATTTGTCTCAAATTATGTATGTATGTGACTATTATAATATTAAAATAGAATTATAATATTGTTAAAATTTAAGATTATAAAATTTTTCTAAGAAGATTATATATTGTTTCTTATATATGTAACAATGATCTTGTTAACTAAAGTATGTAATTTTTAATTCGATACTTTAGTTAACGCGATCATTGTTTCATATATAAGAAACAATATATAATCTTTTCATCTTACTTCGGTCTGAAGGTCGTTTATGCGACTTACAACTAGAAATTTGCGTAAAACTTTCTAACACAACTTTCGTAACAGTTTTTTTGCGTAACATTTTCACATGGCGTGCATTTCGCGTCTTTTTTTTTTTACTTTTTTTTTTACCTTTTTTTTTTAAAAAGATATTTTTTGCAATTATAGATGTAGATCATAAAAAGTATTGACAATACAATTAGACTAGCAGATTACTCGATTGACCCATGTATTTACTGAAACTTATAAATCCATATTACTCAATTATAAAACATTAAACATTTCTCTCATAAGATCTTTGAACTGTTTCTATATTATCTATTCTTCTTTTGCTCAAGATAAAATATTGTATATGGTGTATTTTTATTAAATTTATTATTTTATTAAAAAATAATAAATTAGATTATTGAAAAATATTGCGACATCTCATTTACTACAATATCATAATTATTTTGTTATTATATAATGTAACATATATGTATATTAACGGCAAGTATGTGTGCCTATTTGTATAGAGTAGTCTGATATAATTGTACTTGAGAAAACGTGGGGCCTTCTATTCGCCGCCTCAAGCATCGTCGCCGATCCGTCTAGCAAAGTACAAACGGATCGGGGGCACTGCTTCCGTTTCCCGTCGTATTGCATTGGGGTGGGGCTAGCATCGATCGCAACCCTCGCGTGCGCTACACAGTTTCCACCCGTGCTCTCGGATGCGCAGTAGCCATGGGAACAACCACGTAGCAAAACACTTTATCTCCCTTGCTTTTTCTTTCGATTTTCATTCTTATTGGAATAAAGTAATCTAGTTTAATTCCCCATTTTCCCGAAGCCATATATTAAGTATCAATACAGAGGGCGAAATTATGTTCGAACATTATCTTATCGAGCAGCTATATCAAAATTTTGATAATCACAGATTTGCATAATTTTATATTTTTTTTTGCAGTCTGGAAAAACGTAGTTTTCTATAGTTTTTTTGTGCGTTGAATCCAAATCCGCAAACTGGCCCATCACGTCAGGTTTTCGAGAAAAACGTGGTTGAAACTCCCCCAAAAAAACGCATTTTTTACCATTTTTGTTAACTCAGAACTTTTAAGAGAACTATGATATCGTAACATAGGGATGTCGACTTCATACACCCAGCGCCCAACGCGCAATTCTTGGATTGATATTAGCTTTATTAACGGCGTAAACTAACGCATTAGAATCTATGATAACGGTGAAATTCAAACCATGTCAGGTGTGTTAGCAGCTTCCTCGAGTTCGTATTTTATAGGCTTAGGGAGCAATAGCGGATGCCCGCGCAATATATTCAGGTTATGAAAATTATGCACGCGAATGCATGTGTCTTTTAGTTCTAAGTTTTGTGATAATAATTATAATGCGTATAATATTATTTATAAGCTGAGATCAAACCTTTTGTTAAGATTCTAAATTATAATCATTTAATGCCAATAAGATACACGGTAGATTTACAATGGGATAAAATAGTTCCTAAAGATTTTAAGAACTCAATGAAGCGCAGGAAAGTTTGTTTCCAGACATGCGTCAAATTAGATAAGCCTTACAGTAAAGCTCATATGCAAGTATTTTATACAGTTGAACGTGACGGGTGCTATCCTGACTTTGTTTTGTACTAACGCGCGAAGTCTTTTATTTACTTGATTATTGATCGTGCTTATTGAGAAATTATTTATATCGTTGGACTCTTTATTTATACAAGTCGCGTGTTGAATATTTGTTAAATGTTTTTAGTAGATCTTTATTAAATATTATATTTTAAAACATATATAGATAAATACATCACGTTCCTATATTTTATTTCTATCTCAAATATACATATACTCGCATGGCATATATCGCTTCGCATGATAAGCATTAAGGCTTGGTGCTCCTGTGGATCGCGTGGTAGCGTTGCGTATTTTTATCTTCTGGCATGCGGCGAACAGTGATACTGAGTATGAGCGTGAGAATACGTATGAGCTTATGCGTTGGTTATTTTATTCCCATTATATAGTTACCGCGCGGTTGTTCTCTTATGATTGTTCTCTGTTCTCCCGAGACGACTGGGAGAAACGCGTCTAATAACAAATACAGCATGTATAAAAAAAAAAATTAATTCATATTTTATTTATTTATTTTTTTCTTTCGCGATTGCATGTTCTAATCAGGATCCAATAAAAGCTTCTCCGTTAATCGTATAGTTTTTCAATATCATACAATCAAGTCTTATAGCTTTCAACAACAACTCTTCCAATTTTTTTTCTCTCATACTTTTTACAGGCTTTCCACATGACGTTAATGAGTCGCGCTCGATTCTGACGGATGCAGCATTGCTAATCAGGAATTAACTGTTTCTCGTAGAATTATATTTCATAATATTTACGATGACATGATATTTTATTGTCCGCTTGAGTATCGAATTGTGCAATTATCCACGTTCACGTCTGTTCATATCTCTCCTTTTGACGTTGCATAGTAATCGTATATATCCACTACCGTGGCCATTTATATGTCTGTATTGACGACCGGCGATTTCTTATTACTGGAACTACCGTAGGCTACAAACGACCGTTTCTTCAGCGGGTGTTCCGCGCAGTGTCTGTGAAGTTGGCACGACGTTTTACGAATTTCAAAAAAAAACTAAGAGTTCTAATAGTACTTGTGCTAGATTCGCGAAGTTAGCACGACATTTTTTCAATTTCGATTTTTTAATATAAGGAATGCGGAACTCTTTTTAATTTTTATCAGGAACTATAGAACTATGAAAAGTGCTATTAGAACTCTTAGTTTTTTTTTTGAAATTCATAAAACGTCGTGCCAACTTCACAGACACTTCCGCGCAAATATAACTATATGTATCACATATGTATACAATTACATATGTACATCTCTTATCCATACATCAAATCATTATGACGATTCAGATTGGAGCTCAACGCAACGTAACGCGAATAACGCGCCGATTTCACATATCAAAAAAGAAACTGAGTTATGGCGTACATGACGTATGAACGCATGCGCGTGTGTGTATGTCTGTATGTATATATCGGGGCACACAAGAGAAAGAATTAATTATTATTGCCGAGGCAGTTAGCACGGGCCCGATCGGCTCATTTAACCACCCGGCCAGCGGCCGGTTGTTTCGAGTCTTTCTAATAGGTTCGAATTTCTTTGTAATAAAGTACTTAACAATCGCGTCACAGGAAACGAGAGTAAAATTTACGAGGGAGGCGAAAGCACCGGTTCGCCGCCGGTTAATAATTTGATTAAGGCACTAAACGCGCTCTTGATCGCGCATCGAGGGA
>NW_021848825.1:2779994-2830153 GCF_003651465.1 Formica exsecta | reverse complement strand
GGGAAAGAGAGAGAAAGGATAACTATACTGCTATACTGCTATTTCAATACAAGATAACATAAGACCTTATCCAATTAACACGGTATGTTCCCTGAATTGATATACAGCCACATTTGTCATTTTATGGAAAGAGAGAGAAAGGATAATCGATTATCTATACTGCTATTTCAATACAAGATAACATAAGACCTTATCCAATTAACACGGTATGTTCCCTGAATTGATATACAGCCACATTTCAGTCTTTGTCATTTTATTATTTCGTTTCTTATAGCAATTATTACATATCAAGTGAGACAGCCGTTTCACTATATGATTACAGCAATGTCTAATATAAAACAAAAATTTATGACCAAAAATGCAAATCATGTGTCTCTCTATATGTATATTTCTCGCACGCGTTTTTTCGGCCGACGCGACACGTAAGAAAAGGCGAGTCTAGACCAGACATTTAAGAGGAAACTTTCCCTCTTAATAGTACACCGGCCGGTGGAGACAAACGTTACGAATGAGAGCTGCTCGCGCCGCTCAAAAGATTAGCCCGAGTCGGCTCCCACGCCTCATCTCGTTATCGCATCATCGCGGAGATTCAATCTCTCGTCGGGCTCGTAAGCTCTCCTCTCTCGCGAGGAGCAATATAAAACCAGCTCCGCTCGCTGTCGATCCGCTCGCGCAGCTATTTTTGCCCGCCGCAAAACATGCAAACTCTGCTGAGCTAAGATTTACTCAGCAAGGGATATTCGTCTGCAACTTTCGCGCGTTTATAAGGAAGCTTAAAGATGAGATCGTAAAACCTTGACAATGGCGTAATCATCTATTTTGTGTTTGTTAAATTGAACATGATGGTAAAAACAATTGATTAAATAATTCTGGAAAATAATTTGCAATAAAAATGCTCCTCATATAAGAGAAGATTATTTTTCGAATTACTTTATCATTTGCATCTCGGAAATTATTTTCGTGGGTGATTGCAATATATGGCATCTTTTTAAAATTCTATGTTCTTTTTGCTTTGGAATCGACGATATTGTCAAAGAAAATTGGCAAATTGAACGATACGGCACGACCGGTCATTCGATCGCTGTCGTAATCATCTGTTGGATCGGTTAGGTAGCGCAACGGTTAGGTAAACTATAGATACATAACCGTATCAGTGGCATTCAATGTATCTTTGCCAACGTTCCTTCTTCTTCTTCTTCCTTCCATGTTAGGCCTGCGGCCTGTTCTTTCTTCGGTTCCTCCTCAGTCCGGGGCCAGGTTATCGCTCCATCTCTTTCTCGGTCTTTCTATGCTCCGTTTTCCGATGGGAGATTTATCCCTAGCGATCCTTATCAACTTGTCACACGCCATTCGGTTGATGTGCTCATTCCATTGTTTTTTCCGTTGTAACACCCACTTGTTTATGTCATCCACCTTACACAATCGTCTGATGCTTTTACTCCTCTTCTTATCTAGTAGTGTTTTTCCTGAGATTCGGCGGAGTATTTTCATTTCTGTGGTTTCTAGGGGTCTTTATGTTTTTGTCGTATCTGGTCTTGTTTCTGATGTGTATGTCATTATTGGTTTGATCGTCGTCAACGTTTCGATAGAATACATGTCTTTTAAATTTTGAAGAATTTCAGCTTTATTTTTGTATATACAAATGTCAAATTAAAAGTTGCATTACTGTTTTTTTTTTATGCTATTTATATCGCTATTGCTTTTTATTTCATTTTTAGCGCTATAAATATATGTATATCAAAGCTATCCGGCTAGTTGCAACGTGACGCGTAAAACAATAAGCTTATAGTAAATATCAACGACGACAATGGTGCCGTTGTCGGCTAATATCAACCCCAAGTAGCGCATAACGTTGATATTTTACGCCGCGGTCCCGCGAAGCGTGCGCCCATAATATCGCCGGGAATACAACTTCCTCCCATAATATCTCCGATTTCATAATGCGCCGCAGCCTTTCAGTTTCCTACTCTCAGAAATACGACGATACGCCATTCTCGAGGACATGAGTCACCGCACGCGTAAAACAAGAATGCAAAGTGCTTCAGCTACCACGCCACTTGCATTAGTGAGGTGAGGTGAGATACGAGATAGTTCAGAAATGGGATCCAATCGTTGTAAGCACAATATAAGCGTCAAGTAAAATCTACAATGCAATTGTGAATATTTTAATGACTAAAGCTTTATTACCATGATTTAGTAACATAATGTTGATTTTTTTAAATTAAGATTTGCGTTTCGTATGCTATTCGATTTTATTCGATGAAGAGCGCAATGAATATCCGAACATCATGTTTCTCGAGAGAACGATCGTCGGTATAAATCATAACGAAGAAAAATAAAGCGCCGTAAATCAAAGCGAAGGAAAACGCAAGTGCGCCGTATTTCTTCCTATCCGTGGAAATTACATTTTAATAATTGCTAGAAGCGCATTAAGAGCAAGAACATAAATTATGAACGGGGAAGTCTTCCTTTGCTCATACGCGGTATATGTCGCAATTTGTTTTATTACTATGCGCGTGATAACCAAATCCGGATGTATTCTACGCAAAATAACCCGCAATGGTTTGTTCCCCGTTTTTGTTGCGGCACATCAGGATACTGCATATTAAACCATATGGATGATTTCTTAATAAATTTCTAATAATATTTGTTGGCTGTTTTGATATTTCATTCTGCGTGATGCGGAGAAGGTCATAAAATCCCCCGTTTTTCACAATTTCCTTTAGACCTTGCTGTACTAAATAGTTAATTAATATTTAGATGATGCAATCCGTAATTGGCATATCGGTCAAAATTTCATTTATGCCTTTTTGTATATCAGCATTATTTATTATATACATCGTCAGTAAAAGTATAAATCTATATAAATTTAAATTTAAATTTAGAATGGGAAAGGTTAAGGGGTAAGTAAACAAGCATTTAACAAAACACACCAACGCCTCTGCTGGGTGTGGTGCTTGTTTCTTGTCCTACTGTTGCATGAGGTGTTGTCGCATGAGCCTCTGTTTCTACTGCCTTTGAGGTTGTGGGCTGGACTACTGTGGCTGCGTCTCTCCTTGCCTCCTGCATGCCGTGAATTCTGGCTTCTGCCACACTCATTCGTGTTTGACACTCCATTATCTTTGTCATTCTATCTAGTCGCTCCACCATTTGTACTTGATTGGCCTTGATGATCTCTTGATTGGCTAGTATTGCTTTTTCCCTTTCTTCACTGGCTTTTAATTTAATTAGCAGCTCTGTTTGTGACCTGGTAGGATTGCCTTTGCGTTTAGTGGGGGGCGGCTCGGTGATGGGGTGGTTTGCGGGTCTTTTCGATCTTGTCATCATGCAGAGCTCCTTGGTGCTGGAGTCCGTTGCTGTGGATAGGGTGGATGGTGTTTTGGGCATGTACTGCTTTTCTATGCTTTCTGCTAGCTCCTCATTGCTCTCTCCTTCACTGGGTAGTAATGTGCTTTCTTGCATGATCAAGTTAAGATAAGAGTAGGGCGTAAGATTAATGAGGTTATAATTAGTCCATTTATTATATACATGTACTCATATGCATCAGTAATCCCTTCCCTAAATACAGAAAATATTACGTGACATTTTACTCCACACAGCAGAATGCATCATAAGGATATCCTGATGAAAAAAAGGAGTAAATGATTATTGTAACACAATAAACATATGCACAATTTCAACAATAATTAATAATAAACGTACAGGTTTGTTAAAAAATTAATACAAATAAATTATAAATAGCATTTACGAACCAGCGCAGTTTTTAACGCGCGTACTTTATTGTAATTATAAACCAATAATTATTTCTGTGAAAATAAACGTTTCAGATCCTTTTTTTAGGCCATCCTCAGCGCAAATAATTAATAATAAAGAAATTTGAATTACATAATTACATACATGGTCAGTGTTCAGACAATGTGTAAAATAAATTTAAGTTGTCAAAAATAATATAATTATGAATAATAACATGATGTTTAAATCAGACATAATGCTTATAAAGTAAAATTGACATTGAACGAATAAAAATACATAAATACTGTTACTCAAGGTCTCGATACGCAAAATTATATAAAAACTGTCAAACTTGCGAAGTCAAACGGTGCATTAAATTCTTGTGTTAATGGGGAGATGGAAGTTATCGTAGTGTCTCCACCCCTTCTTCGGTTGTTCGACCAGGAAGTGGTAAAAAAGAGGTCGATGGCATTTCATGGCATCTTGTGTACATCACATGTTACCAAATTGATATTAAAATGTATTAAAATATCATAGTCAGATAGGTGTAATCACTGCACTACGTAATAAAAATTTACATACCAAATGGATGTGACTTCTACCGTTATATATACAATATAATTTCGCAGGATTTTATTGTGTTTAATTATTTTTGCATTACTGGTATTTTCCATCATCGATTCCATATTTATTTGTTCTATTGGGCTTGCCATTTTTGGTAAATAATTTATTATCTAGGAGATGGATATAAGATATACAGGGTCATTATCGTTGTGAGCGTATGTAGAGCTTTTTCATTTAATATAATATAGGAAGAACTGGCCAATCTGTTCTTTTTTTCGCACACAGATAGAGAAATAACATTAATTTTTATGCAAGAAACGTAACGCTAACAGCATGCATAGAAGATCATCAGTTTCAACCTAAAAAGTTCTGGAACGGTCACTGGTGTTCGGTGTGGACCGTAAGTTTTATTCCAAATTCAGGAAATGCCAAATTGAGAGATAGCCTCAAAGTACAAGTACATTAATTTGTTTCTTTAATTCTTTATAAAAAGATGTATTGTTAAAAATATATTATATATAAATATTCCTTCCCTCACTCCGTACCTCTTGTCAGAGGATAGTGACCCCTCTACATATATCTACGATATGCGCCTTTTATGATTTTCCGCAGATAAATATATAAATATTTTAATTAATTTTAAAATTAAATTTATTAAAAAGAAAGAAAAAACGAAAAACATATTGTGTTTCTAATTTTAACATTTTATTTTCGTCTGTCAGTAGTGAAATACATCGAAGAAAATTAGTTTTTTCATATATTATGGCCGTGTTCCGATATTCACTGCCAGTACTGAAAATCTATAGTTTACGTCACATATACTATAGATTTTCGGTACTGGCAGTGAATATCGGAACACGACCTATCTTATTCATTTTTGAAAATATAAGTTGATAAAGTGACACGACCAATGAAACTTTGTTCTTCCATTTTGGTTTTGTACATGTCTCTCAGAAGTTTTCGTTGTTTGGTTAATTCTTCTTGATGTTTTTTATGAACTGGAGCGATTCCCGCATTAAAATTTGATTCAATCGATTGTTATATGTTGAAAAGTTCGCTTTCGTTTGCCATTTTGATGCTATTGTAAATTGATGCTATTTTTTTATTTTTTAATATAAATCATTTCTGAAATTAAGCTTTTATGTGTAAACGGTTATCTGTCTAGAATATCTACATTCCAGTCAAATTCATAATTAAATTCTAATTTGTGGTCCGTTATCACAGAATAATTTGTCGTGATTCTCTTGTTTTTTGATGTTCTGAGATATAAATATTTACTTACATTCACATAAAATATTAAATATATATTTTTCCACTAATTAATATTATATTAATATCAATATTATATTATATTGATATGAATATTGTATCTTAGTAATTTTTGATAATTCTAGCTTAACTGATTCTCACTTATTGTTGCTGAGATAACTTTGGCATGCGCTTCGGGCAGGAGCGAGGGTAGAGGGAGAGAAAGGAATTAAATCTGCGCCGAGTTCCGTTTCCGTTGGACTTTCGTTCGTCGACCCCCTAAACTACTCGCACTCATTGTCGCACTCAGAATTGCATCTCATTTTCATCGGTATCATTAAACGTCATATCGTATATAGAATGAAAAATCATTTGTCACATTAAAAATATGTATTTACAAGTAAAAAATTTATAATCGCGCTTTCAATGCGATGGAAAATAAGAGCGAAAATAACGAGGGATTTTATACAAGACGTATTATAATAATTGTTACACTTTACATCTCTTTTATACCGTATTGTTATAAAATAAAATAATTAACCATATTGTTATAAAATAAAATAAAAAATTATTATCATTTTAATTTATTTTAATTTAATTTAAAATCTCGGTATAGTTTAATTTTAATTTAATTTAAAATACGGTTTTTTAAAAGAGATGTAAATTTAAAAGGGATGCATGCTCTCCTTATGTATTGTCTTCCTATATTCGTAGCCCTGGCAGAAACCTTTAGAAAACGCATCCTTACAACATTTTTTTGATATTGTATGTGGCATGAGTTGAGTTATTAAGGTTTGCTGTTGACGTGTAATATCTCTCGCGCTCACAATTGTTAATTAGCGCTGAATATTTTTTTATACCAGGGTTGGTTAAAAGAATTGTTTTATGATCTTATTTTTTTTATACATATACATATATTTGTAACACGATAACGACACACAAACGTATACTGATCATGTGTATGTTTGTGTGTCATTGGCTTAAAATAATGAATGGTGCTTTTCTACCATACCTCATTGTATTTTCTCCTTATATATATATATTATAATTATTTTCTTGCTCCTTTTGAAATGATCTGTGAATGAAATATTATTTGTATAAGTAATCTAAATAATTCTCCCGGCCGCATAATTTGATAAATAGAACTTACCTGACTTTTGCGTTTAATTCGACGTTAATTGTCTTCAGTCTTAAGCAATCGCTTTGGACTGTTTCTAATTCTTGAATTGCTCTATTAGCAATATTATATTGTTCTGTTACTTCTTTTCGTAGCGCCTTAATTTTGTTTTTATATTTCCTCTTTAAATTTTGCTATTGTTCGCGCACGTCGTTTGTATCTGCGGCTTTTATTTGTTGCAGTCAGTTTTCCAAACCTCTTTGATAAGTTACAAAGTGGCTGAAGTGAGGGGGGAGGGGGATCTGAGGCGACAGGAGGCACGTACCAAGCATCCCTTCCGTGATAGCGGCACTGTCTATAGCTTAAAAATTATTCCTTAGATTTGGTTCTCTTATAAAATCTGCATGTGCATTTCTATACTTATATCGCCTAATTAATTATGAAAAAATATGAAATACATTGGATGATGTGAGTAGTAAACTTAGTAAATTATATTTTGGTGAAACGCATTTATCGTTAAATACTTATTGTTAAATACCACGTTAGAATTTTTTCAGCTATTAATGCATTCACTATAATATATGTTTTGTTTAGTCCGTAGATGATCATAAAGATTCAGTCGATCGTAGAGGCTCCTTGATTTACTACTACTCGACATATTTTATCGATAACATTTGCACATTCCTTTAAGTAGAATTTTGTGGTAGTGGTAGGTTGGTAGGGTAACTTCATTTTATCTTTAAATTTTAATTCGATTTTTTTATTTGGTATTTTAACTGTATACTGTTCACGTTTTTTAGTTGATTTTTCAAATGTTAGGTATCCCTGTTGTAACAGAAAAAACTCCATTAAAAACTTTATAACTGAAAACGGTGAAAATAATTATAATAACAATATAATTGTTACAAAATAGTGCAGCAAAGTAGTACTTGTCGTCTAGCTATAGTGGCTCCTATACTACTTGTAATTACATGTATTCGATTATTTATAAAAATAGGCTACCCGACGAAGTTTTTTAAATTATCCGCAGTGACGTTGATGATGCCGTTCTTAGCCTCCTTATTTAATATTTTATATGCCACTCTCCTGTAGATATTTTTTATATGCTATTTTAAATTTCTTATTCCCGATTCCCGGCAATAATATTGTATTAGCGCTATAAGCGCTTTGTTTCCTATATTGATTTGTTCTTGGCGTATACCGCATTCGATTCTAGCCATCGGAACAAGATATTGTTTCGCGATGGCGATTTTTCTTCTGTAATGTAGCCTGGTACATAAATCATTTCCATGCGATCTCTCAACGGCTTTGAAATATTTTCTATTTTATTGGCTATACAAATAAACAACATCTTTGATAAATTTATCGGGATGTCTATATAATTATCTATGAAGTTGCTATTTTGGTTAGAATCAAATATTTCCAGTAATACGGAAGCTGGATCCTTTCCGTCTCCCCTAAAAAATGTTGTAATGATGCAAAGATATAAAAAATATAAAAAAATACCAAAAAGATGTTCTATTTTACAATCCCTTACATTAAGGGGCATACCCGTTTAAAACCTCGAAAAATGAGTAATAATAAATTCGTTTTATCTTGAAAATTAAATTAATTTAAAAAAAATGTGAATTACTTACTTGGAATCCTTATCTAATTTTTGATTTATTTTAGATAATACATCAATCTTGGTTTTCGCAATTTATTTGAATTTTTTCATTTATTTTATTCGATTTCTTCAATTTTTTCGTTTATTTCAGTTATTTTCTTTTTATAGTTTTCTTCTAATTCTTTTCTTGTTTTCTTAACTGATTTCTATATTTTTTCTTTATTTTTCGGATTCCCGCATTAAAATATTTTTCGACAATGTCTATATAATTATCTATGAAGTTGCTATTTTGGTTAGAATCAAATATTTCCAGTAATACGGAAGCTGGATCCTTTCCGTCTCCCCTAAAAAATGTTGTAATGATGCAAAGATATAAAAAATATAAAAAAATACCAAAAAGATGTTCTATTTTACAATCCCTTACATTAAGGGGCATACCCGTTTAAAACCTCGAAAAATGAGTAATAATAAATTCGTTTTATCTTGAAAATTAAATTAATTTAAAAAAAATGTGAATTACTTACTTGGAATCCTTATCTAATTTTTGATTTATTTTAGATAATACATCAATCTTGGTTTCCGCAATTTATTCGAATTTTTTCATTTATTTTATTCGATTTCTTTCAATTTTTTCGTTTATTTCAGTTATTTTCTTTTTATAGTTTTCTTCTAATTCTTTTCTTGTTTTCTTAACTGATTTCTATATTTTTTCTTTATTTTTCGGATTCCCGCATTAAAATATTTTTCGACATCTGCTTGTACATTTGAAATGTTGTTTGGGTCTGCAAATGTTGTTATATATTTTTAACAATATCTATAAACCATATCTGTAATAATATATAAAAGATTTTAAATTGATTATATTAATAATTTATAAATAATATAATGTGTCTTACTTAAGAGAACTACTCGACTGAACGCATCGTTATAACTGTTTTTTCTTCTTTTCTATTTTTTTTCTTCTTTCTGATAGATTGCCATCTCATGAAAGGACGCAGAACCAAGGTTTAGATACCTATATAATACCTCTTCGTTTCGAATGGAAAACAGTTCGACTGCACAGATTAGCCTAGGTTCGCCGAGGGCGAACTTACTTGTTAGGGCGGATCCGGCGAGCCGTAGGTGTGTATGGGAATTGCGGGTCGTGCTCATTAATTATATCCGACGTGATCTATCTGGATCACGGCTGGTTGCGCGGTCGTTGGAGAGTCACCACGTGCACTGCGATGTGGACGTCGTGCACGCTGCTTTGCTGGAGTCTCACAAGAGGCAAAATCGTGGCAAGCGTTCAATTGGCGTTTTTGTTTAGTTTATCTCTTTTTCGCTTCTATAACATTAGTCGTTCTGCAAGTTGAACACGTCCATACACACTGTCTCAACATATTTAATATAAAGCAATACATTCTTAATTCTGGTAAGATTCTCTTAAAATATACGCCAATCGGTGCATTTCATTATTAAGGATTTCATTATTAGGGATTTCATTGTTATGGCCGAAAAGGCCGTATATTTTTATTTATTTCATCAATTTCGTAATTGGTGAGATGTACTCTTTTGCAACATTTATTTTGATTACAAAACTCATTAGTGCATTTTTCCATCTCGTGACGCATCTTGTATGGATTTCTCAAACATACGCGAAGCATAAAATCACGGCAAATCATTTGTTATATCAAATGTAACGACAAGAATCGAAAAAGACAACACGAGCGATAGTAAACTACAGAATATAACGACAGTACCTATATTATAAAGCTATATTATAAAGATATGATTTATGCACACGTGACATTGGGTGCATTCAAGGGACACAATCGTTGAGTAGCGATCGAACGTGTTTAGTGAGGTCTAGTAATGAATGAAACGAATACAATGGAGACGCGCTAAAGAAATTTTTGAGTTATATTGATTTATACGATGAAAAAGTTGATTTTGTAAAGAAGTTGTCTCTCGAAATTTCAAGAATTGTAATGGCGTTGCTAGACTAGATTTCCTCAATCTGCTATTGGTTGTTCATAACTCAAATATGAAAACACGCCCGAGCGTGTATTCATTCTTTCTTGATTCATACTCATATTTACTGCATGTTGGGGGAGCAAACGGATTGACAACCGAGAGTCCCCCGAAGCCGTTCCTTTCTTGTCCCCACAACTCACCATGGAATCGGCACATGGGCCCTTGTGAGGCCCTTTGGGGAGCACTACGCTGTGACATCGCTTAGCCGTCGCCTACAGCCATTCGCTATTCAAAATAGGCGACGTTACCAGGAGTACCACGAGGAGGTGGATGCACAACTAGAACGTGAGAGGCTAATGGTCCTAACAAGAGGACTAGTAACGCAAAGCGCTTCGCATCACGTCCCTACTATGGCCCTCATTCACCAAACCCACCGCTCTCGGTTCAATTTTTTCGTTTATTTCAGTTATTTTCTTTTTATAGTTTTCTTCTAATTCTTTTCTTGTTTTCTTAACTGATTTCTATATTTTTTCTTTATTTTTCGGATTCCCGCATTAAAATATTTTTCGACATCTGCTTGTACATTTGAAATGTTGTTTGGGTCTGCAAATGTTGTTATATATTTTTAACAATATCTATAAACCATATCTGTAATAATATATAAAAGATTTTAAATTGATTATATTAATAATTTATAAATAATATAATGTGTCTTACTTAAGAGAACTACTCGACTGAACGCATCGTTATAACTGTTTTTTCTTCTTTTCTATTTTTTTTCTTCTTTCTGATAGATTGCCATCTCATGAAAGGACGCAGAACCAAGGTTTAGATACCTATATAATACCTCTTCGTTTCGAATGGAAAACAGTTCGACTGCACAGATTAGCCTAGGTTCGCCGAGGGCGAACTTACTTGTTAGGGCGGATCCGGCGAGCCGGAGGTGTGTATGGGAATTGCGGGTCGTGCTCATTAATTATATCGGACGTGATCTATCTGGATCACGGCTGGTTGCGCGGTCGTTGGAGAGTCACCACGTGCACTGCGATGTGGACGTCGTGCACGCTGCTTTGCTAGAGTCTCACAAGAGGCAAAATCGTGGCAAGCGTTCAATTGGCGTTTTTGCTTAGTTTACAATTTACAAAACTCATTAGTGCATTTTTCCATCTCGTGACGCATCTTGTATGGATTTCTCAAACATACGCGAAGCATAAAATCACGGCAAATCATTTGTTATATCAAATGTAACGACAAGAATCGAAAAAGACAACACGAGCGATAGTAAACTACAGAATATAACGACAGTACCTCAATGCGGCTATATTATAAAGTTATGATTTATGCACACGTGACATTGGATGCATTCAAGGGACACAATCGTTGAGTAGTAGCGATCGAACGTGTTTAGTGAGGTCTAGTAATGAATGAAACGAATACAATGGAGACGCGCTAAAGAAATTTTTGAGTTATATTGATTTATACGATGAAAAAGTTGATTTTGTAAAGAAGTTGTCTCTCGAAATTTCAAGAATTGTAATGGCGTTGCTAGACTAGATTTCCTCAATCTGCTATTGGTTGTTCATAACTCAAATATGAAAACACGCCCGAGCGTGTATTCATTCTTTCTTGATTCATACTCATATTTACTGCATGTTGGGGGAGCAAACGGATTGACAACCGAGAGTCCCCCGAAGCCGTTCCTTTCTTGTCCCCACAACTCACCATGGAATCGGCACATGGGCCCTTGTGAGGCCCTTTGGGGAGCACTACGCTGTGACATCGCTTAGCCGTCGCCTACAGCCATTCGCTATTCAAAATAGGCGACGTTACCAGGAGTACCACGAGGAGGTGGATGCACAACTAGAACGTGAGAGGCTAATGGTCCTAACAAGAGGACTAGTAACGCAAAGCGCTTCGCATCACGTCCCTACTATGGCCCTCATTCACCAAACCCACTGCTCTCGAATCGTATACATTCTTTGGGTTGAAAATGATAGTAATTTTGTAACGGGGTTACTTTTCGCGAGAGCGCGCGGATGAACTCGGTCGGGATCAGGACTCGTGAAAAGGTGAGACACACGAAAAGCTTTAGTTATAATGCAGCGTATTTATTCGCCTCTTTCGGCAATGGTCTATTTACAATATGTTGCGTGAAGCTAGCGCGCGACGGATAATGCAACGCGTTAGATGCAATTCGCGTTCGTTAGTCGGTGCGCAATGTTCGATGTATCGAACCGCTTAGATATTATATACCCGAGTTGTATACCCGAGCGTCTAACGGTAACCGCGTCGTTCGCCCCCGGGTGGGGATAATGACGTGTTGTTTTTCGGCGGGTAATTACGGTAAACACGTCATCTCCCCTGGTCGAAATGGCGCGGCGTTTCGGCGGGTGTCGCTCGGGCTTTTACGGCAGCACTCGGCGGTGTTCGGTTTTCCGAGCTTTTCGTTACGGCGACCGTGTAACGGTCGTACGGTTGTTTGGCATAATCATTTATCCAAGAATGGGCGCTCGGCGCCTCTGCCCCTGCCCGGCTGGTGTTCGCCGGGCGGCAGACTTCCGGCGGTCTACTGCCGGGTAACGATGGGGGGTGCATCGTTACAATTTAATTTAATTTTTTTTTTATATAATTGATAGATTTTTCTATGTTATTATACACGATTTCGCACATTTTTCGAAGTTGATTGTTAGACGTTCGGCCACAATTAAAATTATAAATCATTTACATATAGCGGGATTCGATTTTATTAATGGGCGAGCTAACGTGCTTCTCGCGGAAAGATGCGGAAGTCCCATGGGTGTGTGCGAGTTCATTCCACTTGTTTCTAGATGAGCGACGGCGAAGTCTCGAGGCGGTGTATAGCGGAGCTTCGTGGAAAAGGACGAAATAGTATCTACAAGGTGGTTACTCTTATACATTGGCATTAGCTAGCGCGTGCGTGCGTGCATGCGCGCGCGCGTCGACATTCATCACCCAGAGAGAGATATTATGCAGCGTATCGTGGCGCATGCACGCATGCACTTACGCATACGCACACGCGCGGGTAGAGTAAATCTAGTTGGTTGACGGTGCCGATTGCCGCTGAAACACTACCCGATCATCAGTCGTGAAAGTGTAGCCGTGGAAAATGATTACTCGCGCCGCGCCAATGCTGTACACACATACATACAACCCACTTTTCTCTTTTTCTTTTTCCCGATCCTTCATTCTATTCCTCTTTCCTTGCTCTATGTTTCACCTCGTTCTTCTCGCAAAAATAGTTTAAAGCATGCACTTATACGGAGAGTCCTGAAATTCATAATTTCTTGAAAATTTGAAAATGTGTTACAATTTCAAATTTTAATATTTATTAATTTTTAGTATTAAATTAGCATTAAAATATTTCAAATGAACTTAATTAAAGAATAACTTAATTAACTATGTATTCAAATTTCTTTTAGTATAGTAAGCAGATATCCAATTTTTCTGGTTTGATAAAATCATAAAGGCTTTCAGTATTAAAAATAAAATAATAAGTAACGGGCTAATGGAGCCGTATGCAAAGTTAAGGCCGCAGAATAAATATAAGAATTAATTGATAAAATTTAATATTAATATACGTTTCGGTTTTCTGATTTTGATCCGAAGTCTCCCGCACAAAAGACAATATCTTTGAATTTTCGATTAAAAGGGAAGATCTATCAACCTCTTTATTTTCAACTATTGATATTACCTTTCCTTTCTAGTTCTTTTATGCATTCCACTACAATTTTCTTTTCCATCTTTCGTGCTGTTTTCTTATATGAAAATAAAGTCGATTTTGTAAAGTTGTTTTTCAAAATGTCAAGAATTATAATGCTGCGTTGCTAGACTTGAGATTTTCTCAATAGCTCTTTTCATGGTTTCCAATCTTAATTCCCTCATCTTCATCTTCTCTTCTAGAATATGGTTCGGTGTTCTTCTATCTAATTCCAATATTCATTTCAGAAATTTTCTCTTTATTCTCATTTGGGTAATATTTATTTATTTGAAAAATTTATTGAACATTTCGGTCCTGAATTTGGACCATCCTCATTAACTGTCATTATAAAGATACAAAATACAAATAAAGGGTGAACGATTAGAGCGTATAGATACATATATAAAAGAACGGTGTAAAATTAGAATCGAAATAAATGTACATACGTAAAATTAATTATGGTATGCGTTTGTCTGGATGTGAGCGTACTCCGCAACGTTCACGAATGTACGACGCTGCACTTCTTTCCAGTTTCAGCCGGGGGGCTTCACTTCCGGAAGATATAACCTAACACAAACCCAATTATAGTTGCGATTCACCACACCACGTTGCGATCTCGGATTTCAAACAAATTGTCAACCTCCTGCGCCTAATTATGTTTTAATTGCATAGTATCTCATATTTTGTATTTCAATTTCGTGCACTCTAGGAAAAAGCAAGCAAATCGCATGCGCGTGTGGGCACGGAGCATATGCATTCGTACGTTTCTATGGTGCACGCACATCGTTGGTACGGACTTGTAATTTGCATTTAAATTTTAACACATTTAATAAATAACAAGTGCGAGAAATTATGCTTTTATTAAATTGAATACACACAGACTTTCTATTACAATGTAGGACCATAAAAAATCACAGCGTATTGCGTATTGCCATATCGAAAGTCAAAAAAATAAAGATTACACGTGAATAAAGATTAAATATTTACATAAAATAAAAAAAATAAAACAAAACTAAAACAAAAACTCTTTGGTTCTTCAACTTGTTCCAACTTGTTTCTTTCATTCTCTGCGGGCTGCTGCCGTTGCGAGTTGCTAAAAAAAATTATGGAAATTGATAATAATTTTATCATGAATATACAAGTTTATACCTACAAGCAGTTTACCTCGCGCCAATCGCTGTCCTTCAGCGAGATAAGAGGGGGTGGCCCTTTATACATATCGTTCCGCGAGCCGCTACTTTCCTAAATCAAATAATTACAATACAATATTTTTATCTAATCTTAATTCTTATTATTCGCGTACAGATTTAATTTAATAAATATTAAAGCTTACCCTTTTCTCTTCGGTGCCTCATTTTTCTCTTCTGTGCTCTTCGATGCCTCATTTTTTTCTTCTGTGCTCTTCTTCGGTGCCTCACTTTCTTTGTCTTCGTCCGAATCGGACAGAATGATCTGTTGATTTTTAAAAAAAGTAAGATTAATCAGGCAATTTAATGAATTGTTAGTATATTAGTAGATTACAACAGTAATAAAAAGAATAATATAAATAAGCTTACTTTTCCCAAATCCCTGCGCCTCTCCCAACGGGCAAGAGAATTTTTGGATAGATCACTAGTTCTGAAAAACCTTATTATAAATGTTATTATAAATATTATGTTAGTATGGAAAAAATTAAAATACAAATGCTAAATTTCAATTCATTCATAGGCTGAATATCTTGATAATTAAATGAAATATCGAGGCCACCCGATATGCAGCAGCGGAGTTGACTGCATCGAAGCTTCGTAGAACCAATACAAACAAATACAATATAAATCAATAATCGAAATTATAGCGATTCTCGCCATAATTATATAATTGTTGTACAATTATTATTGTACCCTTTGATTTTATATTTCAAGCATACGATAATAAACAGAAACGTATTTAAATAATTTTATAAATTTTGATTCAATCCAATTAATTAATAAATAATAAATATTTACCTCCGGGTTGCTCCGCTGGCGCCCGATGTCTCTCCCAGACCTCCTTCTCCTCTCAGGTTGACTAGATCGTTAGCTTTCTCTACATTAATCTGCAACACATAAATGAAATCCGACTTATAGCAGTGTGTCTAAAATAATTAATATTTCCAAGAATTCTGAGATTATTGTACGCATTGAAAATTTTATTTTTGATACAATCTTATCAAAATTTGTCCGTCTCGAAACAATACAACCTAAAAAAAATCGGACTTCAATATTGTATTTAGTTATCGAAATATTCGATATCGGCCTGTTGCATTTGAAATTTAGCAAGGTGTTAAATGGCAGAATATGTAAAAATACATACGATGTATCTGTTGTTTCAAGGAAGCTCATCATTTGCGAAAATCGGAATTGCTTAGGCCGCCGTGGGAAACTTGATTCCCTTTTGTATTTTGTACAACAGTTCCTGAGGTATTTCCAGCGTTTTCTCATAGGATAGTGGTCTAATGGGTTTTTTTTTGGAAGCGTTGTCTAGGCTAGACAACAATTTATTTTATTACATTTTATTTATACACTTTCTTCTCGAGGAAGAAGATTAGTTCGTGATTCTCAAAGAAACGCCGGATGAGGTTTGATCGAGTTTCTCTTTAGCTTTTTTATTTCGATGTTCCGAGGTATGAGTTAAATAAAGAATTGTTCTCTTATTGAACCGTGGCTCGAGATCGTTGGTACTCGCCAGTGTTGCGATCGAATCGCGCAGCGCGCAAGTCTCAAGAGCGACAGGCTGAATCGGGATTATATTCGCGTGACTTCCGATCGGTATATAGTTTAGCGGGCCATTCTTTTCTTCCCCGAGACTTTCTCGCCGCAGCGCAGCGCGAAGATCGCAGAGGAGTGCCGATGTCTTCCTGACGATCGCGGCCTGAGGCGTGGCGATAATAAGGTGTCAACATTTGCGGACCCCAGTACACATCAAACCTCTGATGTCGGATAATTTCCGGGTTATGCTCGTGCCAAAGGACTCGTTTGTTCGCTTTGTAATTGTAAAATCATGCCGCGACAAGCGGGCATGGAGCAAACGAACAATCAACAAGCTTGCTAGAATTGAGAATCGCAACAAATGATTAACGCTCTGACAAAACATAATTAATTAAAGCATACATTGTCAATTCGTGTATAGTTTTACAAATGAATATGAGTTATATTTATCGCACGATCGAATTGAATCATATATGATTAGCAACCGATGGGATGCGTTTGACCATGGGACACCTGTATGACAGTCGTGCTGACTGCTTCGACTGTAAAATGTTTAGTAAAATCTCTTTTTATCGCCTCTTGAACGGACCTTAGAATTTTTATTTGCTCACATATCTCGGATCCCATTTCTGGGAATATCAAATTTTATTTTTTTAATAAAATCTTGTATTGTATCAGACTCTTTAATTATGATGTTGTCGCGGGTTGTTTCGGAGTTTCTTTCTATCAAAAAGGCATGTTATGTAAAGGCATGTTATGTTATGTAAAATGAAGAAATGAAATAAAACTAACAACTAAACCGTATCATTTCGAATCATTCAGAATGTAGCTAAACATTTTTTGCATTTCATTCAAAGTTCCACTCTAATCGATTTTGTTTGATTTATTCAAAGTCAGTAATGTCACTGGCAAATGTTTTTGGGATGTGCCAATTAATTTCTCCATTGCGATGCCATCTTTAAAGCCTCGTTTAATTTGTCCACTTGTATTTTTCCGCGTTCAAGTTTCTTCCGAAAATCTCTCCATCTTTTAATTTCATCTTCTGTCAAAAATTTACTTCCTTTTTCAACCATTTCATCTAATTGAATCAGCGAAGTAATTTCTTTATTATTCTTTGTCTTGTCTAAGATTTTCAGTCGAATGAATAACTTAACGCTTTGGGCTAACTCTCCCACATATAAAATATGAAGGATATGATCCTTTTCCTTAATCCTTTCATCCTTTTTCTTAATCTTTTCAAGCAGATGCTTACAGTCCTGTTCCATATTGTGTATGATTTCATCCTTTTCCTTTTGCATTTCGTACGGTTGCAAACACTAGTTTTGAAATCGCTACATATATTTTTGTTTTGTAATGTTCGTTCAACCTCTCTTTTGAGGTACTCCGTTGGATTTCCTGTTTCATAGCGAAGTTGTACCACGATAGTGCAGCGCAGAAATGGACATATATCGTTGCGGCACGTAGTATTTTGAAACTTGAAGCAATATTTATAAGTGTGCACGAAACTTCAAGCAGATGCTTACAGTCCTGTTCCATATTTTGTATTCTTTTAAGCTGATGCTTAGAGTTCTGTTCCATATTTTGTATTCTTCTAAACTGATGCTTAGAGTCCTGTTCCATATTGTGCACCCTTTCAAGCAGATGCTTAAGGTCCTGTTCCTGCGAGGAGTACATATAGCGTGTATAAATCCAAGGAAGAATTTGTGATTTAGAGTACATCTTTAGCAAGTGCAGCATCCTCATGGGAACAATTGTTTTCCACATCCTGTAACTAAAAAAAAAAGTATTTTAGAAAACATTAGAATAAATACTGCTCGGAACTGATTTTTTTGCTCTACAGAAGCATCTAAAGTTTCAAGTTTTTCAACTAAGTTAATTCATTCATTATATCTATGTATTGTTTTGCTGTTTTTCTGTAGGTAAGCTGAACACAAAAAAAGATTAGAACCAGAAAAGTAATTATTACTACTATGTTGATAATCTAGAGAATACTACAAAAATTTTTACTATTTTAGATTACCCATTCCATATTAACCTTTCTATGATTTTAATAACTGTTTATGTTTTTCTACAATGCAAGAGAACATTCGGATAAACTTCCGAAAACGATAAACCTCCGATTGCGCTGAAATTTTAACCAAAGCTTGTCCTTGACTTGAGTATAAAAAATTTTATTTTATATCTAGCCGCCTGATCCTAGATTTTATTTGTTTCACGTGAAAAACGCATTAAATATTATCTTGAATTGAGAATCAGGTTTTTACATTTAGATTTAAATACAAAATGAACACGACCCTTTAAAATTCTAGCCGAAAATTAGACAGAGAAAACGGGATGTAAAAATAAATCTGTAATTTACATTAAAATCTTGTTTTACACTAAAACACTTAACTGTGCCACTCGTTAAACAATTATTTCTATGCCTGATGTTTTGAATTAATGACGTTTTGGAATATTTCATTTTGGACACAGCTTTGTTTAATATTGATCTCGTTCAGATCCTCCGGTTTCCCACGTGCAATTTTCCACGTTATTTTTCAAATGAAAAGTTACGACGTGCATTTTATTGTTATATATTTTATTATATATTTGTTGCAGTTGTTTTATCATTGTATCAATAGCGGCACTGTATCGTGTAACGATTAGATCCGTTTTGCGACTGGAGCATTTGCGTACGTCTCACAATTTAATGATGGTTCCATGAAATCATGTTTTGGTTGTATCTTGTAACGATTAGCTCCCAATAGCGGCACTGTTTTTCAGATGAAATATCTCAATCTGTTTTGTTGTATTACTAGAATGTTCGTTTTCCTCATGCATCAGCGCCTATTTTTCATTATTAAATTTAGTTATTTGATTTGCATTTGCGTACGTCTCACAATTTAATGATGGTTCCATGAAATCATGTTTTGGTTGTATCTTGTAACGATTAGCTCCCAATAGCGGCACTGTTTTTCAGATGAAATATCTCAATCTGTTTTGTTGTATTACTAGAATGTTCGTTTTCCTCATGCATCAGCGCCTATTTTTCATTATTAAATTTAGTTATTTGATTTTTTTTTTTTTTTCATGAATTGATTGTGGACTTTCTCATGTAATGCTGTCAGTTCATTTTGATCTTTTTTTTCGCAATCCTCTTTTTTTCTTCTTCAATTTGTTAATAAGATCTTCATTTTTGTAATTTAAAGAATTGATATAAGTTTCAAGTTTTTCCAACTCCTTATTTTTCGTAGTATGCTGGATATCCAGGTGGAATGTCTTGTTCTTCTGGATCCTGTTGAATTTGGACACAAATCTATCTATCACCTGTTTCTCTTTTTCCAGGATTTCATTTTGAGATTTGAAATCTATTGTTTTTCACTTGGTGTGATTAGTTGCGTAAGATGTCCTTGCGCCGCGGTAATTACATTTTTTGTGCGATTTGCTTGCTCATAAGCAGAGAACGAAAGTCGATGAACTTTCTCGAAACGGCTGTGTGCTCTCGTCATTAATATTCTCTGACTGCGAAACAGCAACACTCGATACCCACCACTTTAAACGTATTCGATTACAATCCTCTCTATGGTACCCGACTACCGTTAAATATATGTTTTACATCGTGTTTTCCTCGAGTCGAGTTGAATCAAGGAGCAGCGCATATTATGTGTTTCACATCGTGTTCAATGTATTGCGCCGGTTAAAGCAGCTGGTTCGGAATTGACTTTCAAGGTCGCGGGCTTTTTCTATTCGATGGCGAGCTAAAGAGAAGAGGCGAGGTACTAATAACCAATTAAACTTCGCGGTTTACCGGCTGTTTTCGTATTCATGACATACGTTAAAGCGACTACGTGGCTTATACCGCATGCGACCGTTGTAATTGATTTTGCTTGGCTGACCGCGTCTTTTCTCTTCGATTAACGGAAAGAGCCGCGAATGAATTTCGAACGATTGATATATATGTCTTCTTTCTTGCGTTTTTGTTCTCTCGTTAATGCACTGTTGCATTGTTCAATTTAAAAATAATAATAATAAAAATCAATTACAATCAATAAATAACACATCTTACAATATAATCATAGGTAAGGACTTATAATTATATTATTTGTGAATAAAGTTTGATTCTCTTTAATTCATTCCTAATTCTTTTACTAAAAAAATTAATTAATATTAATCAACGCTTTTATATCTGGTTCATATAATGGTTTCTAACTGTGAATAATATTTAGATTTTGCATATAAATTATAGGCTGCACAAGTGATCAGCTTGTATCAGTAATACAAATAATCAACTATGTACACTTTGTTATTTTATGCAAAAACCAATTGGTCAAATGTTTTCCAAGAAGGCTTTATATTCTGTATACTTCAAATAATCGAGAAAAGACAAAGGAAATAAGAATGTCTAAACTTATATATCGATACATATTATGTTTTTAATATAATCTCTAAAGAGTTTTGTCCGGAACGTGGAGCGTTTGGCGGGAGAAAGTGATTTGACAGCGAACATCTCTCGTCGTCATACATGCGCGTGCGGATCTCTCGTGATAGTCGTGATACGACGATATCTTTCAAGCCACATCCGATCTCGCACACGCGAGTACTGTACCGTTGCCGCCGCGTGTCACTGCCGCACGTCGAGCGAGTCACGTTTCCGGTAATTAATGACCTACGTCAACGCCGAGATCGGGACGAACGGATACATCTATCGGAATTGCGGCAAATAAAAACAAATCGATAATTTCAGTTTTGTTAAATGATTAATTTATATATCATAAATAAATGCATATATGTAAGAAAATAATATGTATAAATTAAAATTAACTAAAATTTATGGGTCTCTTTAATTAATTTCTAATTTTTTTTCTAGAGAGGGCCAAAAGTTGATTAACATTTATATATAGTTTATATAATTGCTTATATGTATATAATTTTTTTTATACGTATGTATTTTACAATTTTTTAAAATTTGGATCTATTTTATATATATATATTTTTTTTTCGAGAATCTTTAAAAAAAAACGTACTAATGGTTATTATGGGAAATTGCATCATATCATGTTATATTACTTGTGACTTACGAGTGATTTTTATATTCTATTATACATTTGGATATATTCTAGATATTTTTTTTGTCTTTGTCGCAAAGACTTTCAGAAATTTTGTAGTTATAGTTATTTTGAGAAACCGTACCCGTTTCGCATCGCATTGCATCATGTCATATTACGGTTGCCACTTCACGGATGGTCTTTATATATTCTGTATATTCCAGATAGTAAATTTTTCGAAATAAAGTTATTTATGAGAAATTAAAAAAGAAGTTTGGATTCGAATGTGAGGTTTATGACGATCGAATCGCACATTATGAGCTTTTTATGGCACATACCATCCGCGTATAGAAATCATCGACATAGAAATTATATGACTGTCGACTGAGAGTACCATTGCCTGTATCGTATCAACGATAACGCGTCGTCCGCGCGGCATCAAAAATCACGAGCTCGATTCTTGCACGGGTGTTAGATAACCGGTCATTATTAGCGTGACGTGAGTGTCCTCGGGGGTCGCGCCCCCTTTTTCCAGCGTGTTGTATAAAGGCCGATGGTCGCGCGCGCCTGCCTCGATCTCCTCTTCTTTCTCGCCGATGATCACACCCAGACGCCGCGACCTACATCCCACGCTTGGAGCACACGTCGGAGCTCCTCTTCCGCCACGATGACATTTTCCATGTCGTAGCCATCCTGCTCGTCGACGACCTCTTCGCTCGCACGGCGGCACGACGGGATCGTGCTCGCGTATATCGTATGGCTCGCTATCTCCACACATTGTGACAAATTTATGGAGCCAGCTCCGCCGTTATGATTGAAGTCCATGGGACGCAACGCGATAGAGGAGAGCCCGATAAAACGACGACGTGGTTAAGACACGCTGCGGCCATTGTGCTGCAAGGAAAGTGGAACAGTGTATTTATCTCCGTGATACAAAGGGTTGCCGATACCGCTCGACGATCAGCGGATGGAATTGAGCTTTAATTTCGCCGTGGAATTTCGCAGATGTTTCGCGCGACGTTCCCTGGGAATTGGAACGTGTCCTCGCTGAGTGTAATGGAACGAATATCGATAAGCTAATCGCCTAGTATGCAGGAATACAGTCTGTTCTTGCCGCGGCGAAAGTCTCTGAAAGTTTCAAGACTGCAATTTGCATGTCTTTCGAATAATAGTTCACAGTGATTCTTGTAACTGGAGCGGGCTGTAGTTCTTTTCTGAATTAAAACAGAGAAATGTAATACTTGATAGAAAGTGCAGTCACACTTAAACAATAACTGTATTCACGCGAGTACGTAATAATGAGGACGGATATATGCGATGACAAATGATAAAAAAGGGCTATTAGATGCAAAAGAAGAGTAATGTAACTGTCAACTTTAATTTACAGAGTACAAGCCATTATCTATTGAATTAAAACTTTGAATTTCACATTCCATAAATGCTCGGAGAGGGGTGAAGTTAGCATCCGATATGCAATTTTTATAGTTCTGATTAGAATTCTAGCTTCCTTTTAAAGTTTGAGTTTTTTTATCGTTAATAAAAACAGTTCCGTCGATTAACGGTTCCAAATTTGAGTTCGAAAAATAGGGTGCTAATTTCTCATCGAAAATCGAGATCGAGTACTTCTGAATAGCCTAATTGTTTTATTTTGCTCAAAATTCTAGAGTTTCTGATAATTAAAAAAAAAATCAATTAATCAAAAAATTATTATTTTTTTTTTAAATTCAATTTTGATATACAATATATGATATACTCTCATCTATTCTTAAGAGTTCTTGCTAATTAAAAAAAATCACACTCAAAAATAAAAAAGTTACGGCCTTTTTACGAATTTTCAAGAAACTGCAAAATTTTGATATACAATAGTTCTAATAAAATTTTAATGTTCTCATCTAGTCCTAAGAGTCCTTGTCAATTAAAAAAAATAAATAAAGAAGTTACGATCTCTTCGCGAATTTTCAAGAAACCTTAAAAAGGCTGAATAATTTTCTCATTAATTATCTCACTGTTTTTTATCATTATAATTTTCTTCATCATTTTTTTTCTGTTGACACATATACAAGGAAAATATTTCATGGACATATTTTAAAGTGCTTAAAGTTTCTTCTAAATTCTGATCTGTGTAAACAAATAAATTTATTATTAATAAACAATACGTATTAAAATGAAATATAGTAATAAATATATATGATAAATATTTTCCCGCAGGACTCTGACACAGGCATTCATTAACGTGAAAGAATTCCCACCCAGGGAATCCTTTAAAAATTGTGTCAATTTATTTTCGCGGTGGCCGTTATATTTTTGATGTATTTTTTTGTCATATTCGTTATGGCCATTAGGCTTCTGTTTATACATATGCCTTCTTTAAACTGTTGGCCGCTCGTTAAGGTCTTTTTTACTCTACGTCTTTTTACTCAAAACTTTTCACATTATCCATTTTTTTTTATTTTTGCGTCGATAATAATTTTCCTTCTTTGGTTTCCCTTCTGTATTCCCTATTATTTATACCCTACTATGTATACTACTTACCTTTTTTGTGCTCGGAGGACGTTCGTGACCGGTAGAAAGTATCTGGCAGTAAGTTAATCGCACATCGGCGGTTTCTTTGGCAAAGAAAGGCAAACGTGCAGCCAAGGCGCGAAGGGTCGTTCGAAAGTCCAAGCAGAGGAGGTGGCTAAAGGAGATGAGTAGCGGGAAGATGAGAAAGGAATAAGAGGACGAGGAAGAGAGATCGCTTCCACGTTAGCAACGCTTGTAGTCCGTCAAGCATCGAGACGCTGAATGTCTCTCTTCATTAAAATCCGTTTTGGCATCCCAATGTGTCAGAACATTTACCTGGACGGCTCAATCGGGTCCTGGAACGAAGGGATATCACATCCTTCTCTTGTGCACTTGTAGTCCGTCAAGCATCGAGACGCTGAATGTCTCTCTTCATTAAAATCCGTTTTGGCATCCCAATGTGTCAGAACATTCACCTGGACGGCTCAATCGGGTCCTGGAACGAAGGGATATCACATCCTCCTCTTGCACCATCTTCTCCATCATTTCTAGCTATATTATCTTTTATTCTAAGCGCGAAAGCTCCCGATAATTGGCGTTTTTCGAGGTCACGTCGGTATATCTGGCACCGCAATTAAAGGTCACCTCTCGAGTTCTGTGGTAATCGTCTTGGAGAAATGCCATACTAGAAACAAGGCTCAAACCAGATTCTTAAATTCTCGAACATTATGTCGAGATTTCCACTGCGATTTGACCTTTATCACATCTATAGTTAATCGATCAAGTATTTATTGAAATATCTTGATGAATGTGTTTCTACTAATCCCCGAGAGCTGTCATCTGTCTTCTTCAATCTTAGTAACTTTGACGTTAAAACACGGAGTAAGATTTTAATTACGAGTTTATCCTGACTTTCCAAATTTAAAAATTTTCAGATTTAAATTTTATTAAATTAAATGATATATAATAAAGATTCGGTATTATCAATAAAGGATTAATAATTATTTGCAATTCTTTAGTTGTATATTTGATATCATCGTGCTAAGATCAAGCGACGCGGTAGCGTCGCGACGCCAAGTCTCTTTTTTTTCTCTCTCTTTCTCTCTCTCTAATATTATGCTAAATGCTGTTATGAAAATAGATTAAAAGTCACCATAGAATGCTATATGGTATATTTCTGCTGTTCTAAAAATAGGAACAAAATTCTTTATCGTTATTAAGAACTTCATACGAAGTTACTATATGATATTAGTTTCAGCCGGACGACTGTGGTCGCTCGTAACATACAGAGAACGTAATAATATGTCAGTCGACTGTAGTCGTTCTTTAGAGAATATATGAAAGGGTTAAATGAGATACGACAAGAGCACGACTGATGTAATTTCATGATTCATCGGCGGTAGCCGGCCGGTAGATGCGCGGTTGACTTCTTACGTGTGATTACTTTGCGAGGTATGATATCGCTCCGACTGTAAATGTCTTCGAGGAGTTGCGCTTTAGCGTAACGGCACGTGGGCGCTAATATGCCGAGAAATGCATCGTGAATATATTTATAGCGTGAGAGGCAAAGATATACATAATTTTGCTCTTGACGTTCTTAAGTATATATTTCTACTATCCAAGACTCAAATAACACTAGAAAATCCAAGAGGTCGCAATCGATCGAGCTTCAAAAAATGACAAAACCGATCAAAAGGGTCTTTTTATTAGACTTTTTTGAAATTAATAAAGATTACGAAAAGAATTCTTGTTCGGAAAATTTTACTTATACTAGACGTCATACTAAATGATCATTATATCAGATTAAAAATATATTATATTAGATTAAAAATATATTTAAAAAATTGATGACTGTTATAATCAAAATATTTTTTTATTTTATAATAAATTATTCAATCATAAATCAGGATTTAATCGCGGCATAGGTCTAGGTGAGAGCGGACTGCGCTAATTTTCGCTTTCACGCGAGGCGAGATTTTGCATTTTTTTTTTTCTTAAAATCGATCGACTGTTTGCATAGTCAACGGTCATTAGCGGCGATAGGTTCATATAACGTCGTCATATTAATAATTATAAATTTTAGGACAGAAAATATATATAATAGGCGGCACAGATTAAAAAGATAAGGTTGCTTATTCTTTTTTGAAAAAATGTTTTTATTCTTACACGTATCTGGCACGCGTTTTGCTCTCCGGTTTATTAAATAACTTTGTTATAGTTATTTACTGATGTAATGTCTTTATTTATTTAAATGATGTTTTTAAGATTGGAGGAAATAGAGATAATGTTCTAGAATTTAAACATATGAAAAATTGTAATTTCACAAAGAGTTATCATTTTAGTCATTCTATCCAGTCGCTCTACTATTGCTCCTTGATTTGCCTTGATAATTTCTTGATTGGCAAGGATGGCCTTCTCTCTTTCTTCGCTTGCTTCCAGTTTGTTTAGTAGCTCTGTTTGTGATCTGGTTGGGTTGCCTTTGCGTCTTGTGAGTGGTGGCTCTGTGATGGGGTGATTGGTTGGTCTCTTTGATCTTGTGTTCATGCACGCATCTGACCTTGCACTTAGATCAGTTGTCATTGATGTGGTGGAGGGTGTTTTTGGTAGGTATCGCTTTTCTATGCTTTCTGCTAGTTCTTCCTCACTTTCACCTTCGCTGGGCAGAAGTGTGTTTTCCTGCATGGTGCTAGGGATAGGATGAGGTTATGGTTGATCCTTCACAAAGGGTTAGGTCATATAATGTTGAAAATTAAAACTTAAAAAAGGATTATAATTGCCATAAGGCTACGAAATAACTTTGAACATGACTTCACAAGCATGTAACTATAGCCCATAATTAAATCAGCTTTAGCGATGTTTATCGTGATATTTTAAAGTCAGCATGCAATGAAATAAAATGAACAAATGAAATAAAACTAACAACTAAACCGTATTATTTCGAATCATTCAGAATGTAGCTAAACATTTTCTGCATTTCACTCAAAGTTTCATTCTAATCGATTTTGTTCGATTTACTCAAAGTCAGTAATGTCACTGGCAAATGTTTTGGATGTGCCAATGAATTTTGCCATTACGATGCCATCTCTATTTATAAAGCCTCGTTTAATTTGTCCACTTGGATATTTCCGCGTTCAAGTTTCTTCCAAAAATCTCTCCATCTTTTAATTTCATCTTCTGTCAAAAATTTACTTTCTTTTTCAACCATTTTATCTAATTGAAGCAGCGAAGTAATTTCTTTATTATTCTTTGTCTTGTCTAAGATTTTCAGTCGAATGAATAACTTAACGCTAGAGACTAGTGACACGCTCCTTAGTTACGGCCGTTCGGCGCTGCGTTGCTAAGGAGCGAGCAGTAGGGGAACCGTAGGCGTGAGTCAAGAAATCCGGCCGAAAGTTGCAACTAAATCCCACCACTGTTCTAGATCATAGATCATCTGTAAATTGTGGATACGCGCGATTATCGTGCCGATTGTTAACACGTACGCGCCGCTATCAGTTATCGTGAAACGAAATATTGCCGTCTCGAGAAATACGGTCATCTCGCAGACTTGAAATAATGGCGTACGAGAGTGATTGTTTTATTTTATTAATAGGGATTGTAAGCAAAACAAGAAACTAAATTGTTTTACTAATCGTTGATTCTAAATAAACATCGATATTTTCAATTTTCACTTTTAACAGGTTATAATTTTTTTTATATATATTTAATTAATATATATTTAATTTACAAGATATAGAAATATTTATATTTTTTTGATTATTTTTTTTTTTTCGATATACAATACATTTTTCTTTCTCTGACTCTAAAAGGGTGTTGATTAATAATCTCTCAAGACTTGCAGGCGCGCTCGGAACTCGAGACATGCCGCTTGGGTGGTGGTCTCGCTTAATTATTCGCGCGAATGAGCTCTCTCTCGAGCTACCCGTACCTCTCTTGTAGTGTGTTCGCGTCCGTTACCAGGTGTAATACGTCGTAAATGGGCGCGCCGACAGGAAAAGAGAGAAGAAGAAAGAGAGAGAGAGGGAGAGGCCGAGACTGGCAAATGAATTGAAATTCCGATTGAGCGATCGTCATCCTCTTGTTAATGTCGCGAGGCGTAACAATTTCAACGCCTGCGGAGTGACGTCATTTTTTCATACAACATTTTATAAGCCTTTATTTGTAAAAGAGGTAGGCCCGCTTCATCTAGAAGTGGCTGATGTCATCGATTGTAAATGCATACATGAAAAAAAAAAATATATCGCAGTCTCTGACTTTCTACCGTGCATGCAATTACTCGTCAAGAAAAAAGAGAGACAAGGTAATACTAACATTTTGCAGAGCAACAATAGGATACGATTTGTGTCATAATAATGTTATCTATCAGGGAAGCTAATAACATCTCAATCTCAATACAAGGTGAGATATATAAATGGAATGGCATAAAATATTTTTAATATGTTTGCGCGATAAAAATGCTATTGAAAAGATATTGCGATTAGAATCATCGATGGTGTTAACTTTCTCGTCGATGCGGAAGCGTTTAGATAGGGAAAGTTGTAATGTGCAGTTGATGAATTTCTTGTGTTGAATTTTGATCGAGGCGATCGAGATTGTCAGGGAAAAGTAATTCGATTTCATCAAAGGCATCTTGCCACACAAAAGTGGTTATTGCTCTCATAATAAAGCAATTCTAATGAAAGATGAATCTTGTGTCGCAACTGAGTATCGTGATTCACTCACAAGCATAATTTCGTAAGACGAAACCAGAAATGTATTATTATGATTATCAGATGATTATTGCTAATCATCGTCTCCATTTTTTGCTCCATCTTTTCTAGAAGTTAGTCTAATATTTCAGCGATTGGTAATTGCATTTTAGGCCTAATCGTATCTTAAACAAGAATCATGCTTATTGCCGCAATGTAGATATTATACTGGTAATTTAACTTCAACGTTGCACTTTGCAGAATCTGATGAAGTTTTATGATGAAATCTGATTAATTTACTCAATAAATAAAGAAAATTTTGTTTCTCAAATTTTGATTTGTAACTGAATTTTTTGAGCGTGCTTCATTATTACAGTTTAGTAAAATAAAGCGTTATATAATAAATATCTTCGAGTTGTCATTTTCGAGAGAAAATTTAAATACTTCAGTATATTAAATCAAGTCTGCAAAGATGATGATTTTGTTAACAATTGAAAAATTGACGTATTATATTACACTTTTTTTTTTATAACTAAGCAGATTTGAATTGTAAGTTTTTTTAAACATCGATTCAAGATATATAACATAGGGGTATCAAGATTGATATCGAGAATAATATAGCCTTTTGTGTTTAGTATGATCGAAAGATTGTAGATAAAATGATTATACAAGATGCATAAAATTATCAGGCTTATTACTCATAATTCTCATCACGGTCATCATTGTTTGCGAAGGGCAGCGACCTTTCCGCTTCCAGTCCGCGCGGGAATAGCATAGAATCGGTGGACAAATATTTGCAGTATCGTCGCTGTCAGAAGCGTGCACGGTTGGTTCAGGGTTAATAAAAGCAGTCGGAGTAAGTGGGAAAAGCCGGAAGGAGATGGAAAGAAGCAGAGTAGATAAAGTTAGAGAGAGAAGCAGAGAAAGAAAGAGAAAGAGAGGGAGAGAAGAATAGAGAGAGGAGAAATAGAGAGAAATAGAGAAAGAGAAAGAGAGCGAAAGCGAGAGAGCGGACGGGTGAACACGGTGCACTCGTCTCTCATGCCACTCAAGAGGTGGTTGCTCCTGTGGTCGATCCGTATGAGCACGAGACTCGAGTTTCCACCTACGAATCGCCAGGAGGGACGTTTCCGTGCGCCGCACCGAGCCGATCCGCTGCGCTAGTGGAAGAGGAGGAATTTCATTCCGCATGCTATTCCGTTCGAAGAGCTGCTTGCCGCTCGCACTGAGGGATTCATCCTCTCCTTCATGTGCGAGAGTAAATCCTTCGTGATCATCGTGCCAAGTCCGCGCGCGCGAGGCCGTGGCTGAGGTGAAAGTCTCTCCCTTTTCTCTTTTTTCAAGTGGTGAAGTTGTGCTGTTTTACCTTGAAACGAAAGAAGATACCCTGTTCGCGGAAAATAGCGATGCACAGAGGAAATCCGAATCTTCCCATTCTTCATTTCTACATGCTATGCATAGAGAGTATAATTCAGTTTATCTATTATTGATGTTAGTCTATTGCCCATTTTATACTTCGAAATTTTTATAACTTTTCTCTTTTTGCTTGCCCTAGCCAAGCATTCTTTACTGCGGCAAAATCGGAAGTCCGTTATTAATTTTAGTTTATTTTTATCTATTATTATCAGAATACACAGACACACACACACACAAAAGAATACGAGAAGAGATAATCTGTATATAATTATATTTATCTACAGCACAGACTGAGATCTGGAAATAAGATTAGAATACTCTTAGAGATAAAAAGGTGCAACATACGATAAGAATGAAGTACATACGATAACCCTTTAAGAATTCATGCATACATATATATGGTTTAAGATATCATGACTTGAAGATAACGTCGCATGATTTTTGCAGATCATTTTGCTTAGTCCACATAAATTTTTATATATCTAAAAAAAATTATAATTAGATATATATATATAATGTATAATTTTAATTAACATTTCTTGATATATCATTTGGTGTGCTAATATAATAGTATTTTGCGTTTTGTTCCCTCACCGATTTTTACATGCATCATGTTAGACATAAGTGTGATATAATCGAGATACATACTTTCATCAACATTGCGAAATGTCTAGTTAAATTACTGTTATTAAGTCCTGTGAGATATTTTTTTTCGTAAACGAGTTTCCTCACTGAGGTTGTCAATTCTATTTACGAGTAACTTCCTGAATTTTTTCAACAGTCTAAGAGAGAGTTATGAGTGACAGGGATTCATAAACGAACGTTTCGTGCGATCTGTCATATTTTCTTTATTTCTTGTTATTCGATGTATTATTTAACTTTCCCCTATTTATTTCGAAATACATATGTGTCAATGTACGGGAGTATGAGTTTACACTGGCTCTTACCATGGTATTATTTTCAAGCAAATAAAGATGGAAACGCCATTACAAAATTCAGGTTTCCTTTTTTTTTGAAACCAAAGCAGAGATTCACTCTCGTTTAACGTACTCTCTTGTTTGCATCCGTTACGCTTTAATTTCTAGCTTCGTCAACGAGTTAAAATGCCTATTATTATCGCAAACTCTGATAGGCCGCGTATTACATCGACCGTAATGTTAATTAACGAGCAGCAAAACATTCAGTGAGAGAAAAAGAGAGAGAGAGAGAGAGAGAGAGAGATCGTTTAAATTACTATTCCCACTAACGGATACATCTAAGCAAAAACCGCCCGAAAGTAAGTTTAATTTGAGAGTAAATTTCTCTCGCCTACACACACGCGGCCGAAACGGACCCCGAAGAATCGCTCTTCAGGAAGTGCTGCTGTCGATGCGCGATGTGAGATCGGTTCCTCTATCCGTTGGCGTCACGCGATTTGGCGTGTAACGCAAATTAAGCATGCAATTACGGGAATTAAAGCGCCTATTTTACTCTCGATTAGTTCTTTCGATTCCGTTTTTCTCTTCCCTTTACCTACGAATATATCCAGTGATCATAATTTTCGCTTGAATCACGTTTCGTCGAATATATGTATATTTCAGGATCTTGGAAGACAATAATCTTAAACATTGCATAGATTACAATTCTAGCTGGATTTTAAAATTGATTAAAAATTGAATTTTTTATGACAGAAAGTCGGGATGCAAGGGATGGTAATACATTTTTTTTTAAATTTATTTATTTATTTGTTCTTAATCCAAGCCTTACGGCTTTGGATAGCTTCCGGTTTTACATTTGTTTGTAATTTGTTTCTGCGTATTTGTGTTAATATGTTTTGTAATGTAATGCCTATATTATTTCATTGAGTATAACAAATGAGTTTTTTAGTAATTTATTTTTCTTTTTGTTTCAAAAATACGGTTGCAATCTTTGCAGCTATAAAGTTGACAGGACTTTTAATTTATCTCTTCTCGAAAAACTCAAGAACTCCATCATAGAACGTCTCGAAAGTAAAATTACGGCGTTAATCCCCCCTCCCCCCCCCTATCCCTCCTTCCTAAGTTAGAATTTAAAGCTTATAAAATAGGATTTGGTCTCGGGCGCGACGGTGCACATACGATTACCTTCCCTTTCCGCGTGCCGCAGTTAAACGGCGGCGTTTGTATAATAGTGGCCTCGTCGCTCCTAGCGCCAGCCGGAGTCACAAAGGGTATGGGAGCGACACACCCACCGGATGCATTTTATATATACACTTCGTTCCCGTAGATAATCTGCGGTGACGTCATCGCATCCTATACACAGAGTATCTATAGCAGCCGTGACCCGTCGCCGCGACACGCGCAGCGACGAAATCTCTCGTCGAGCCGCTATTTTACTTGTCTTTTTTTTTTATAACACAATAAAAACAGTCTGTTCGATCTTACCACCAGTTTTTTTTTTTAATAAATATAAAAACGGGCAAATAAGAGACACGCGCTGGGAAGAAAGCGCCAAAACTGTGTAATTCTTCATAAATTTAAATTTATTAATTACCGTTCTATATCGGGCTATCCTTAGTAATTTGAAACGATATTAATAATAATCCGAGAAACCAACCGCGAACCTCTAATTTAAGAGACCTCGTCATTGGTGACAATCGTTGGGGAGGGACAAAGCAAACGCCAAATGTCAAACTCCATTCCCACAACGCGAAGTCCGAAGTAGCAACCGGAGCGTGCCGAAACGAGATGCACTTATCAATAGTAACGACACGAATTCTTTTTTTTTAATTAAAATTTTTTTTTAAATGTTGGGAATCTATCATAAACAAATGCTCAATTTTATGACTATATTTAGGGATCGTACGAACAATTTTGAACTTTTAAAACTAGAAAATATAAAAAAATAATAATGACGTATGACAGAACGGTATGAAAATTTTTGACAAATTTCATTTAAAGAAATTATATCAAGTTTTTCTCCTTGTCTTCTCTTGTGACGCGTAATAGACCGATCTTTTAATTTAAATTTTAAATCGTTCGTATGATTACATGTGGAGTTAACTTAATACACTTCGCGCCACGTTGATTAGAATAATTATCCTTATTGAGAGACTGATTTTCCATGCTAGTGACTTTTATTAATTTTCTTCTTGGAGAAGGATACATTTAATATCCTTCAATTTCAGAGGAGCTCCTTCTTGCTGCCTTCTTGCAACTTCTATTATCTTCCGATAAGGAAGCATTATATTTGATGCTTTCTTTTGAATTTCAAATATCTTGTTCCTGCTGTTTCCTCATAGATTCCGTAGTTATGTCTTTGACGATGTTTTTACTAACTTCTTTTGACACATTTCCATAACACGAGTTTGTCGTGTTAGCTATCCAATAGAAAATTTTTAGGGCTTTTAAAAACTTGTTTTGCAGTAATAGTTAATCCACTTGTTTCAATAAAGCTTGTTTATCAAATGAGGTATTATCCTCAGAGTAGTTTGGCGCTCTATCTTCATTGATATATTCGTGACAATCTAACGATTAATCATTTTGCGAAAGACGTCAAAGTTTATAACATGTTTTACCTGTTTAGAATTATTAAAATATAGAGATTAGTGATTTTTGCGCGGATTTTTCTCGAGTATAGATAACTTATTATAATACTTTTATCTATTATAATACTTTTATTACGAATCTTTTCTTAAATTAATAAATTTCAATCGCGCCTTACATACTGCGTTGGCTCCTTATTGCCTTCTATAATTACGGTTTTGTGTTTATTAATACTTCTATTGTTGTGATAATAATGACATATTTAAGTTTATGGGAAGAATTCGAAAAGACATTAAAAGAAGTTGTACTGCAAGCTAAACATGTCCATATGCATTGACCCAACATATTTAATGTACAGCAATGTATTCTCAATTCTGGTGGATAAGAATCTCTTAAAATATATGCCAATCGATACATTTCTTTGGTAACGGATTGCCGGAAAGGCCGTATATTTTTATTCACTTCTTCAAGTTTGTAATCGGTGAGATGCACTCTTTTGCAAGATTTGTTTTGAGTACATAATTCATTATTACAATTTTCTATTTCATGACGCATCTTGCATGGATTTCGAATACATATGCGAAGCATGAAATCCCAGCAAATCATGTTTTTATATTAAATAAAACGACAAGAAGCGACAGCAGTAAACGACAACAGCAGTAAACAACAACAGCAAAATAAAACGACAATAGCGAAATGAACGAATTAATGGGGAACGCGCCCAATGAATATATTGATATTAGAGAAACATATACCATAGACCTTATAGATATGGACAATTGCCTATAGTTCCTGTATTAAGCTTAAGATTATATCAAGAGACATGGTAGTGTCTCGCGCCAAGTCGCGTGCAGCAACAGCGAGGCATAATATACACATACGTACTACATAGTTGGATCGGTTGGATCGTTGCACGTTGCAGATTGCACTTGCACACTTGGTGTTTGATGTGTCGAGTGATCTGATCTGATACGCGGACTTATACATACCTTTTAAGTTGGATACTTGATATATTTGCCGTTATATTTGCAGATAACAAAGAGACTTTTATTAAATAAATATATATGTCTTGTTTAGTCTCTTATACATATATATTTTTACTCAATATCTTATGTCCGGTCTACAATGAGTCGTCCGTCGGTAGTCATAAGCAAATTGACCAACCACAGACGATTATTTTGAGAATATTCTTGGAATAATCGATTTAGGATTTATTTAAAGACTCGTATGTTGATCGTCGTAATAAAATATTGCTTTACATCAAATATTATTTGATATGTATTTCTCTGGTTTCATATATTTTCCAATTGAAAATAACATTATATATATATACATATCTCTCATAATATATATATTCATCAACAATATGTGACGATTTTCTAATCGGTTATAATATAATGTATGAAATACGTAAAAAAGAAATGTAAGTATAGCATGCAAAAAAGATGAACATTAATTACATTAAAGGGCACAGCGGACCCCCCGCCTCCCGGTTTTGCCATGTGACTGAGAATGATGTCACGTGACATGCCATAGTCCAATTAGGTAATACTAGAAAGAGATGCTAAAATCCAAACGTACCTTTCTCTCGGCAAAATAGGCGACAGCCAAACAATGGGATGGGAGACAATGGGAGTGTGGATTTTCGTATGTATAGAGTTGTATTTATCGTGCAGAAAAAACATGTATAATATTAAAATATGCAAAGGATATACATTATAAAGCATCATTCATATATACAGAGTGGTCTTCGTAACGGTTGCCACGATTTTTAAGGCACTTACGATAATCTGATAAAAAATGTCATGAACAGAAATTTAACAGTTTCTAACCGGCAATAAATTATAATAATAAAAATTGGCCAAATACTTTTTTTTTCGATGGAAAAAGCAAGGTTACCTTGATTTTTTTAAATGGAACCATTATTAGTTTTTTTTTTAAATAATATTTTAGAGAGAGATTTTAAAGTACTATTGCACATAGAATCAAAGAGAAATTACATAATACATAATAATAAATATTTATCCATTTATTTGGAATAGAGAGAGTGAGAGAGTATGTCATATTACCTGGAGTAGATTCAACTTGTGCTTGAGTAGTAAGTGTAGTATGAATCGTTTGGATGATGCGAATCGTCGTCCTCAGGATATTTTCTCTTGCTTCCGTCGGGATAAACACCTCTGAGAGGTATTCATGTACGATGATACGTTCGCGTATGGAGAAGGTTACCACGATGAAGAACGTGACGGACAGACACACAGAGCTTTTTAAACAAGCGTAAACAGTTTTCTTAGATATACACGCAGATAGTGTAATGCGTGTCACGCGTCTAATCACGACGTGTACATGCGCAGAAACGATTTGCAACTTTATTAAGCCAAGTGAGGCACCGCTCCATCCCGCTAAGCCGCGGCTTTCCACGTGCGCGGATTGATTAATGCACGTTTCTATGCTTGCGTACCTCTCTCAACTACTTCTCCTTCTATTTTCTGTCTCTCTTCTTGACTTGGCTTCTCTTTCGCGAATCTGTCTCTAACAGCTCGCAGTGGTGGTCCGTTTTGCATTATCGTAGCTCCGAACGGAGCGTAGCATTGATGGATATTGCGGCTGCTTCTGGTGTATTGTATAACGACGCGCGACCGCTTTTCGCTTCCGATAGGTTTCCCCCGCATTCATGCGGCTATTTAATTAACGACGGCCGACCCCTCACGCATTTTTCGATAATTACCGGGACGTTGCGTCGCGACGCGTACCGCGGTCGCGGAAATGCGCGGTTTCTCTGAGCAGTTGCAGTCGAGAAAATATTGTCGAGAATTGCCTCACGCTAAGCGACCGTTAATATTTCGTAACATGTTTGTACTACTTTCTTAATCGTCGTCGAATCTCTGAATGCAAAAAATGCACAACGTCACAAGTTAACACTGGATATATTACAATTAATATATCCAAGCAATTGCGCAACTTCAACGAAAGATTTTTTATACATTTTCTATGTAAAGCGTGCTTTTCGACGGCTCTGCGTAGAGAGTCTTCCGGAAATTTCTCCGAGATATTACCTTTTAAAAGCGCTTCTATCTTTTCTCTATTAATTTACTTCGAATTTAAATTTATACCACCTATGTTGTCAGTTCTTTAACTGGGTAACTCTTTCAATATTGAGCGATTCAAGCGAAGGCATTTTAATCAATTCGTATTATCAATTTTCTTAATCAAGAGACATGGTAGTGTCTTGCGCCAAGTTTGCTATATGGAGTAATCTAATATTGCGTAAAAATCTGCGGAATGCGCAAAAGACTAAATGATAGAAAAACATTTAAAAAATTCTATTTTAATATTATTATTATACATACGGTTATTAATATTCTGGATAATTCTAACGGATTTAATCGTTTTAACTAGAAAGATATATTCTACAAATATAGTATGTTTTCACAATTTCAACGGACAAACTTTGACTTTGATTTCTCCTCGATTTCCCATTACATCACGCGCATCGAATTTCAAATTAAGCTAGGCACATGTCAAATTCATCTCATGCACACGCTTATGGCGCGTTTACTTGTTTGGTCAGCTTCCGAAGTTCCCACCACTTTGCGTACCCATCCCCGATTAACTACAAAAGTGGATTTAATTCAAATACACAAAGAACGCCCCTCTTTCCACCCGGCCTTCTTTGCTTTCTCGATTCGGATCGTATTCTCTCCATGCACGGCGATTACTCGCAGTCCAGCGAATTCAAATCTTTCGTGCATAATCGGCAAAGAAGACAAGTGCCGATCCCGTTCTTCCAGGATTTCCATCTCCATCAGGATTGGCTGGGGAGTAGTAAACCTTCACCCCCCTCAATCGTCGACAGATATTTTTATTGAAACAAACAACATTGTCGTCCCTTTGAAAACGCATCAATTAAATTACGGTCTTTTGTGCAAAAAAGGGGAAAAAAAAACATCTGTTGCATAATTGTGCATACAGATGTTATTATTCACATATAAAAAATCAAAAGTAATATATACTTTTGATAATATATAATATATTATATTTTTTAAATACCTCCATCGGTGATTATTATTGTTTTAAATTTTGATCTTCATTTTAAAATACTCGTGTTTGAAATTCTATGTGACTTCGTGGCTTATGAAATGAGATTCCGATGATCAAAATGCAAATTATCGTCCATGATGGACTCGCGAGCAGTGACGCGATTATACAAGGCGGGCCACTAAACAAAGAGGCTAATCAAGGTCTATCCTAGTGCAAAGGCGTGATTTCAATTTCACGGGCGGAACGCTTTGCCGTTATCGCAGCAATTGTCAATGCACGAACTGATCAACAAAATTTAATTAAATAGTGTATCTCTCTCTTTCTTTATCTCTTAAAACGAGGACTCGATTTACGCGGTCTCGCGAGATCCATTACGCGTGGAAAATCGTTCGTGCGCACAATGTATTATATCTCGCTGTCGCGCCACAATACGAGGGATCAAATTGGAAATCGGTGAAAGTAGCTACCGTAAATCGGTGAATCGATTGGTTGCAGCCGTTAGATATGAGAAAGCGGGCGCGGAAACTGCAATTCCGGTTACGTCGGAAGCTTTTCCGTTATAGATCTTATGAGTGCGAGAAACCATCTCTGTTTCTGTGGATTCTGTCTATCAAGGCTTTGCGGCCCTCATATATTAACTCATACATGCATGTATGGCATACGCGCACTACGGCTTCCTTTAACTCTCTCGGTCGTTAAGCAGCAGCCGCAGCTGCTGTCGCCGCCGTTGTCGTTGGATGGTATTCATATACCGACGAGTACCACCGCATAAAAGCTCGTCCGATCGTAAGTCGTGGGCGTAAAAGTGTCTACCGACCCTCTTCCGCAGCTGTGTGCACTTCGCACATTGCGCGTGTGCGCGTTAGAAATTGCTCGTGTACACTGTGTGTATCTGGTCGTTTCCTTGCACAGAAATCTACGGTTGCCTCTTCAGAATGCTGCGAATTGCGCGATTTTATTCAAAATATATATCAAAAAGGGTTATTTTTAGGCCTTCATAATCGGACTTTTCACATGCAAAAATAATATTAATAGTGAATATTTAAAATCAAGATTTGCGTATTATATATCTGAAATAAAAATTTACAAAATATTATCTGAAATCATTATTAACATGTTAATCAAAATATATGAATTATAATACAATACTTAACTTAACTTCATCTTTGCATTTTTGTATGCAAAGAACCAAAATTCGTTCAACAAAAAGAAAATTCTTTTTATTATGAAGCAGATGGACTTGTTTTATATTTATATATTTTGATATATATTTATTCACTTACGTAATTTATTATTGTAGGTTTCATTATATAAGAGATTGTGTATATGATACATATATATGTACATCTGTCATTTCCGTTTTAAGCAAAGCACATTATGATTTTAAAATTAACGTGCATACCAAGTTTTCCATTTTGGACTGAAGTAAACCGAAGTAAACTGAACGAATGCAATGTATCCTTTGCTTAATCCGTCCAATGACCGACATCGTGATCGTGTTCTTCCATTCTCCCTTTTCTTGAGCATCCGCGTAATCGTACTTCATAAGCTCGTAAACGTATCTCTTTACGTTGTTATCTCAGGCGGAACGCATCGCATAATCCGCCTATGCGGTCGTTGTACCCCAAAAAAGACACGATCTCTCAGCGACGATGAGTCAGAACGCGACGATAAATCTCACGCTGCACCGAAGACGAAAAAAAATTATCTCACATCTCCATAATAACGTGCGCGGTTATCATTATTATTCAGCTCTTGCGCACGAGTATGTAATGCATTGCGATGTCCTCCGATGCTAATGTATCGTGTAAACAATACAACGGGACGATAGCATGATTAGTGTTGAAATGATCGGCGATAGGACAGTAGAATTTTTATTCGTCTTTTAATTAACAATATTATTAGTATAGTATACATATTATTTTTATTAATAATACGAATTAAGATAGATTCATTGTAAATAGAACTTTACCGAACTGAATGAATACAATTTTCCTCCTTTCCCCTCCTCCGTTAAGGAAGCGCAATTCACGGCTGAAGGATGCGCTTGGAGGTGAAAGGCACGACGAGGCCAACTACCAATTAAATCGTACCTTCAATAGGACCGCCGGACATCTCGCGTGCGGCTTGTCCGAGGCGGATTTCTTGACGCGGCTACATGAACTTACGAAGTAGCCGCTTGGTTTTTGCGGCGCCCATAGTTTTATAAAGCTAATTTATTAGCCGCACAGACATGGAACATCACGAAGTGATGTTCCTTGGGCGGTTCTATGCAACGCGCGCGCGCCCCGGGAAGCGCAGGAAACCGCTCAATCTTCGTTTTAATCTACCTAAAGTATAAGTGCTTCGAGATTTCTCTGCGTCGCTTTCTTACGGAGGAAAGCCGAATACTACAGCGATGTCGATATCTTAAAGCCAAAACCGAAAAATGTCATACATTTCAAATTAATCATAAATGATTTATTTGTCTAGATTTCCGGTAGGACATTTATATTTTTAAGTAATGCCATCTTTTTTAACGCAACAAATATTTTTTTCTATCACTTTGAAATTAACAATGGAATAACATTATTCTGTACATATAGCCTTAATTATTATTTTAGTTATTGATATAATGTCATTACGTTATAACTTTTAAATGTGATACGGTACATATTTCAAAGACCAAATTTATTTCAGTCCTTTTATTTATACTTAGAATTTCTGGTATGAGATATGCGAATGTAATCGAATTTATGGAGATATATTTGCGATGCACAAATAAAACTAATATTTTTAAGAAAACTGTTCGGGATCCGTTCACAACGAGCTCTTTAAAAGCATATATAATATAAAACGTAGAATGCAATTGACGGAAATAAATTGTCGGTTGATATATGTTCCGTTTTTTGCGATTACTACCACTGCGTTATTATCATCGTTACCTTCGCCGTTATTTTTGTCGTTAAGGCCCCCGCACAATTGAGAAAATATAAGAAACAGGGAACAAATATTAGAGATAAGAACTTGACTTTTGTTAAAATAACTTTACAATACTTTAAAGTAAAATAACGTTACTTTAAAGTAACGTTATTTTACTTTAAAGTATTGTAAAGTTATTTTAACAAAAGTCAAGTTCTTATCTCTAATATTTGTTCCCACTCATACATGCATGTATGAGTGGGAACAAATATTAGAGATAAAGACTGACTTGACGTTTGTTAAAGTAACTTTTTTGCAATTTTCCAGATTATGTGGTGTATATATATAGCTTGTAATTCACTTTAAAGTAACGATATTTTACTTTAAAGTATTGTAAAGTTATTTTAACAAAAGTCAAGTTCTTATCTCTAATATTTGTTCCCACTCATACATGCATGTATGAGTGGGAACAAATATTAGAGATAAAGACTGACTTGACGTTTGTTAAAGTAACTTTTTTGCAATTTTCCAGATTATGTGGTGTATATATATAGCTTGTAATTCACTTTAAAGTAACGATATTTTACTTTAAAGTATTGTAAAGTTATTTTAACAAAAGTCAAGTTCTTATCTCTAATATTTGTTCCCACTCATACATGCATGTATGAGTGGGAACAAATATTAGAGATAAAGACTGACTTGACGTTTGTTAAAGTAACTTTTTTGCAATTTTCCAGATTATGTGGTGTATATATATAGCTTGTAATTCACTTTAAAGTAACGATATTTTACTTTAAAGTATTGTAAAGTTATTTTAACAAAAGTCAAGTTCTTATCTCTAATATTTGTTCCCACTCATACATGCATGTATGAGTGGGAACAAATATTAGAGATAAAGACTGACTTGACGTTTGTTAAAGTAACTTTTTTGCAATTTTCCAGATTATGTGGTGTATATATATAGCTTGTAATTCACTTTAAAGTAACGATATTTTACTTTAAAGTATTGTAAAGTTATTTTAACAAAAGTCAAGTTCTTATCTCTAATATTTGTTCCCACTCATACATGCATGTATGAGTGGGAACAAATATTAGAGATAAAGACTGACTTGACGTTTGTTAAAGTAACTTTTTTGCAATTTTCCAGATTATGTGGTGTATATATATAGCTTGTAATTCACTTTAAAGTAACGATATTTTACTTTAAAGTATTGTAAAGTTATTTTAACAAAAGTCAAGTTCTTATCTCTAATATTTGTTCCCACTCATACATGCATGTATGAGTGGGAACAAATATTAGAGATAAAGACTGACTTGACGTTTGTTAAAGTAACTTTTTTGCAATTTTCCAGATTATGTGGTGTATATATATAGCTTGTAATTCACTTTAAAGTAACGATATTTTACTTTAAAGTATTGTAAAGTTATTTTAACAAAAGTCAAGTTCTTATCTCTAATATTTGTTCCCACTCATACATGCATGTATGAGTGGGAACAAATATTAGAGATAAAGACTGACTTGACGTTTGTTAAAGTAACTTTTTTGCAATTTTCCAGATTATGTGGTGTATATATATAGCTTGTAATTCACTTTAAAGTAACGATATTTTACTTTAAAGTATTGTAAAGTTATTTTAACAAAAGTCAAGTTCTTATCTCTAATATTTGTTCCCACTCATACATGCATGTATGAGTGGGAACAAATATTAGAGATAAAGACTGACTTGACGTTTGTTAAAGTAACTTTTTTGCAATTTTCCAGATTATGTGGTGTATATATATAGCTTGTAATTCACTTTAAAGTAACGATATTTTACTTTAAAGTATTGTAAAGTTATTTTAACAAAAGTCAAGTTCTTATCTCTAATATTTGTTCCCACTCATACATGCATGTATGAGTGGGAACAAATATTAGAGATAAAGACTGACTTGACGTTTGTTAAAGTAACTTTTTTGCAATTTTCCAGATTATGTGGTGTATATATATAGCTTGTAATTCACTTTAAAGTAACGATATTTTACTTTAAAGTATTGTAAAGTTATTTTAACAAAAGTCAAGTTCTTATCTCTAATATTTGTTCCCACTCATACATGCATGTATGAGTGGGAACAAATATTAGAGATAAAGACTGACTTGACGTTTGTTAAAGTAACTTTTTTGCAATTTTCCAGATTATGTGGTGTATATATATAGCTTGTAATTCACTTTAAAGTAACGATATTTTACTTTAAAGTATTGTAAAGTTATTTTAACAAAAGTCAAGTTCTTATCTCTAATATTTGTTCCCACTCATACATGCATGTATGAGTGGGAACAAATATTAGAGATAAAGACTGACTTGACGTTTGTTAAAGTAACTTTTTTGCAATTTTCCAGATTATGTGGTGTATATATATAGCTTGTAATTCACTTTAAAGTAACGATATTTTACTTTAAAGTATTGTAAAGTTATTTTAACAAAAGTCAAGTTCTTATCTCTAATATTTGTTCCCACTCATACATGCATGTATGAGTGGGAACAAATATTAGAGATAAGAAATTGACTTTTGGTAAAATAACTTTACAATACTTTAAAGTAAAATAACGTTACTTTAAAGTAACTTACAAGCTATATATACACCACATAATCTGGAAAATTGAAAAAAAGTTACTTTAACAAAAGTCAAGTCAGTCTTTATCTCTAATATTTGTTCCCTATTTTTTATATTTTCGATTGTGCGGGGGTCTTTACCTGCGCGAAGCAATGACAATTGACAGAGATTATCTTATCATGATCTTCTATCGGGGAGCGACTCGTAGTTAAGTATATATTAAGTATTTTATAGCTATGTTTACTCTCTCTCCCCAAACATATGTACGCATAGCATGCGTGAAATCGCACCGTCGTTTGCTGGATCCGCTTGGCCGAGGATATTATTAGGAATTCGTCTCACTTTTTGCGCGGATCAACGCCGGAGGTAACAAACGATCACGTAATCGTAATCCGTCGCCTTTCTCGTATGATTAAATAAAAGCGCACAGTTTATAACAATTTTTACATTTAATTTTTTTGGGGGGTTTTCTGACGACGATTATTTACAATAATATACAAAAATATGCTATAAGTCTATGAACATTTGATTTTCACCTAAATGCTGCATGTGTCGGTGAAAAGCGAATATTTTCTTGTCCTTCGAGTCTGATACTGTAAATAACCAGTTTCGATATCGGTGCGGAGTGTCGAAACCGCTGTACGCTCGCGTCGATATCCACTCGCGCCCGCGCGCCATGCGTCGCACCGTTTTTCCGTGGCAACAGGAAATTTCGGCTGAATATTCACGGTATCCACGATCGCCCATTCTATTCCAGAGACCTAAGCAAAATGGCACAAAAGCGAAGTGCTGTCTACATAGGATCCGAGGAAAATGATCCGAATGAATGTAAATATATAGAAGACTGCACGACGATAATGTGCAGGACAAGGAGAAATTTGCAAGCAGGGAAAATCATCGCGAGATCGAGCGGTGGCGGCGGAACAAGATGACTGTCTACATTTATTGAGTTCTCCGATATGATGCCGACTATTCAGCTCTGGCTCGGAAATCTGACAAACTCACGATTCTACGGATGGCGGTGGCGCGCATATGAAAGCTTTCAGAGGTATCGGAAATACCGCCATGAATAAACGCCTATAAGCTTTCCTTTCTCACCGATCAGGAGCTGAAACATTTGATCCTCGAGGTGGCCGACGGTTTCTTATTTGTCGTGAGCTGCGATACAGGCAAGATCATCTACATGTCCGACACGGTCGCGTCTGTATTGAACTACACGTAGAGCGATTGGCACGACACTAGTCTCTATTCATAAATTCATCCGGACGACACCGAAAAAATACGAGAGCTTAGCGCGGCGGAGACTGCAACACAGTGGTCGAGTACTAGAGCTCAAAATCGGAACGTTGAAGAAAGAGGGCCAATCCTCGATGTGCCTGTACATGGGTTCGAGAAGAGGTTTCATTTCGCATGAAGGTCGGCAACCTATAGACGATGGGTGATATGGCGGCAGCGCACAGGCTGCATTATATGAAGCAGAGGAACTCTTTGGGTCGTCGGCGCGAGATGGTCAGAATTACGCGGTGGTACTACACCAGTTACATCAAGAATTGATCACCCATTGGTGATTTTATTCCCCCATGTGTATCAGGTGTGGATCTAGGTGAAGAGGACTCGGGAGCGTTCAGACTGATCCGGATGGGGTAGTCATGGACGAGAATGTCACCACGCATTGCTGCCTTGTCCGTCATTAGGCGATTACAGTCACTAGCACAACAAATAGTAGCGACTTAGCAGCTTCTAACAGCAAAAGCGAATTTATATCACGTCACTCTGCAGAAGGTAAATTTACCTTCGTGAACCAAAGAGTCGGTGGAATTTTGGATTCTACTTCATCGAAACTCTTAGGTCATTTTTGCTACAAATCCTTTCATCCGGAGGATCTGACACACATGTGGAAAAGCTTTGAACAAGTGTTAAAGTTAAAAAGGCAAGTCGTATCTGTCATATACAGATTTCAAGCCAAAGACTGGATGTGGTTAAGGATATCGGCGCGGATTAAGGATATAGTCGCGTTTCTAAATCCATTCAACGAGAACGTTGAATATATCATCGAATATTGCACAAACACGCACGCAAAATTATTTCATCCAAATAATGACGGTCAAACGGAGAGCGAAGCTATACCTGCATATGGAGAACTTGCTTTAGATCACTCCCTTCAAAGACATTTTGCTAGGGATCCGTTGTATTCTGCGTATCATATGATGCAGAATTCGGCGGACTCGAAGGACAACAGAAAAATGACTGATTTAATTGAATGATCTGATTCAATGATTTGATTTTCACCTAGATGCGGAATGTGTCGGCGAAAAGCGAACATTTTCTGGTCTTTTGAGCTAGATACTGTAAACATTCGATGTTTCGATGTTGGTGCGGAGTGTGGAAACCGCTGTATGCTCGAATCGATATTTGCTTGCGCCCCGCGCGCCCCTTTTTTCCGTCGCACCGTGGCAATGGGAAATTTCGGCCGAATGTTCACGGTAGCCACGATCGCCCATTCTATTCCAGGAAGCAAGATGACACAGAAGCGAAGCGCTGCCCATATAAGATCCGACAAGCTTTATCACCCATAAGAAGCTGAAACATTTGATCCTCGTAGCGGTCGATGGTTTCTTATCCGTCCTGAACTGCGACATAGACAGGATTATCTACGTTTCCGACTCGGTCACATCTGTGTTGAACTACACGCAAAGCGATTGGTACGGCACCAGCATCTATTCACAGGTTCATCCGGACGACACTGAGAGCAGCTCAGCGCGACTGAACCGGAACACGGTGTATTAGATTTCAAAATCGGAACGGTGAAGAAAGAGGGCCAATTCTCGATGCGCCTGTGCATGGGTTCGGGAAGAGGTTTCATTTGCCGCATGAAGGTCAACAATCAATACAGACGATGGATGACATCCGGATGAAAAATTTTCAAGAGGACTAATCGCGGGCCGAGCGGTAAAACGCGCGATGAGCGTCTGTAGCGTGTGACGCAACAGTAGGACATCCCCTCACTCAATGCGAGATAAGTAGAGAGAGGAAGAGAGAGATATATAAGCGGAGAGAAATAATAACCTTATTATTTTATTGTTTTTTTTATTTCATTCTATAGTGATTAATTCAGGATTTTTTCGTACTATGTGCAATTTAAAGCGCGAGGGAAGAACCTGGTCATGCACAACTCATGTCGTGGGGCCAAGAATTCATATACGATTTAAATCTCGTCGTCGCGGTTGCCGGAGAGTGTGAATTGATTGAATATGCGGAGGAGATCCTTGATTAGATTTCAAAATCGGAACGGTGAAGAAAGAGGGCCAATTCTCGATGCGCCTGTGCATGGGTTCGGGAAGAGGTTTCATTTGCCGCATGAAGGTCAACAATCAATACAGACGATGGATGACATCCGGATGAAAAATTTTCAAGAGGACTAATCGCGGGCCGAGCGGTAAAACGCGCGATGAGCGTCTGTAGCGTGTGACGCAACAGTAGGACATCCCCTCACTCAATGCGAGATAAGTAGAGAGAGGAAGAGAGAGATATATAAGCGGAGAGAAATAATAACCTTATTATTTTATTGTTTTTTTTATTTCATTCTATAGTGATTAATTCAGGATTTTTTCGTACTATGTGCAATTTAAAGCGCGAGGGAAGAACCTGGTCATGCACAACTCATGTCGTGGGGCCAAGAATTCATATACGATTTAAATCTCGTCGTCGCGGTTGCCGGAGAGTGTGAATTGATTGAATATGCGGAGGAGATCCTTGTGTAATATTTGGCCGGTTGAAAAGGAGTAGGCACCGCTTCCGTATACAAGAAGCGCCTCAAGCGTTTCACTTTTCTCGTTCTTTTAAAGTGCGTTTTTGGTAAAACTTTTTGGGAGAGAGATGTCTGAACCGAATTGATTTATCAAATAGAGATATATTCCACATTTGAATCAAAAGTTCAGTAAAAATTAATATCACCTGACTTATAAAAATCGATAACAGTTGGCAGATCAGTACGCGTATAGTAGTATGGGCCTGACGTGCGAGTTCTATACGATATTATTGGCAATCTTTGATCACTCATAAGTAAAAAACTATTATAGTCTCAATATTTTGGTATTAAGATCTTTTACTTTATTTTACCTTCAAAATATGCTATTAAAGTATTGGGCGGTAGTTGTGAGACACCCTATATGTTTAATATTATTTTCTTAAATCAAATAAAAATATATCATTAAAACAAAAACAAAATAAAATTTGCCATATATAATGCAAATTATAATATATAATAATATATAATAATAATATATAATAAAAAATTTATAGTGAATTTATAATTAATCAGAGTTGTTAATCAGAGTTAACCAATCTCGTTTATTCAATTTCGTCAGGAGCGTCGTCTACAGTATTGTATGTATTCGACGCTATATCCCAGCATTCTTAATATGTTTTCAAATTGCGTTTCTGCTTGACCTTTCTGGGAGGGGTACGTCTAGACGGAGTTGACGTTAGAAATAATATTGGTGATAGAGCGTTGGTTATGGAATTGTTCAATCTGAAAATTAAAATATAGAAATAAATTAACGATAGTAATAAGAATAAAAAAACGCAAGAAATAGTAAGAAAAGGAACATTTTAAAAGGAGCGTTTAAAAAAATTACAAATATATTGGCTCACCCGATCTCAGAAACAACATTTCCTCCATCTGCATAATTATATTCTGGTCTCTTTTCGGCATCTATATATGGGCCATCTCTATAGGATCGAATCGATTGATCGCCAGATCTGCGTCTCGGTCTAGTATTCAATCTGAAAATTAAAATATAGAAATAGATTAATGATAATAAAAATAGGAATAAATTAATAGCAATAAGAATAAAAAAACGCAAGAAATCGTAAGAAAAGAAGCATTTTAAAAGGAGCATTTAAAAAGATTAATAAATTTAAATATAAGATTAATAAATATAGAAATAGATTTATAACGTTTGTTGGGCTGTAAACGGGGCCTCTCAGGTATTGAATGATTTGATTTTCACCCAAATGCAGAGTGCATCGACGAAAAGTGAACAAGCGAAGCGATATGATAGAATAAAGTACTAAAGCGGTTCTTTAAGCGGTTGAACTATTAAGCGGATACTGCGAGAATGCGGGCGACCAGCGAGAGGAAGTCTTTTTAAGCATTTTGCAAAACGGGTCTTCTCTCCGCGGATCGCCAATAAAATCGATCGATTTAATTAATTTTGAGATGACTTCTGAGCGTTGTGTGCGATTGGTCGCCAAAAATGTCTGACGTAGCCTGTTACACATCTAACATACGCGAGACGTGATTTAGTTTCCGTATTGGTATTCTGCTAACTTTGTCATTGTTTCGCGCATGCCTGATGAGATATGTCAGTTGGAATTGTTATTGTTACTTGTTTGCGACATGAGTTTCGTTTGAGACGCAAAAACTAACAAATGTTGGCGCCATTCGTGTGACATTATTTTACTGCAACAGTGCCTTAAAATAACCGCACGAATCGAGTAGTAATTCAGTGTTAATAACAAATTTAATTAAATTGTAAACGACGGTTGAAAATAATTGCCGCTTTCGCAAGTAATGAGAGATAAATGTATTATCGAAGATTCTTACGCGGGTCGCACCTGCATCGCCGATTCACTATCTTCACTGCGGGATCCGACGCCCACGCGCGTCCCCCCGGAATATTTATACCTTGTGTGTCTTGCCGGTCCGTCTCCTCTTGCTGCCTTTCCGTCGCGTTTTTTTCTTACTCGACGCTTGTATTTTATCGTCATTCCCCGCGCGAGTGAAAATGTGCCATGGTGCTCTCTCGCTCTTCGCTCCCCGACGTAACTATTACATACGTGAACGGCCGGGCTTGTAAAATCTATTTGCCTGGGCCAAACATTCTCCGCTTGTCGGTGCACTTCATCCCCGATCCTTGAATTCTACTTATCAATGTTCCCCCGGTTACGAGCAGGGCAATCTCGGCAAGCTATTCCACGATGTTTCGTACCACGCGTCTTCGCTCCGTTGGCACGCCCACGTTTATAACTAGAGACAAACGTCGTTCAGCCTCGTAAAACGAAAGGAGTACCTGGTCTAAATTGAATATCTCTGCACAATGCTATACTTGAAATACGTCGGTCTTTCGTACAATAATATCTTTTCTGATGCCTGTCTATTCGTATTGAAAAGGATTTTTCAAAATGAATGGACTTCTTCTCCTTTTTAGTTATTTTCTTTCACAGTGTATTTGAATTTTTTTATTCGAAAAAAATCTTTTAAATAATAATGATGAAATAATATAATTAACACAAAATGATACTTATATCGAAAATTTGTATCATTTGCTTGCAGATCAATTAAATTCCAAAGACTTGATTTCGAATTTCTTCTTTATCGAATGATGATGGTTGCGATGCGCTCGTCGATGTACGGGACGTATATTTTTCCATGTAGACTTATTGCAGTAGATTTTAGAAATTCCTTCTTTTGTGTTTGAAACGTCTCATTTTGAATTCATATAGCTAGTTTCCGTTTGTTTTGTGTCCTTTCTCTTGTCCGAAATTAATTTGAATTTATCATTATAATATTTTACTATTTTTGTATAACAAAATAAAAATTTAACAAACTTTTTAAATCGGAACCCGATAGTGAAATATCTGATGAAAATCAACGTTTTTTTTTTTAATTATAGAACCTAATGTAGGATTTAAACTGCATTCGGTCTGTCCGATGTACAGTATCCGATACTGAATAGAAAAATTTATTTCCGAGAAGCTAAGATATCGCTGACTAAAAAATTTCTTGGAGCGGCTCGATTTATTTGAATATTAAAATATTAT
>NW_021848825.1:2708983-2779863 GCF_003651465.1 Formica exsecta | reverse complement strand
ATAATAAAATTATAATTGCTCTGTCATATGTAGAATATTCTTATACAGAATTCATAATTTATGCTTATTAATTACATAGCTGTTTCTTAATATATTTAAAAAAATCTAAATTTATGTTTTGTTTAAAATTATGGAGCTTTCAAAATTGAAGGTCTTCCAAAAAATATGTTATACGTATACTATTACACGTCTTTATATGCTAGGCGCTATAAATGATTTTTTTTTTAATTATAGAATCCTAATGTAGGATTTAAACTGCATTCGGTCTGTCCGATGTACAGTATCCGATACTGAATAGAAAAATTTATTTCCGAGAAGCTAAGATATCGCTAACTAAAAAATTTCTTGGAGCGGCTTATATGTATACTATTACACGTCTTTATATGCTAGGCGCTATAAATGATCTTTTCGGCGAACTAGAAGATATGTATAAAAATTTTTTACCCAATTGCTAATCTTTTTTTTGTTTTTTACAAATCTCAGCGGATTATAACGCACGCAATACGTGATACTCATGATCTCAGATGCGCTCTCGCGAATATTCGCGGAGAACGGGACTGGCGTGGTTAACGTAGGAATGTTGCCAAAGAATCGTGGTAGGTGGAACGTCCTATGGGATGAGACGATAGCATGAAGACACCATAACGGTGCTTTGTACGAACCGATTGACAATGATTGAAGGCTGCGGGCCTCGTTCCGGACCGGGGTCTCAACCTTCGTGTAAACCATCGATATATATCTCCGCCGCTATATCTATATAGTTGATCTCCTTCTGCCTTAATCTCGCGAGTGCTTGAGCTCCGACGCCGACAACAGAAACGGGAAACGCCGGCCCACGCGTTCGATATCGCACGATTTCACGATCGTTCCGAGCGCGATGATACTACCTCCCATGGTGCGCTTCCGTTTCTCCGCATTCAATTTTTTGAACATATTTTTAAACATCTCTACTGCGCCGCGATTCCATATTGCATAGATTTCACCTTCGCTTTTAGCTTTTACCGGATTAAACACAGCAAATTTCATACTTATTTGGAGATGCGTTTATTTATAAGAGAGATGAGAAGAAAAGAATAGATTGTATGAATCTTTTACAACATTCGCTACGTAACAGTCGCTACGTAACAGTCAATTGGAACGAAAGTCGATAAGCATTGTTATCAGTGAACAATTCGATGCCGTGATATAGCCCAGTCACTTTAGATGAAAATCGAGCAAAACCTTGGAAAAAATGCAAGCTGAATTTTGACATAGACCTTTGTTTTTACATAAGATTGAAGGGGAAAAAAAGTTTTATATTTCCTTTGATTATTCAAATTAGATAATAGAACGGCGTGGTCCTTTGGCTGCGTCGTCGTCCTTCCGGTCCTCTGGCTGCTCGGGAGGGGGGATTGACTCCGGGCGAGGGTCGTTAACGGGCCTGGAATACTACAATTTTTCTATCGGGAATCGTTTGGTAGAATGGCGTCGGTCGTTTTACGGTATGTTCCCGTGTGGAACGTCGCATCGGACGGGGGTGGTAACGGGTGGCGGATAGTTCGATCTACATCCGACATATATCAGTCGGCGGTACCGGGCGACGATTTCGACGGGCGATGGGTGATCCGGTTTGTGCGCACCCCGTCGATTCTGCGGAAGGGTGTGTGTGTGGGAGGGCGTTTGGGAGATGGCGGAGTCTTCCGGTACTCCAGGTTAATCCTCTTCCTCGGCTGGTTCGTCGTCGGGTTCTGGGGCCGGTTTAGAAGATTAATATTTTAAACAACATTATGCTAATGCTTGCTGCTGTTATTGTTGTATCTTATACCATGATGTAATTGGGCGCGCGCGACTTCCTTCAGCATCCCTCGCACCGGCGTGACTTGTAGCGCAGCGCGACACAACATATCGTGAACATATACTGAAGATACTGAATATAATTAATAATATTATACCTATTCTCTCTCTCTCTCTCTCTCTCCTTTCTAAACACTATATGTATCTATTTTTTCTTCAATGATGATTATCGATCGTTGTTATTAGTTGTCGTCGTTATCTTCGTTATCAGCCTATTTAATCAGAATATTTTCATTTACATTGTCAATCTGGAATTAAACAAAATTATATATTGTGGTGGGACTTTGCCAAGCAAACTCAGCTGTCACCAATTTGGCTGTGCCCTTGGGTCATGATTTTATTATTCAGCGTTATTATTGCCGTAGCCTCGCGATTTTTTTTTGTTGTTATCGTCGAAGGTTCTGGAAGGTACGTGCCCGATACCGAAGTCCCCCTCGAACCCCATACCTCGCGGTTGGGTGGATCGAGAAGCTTGGCCCGCGGGGGAGCGGGACAGAGGGGGAGGGGGGCCAACGGGCGAAAGGCAGTATCCGCGTTTTTGGAATTGTAACAGCAGTTTCAATATGCAGTAAAAAGCATCAGGCATAACTTAAATTTGAAAAAAAGAACAACACAATAACTTTAACTTTACTTGTCGACTATTAGCGTTTGCGGAGGTATCTCATTGAGTTACGAAAATTAATCCAGTAAAATTAATATAAAAACTTTATAAAAATAAAATACCTCTGATAAAATTTTTTTTCACACAATTTGTTGTCATGTATGAATTGTTGGAATCTTGTATACGTGGAGCCAAATCTCATTAGATCTACGCTGCTGATGCTTATATTTCCAGTGAATTAGAATCTGAATAATTACTTCGTAAGGCAACCGCGTTATTGTAGCCATTGCAAAATAGTAAACATTGCGCAAAAGAGTTTACAACAAACGTTATTTAGTGGCTTTGTATCAATAATTTCACTAATATTATTAATTTTAAATTTATATTTATATTTATATTTTCTATTTCTATATATACAAATGTAAGCTCAAGAATTTGCTATAACTTTTTCGAGCCGTGGCCGTTATAACGACCGAACGTACGTAGTGCATTTCCACCCCGACATATTTTCTCGCACTCCGAAATCCCATGAGCGGACTCCAACCGAGCGAGGTGAAAACCTTCTATCTCAGCGAGGCCCCAACATATTGATTAGGTATCGGTATAAAACCGTCCTATTTTTTTAAAAACATACATATATACATATATTACTTCTTCATTCAAATTGGAAATATTATTTTCAATCCTTGCGTCTGTTGCGTCATTACCTTCATACCTTCCCTTTTAAAATATTTTTTGTTCGTTATTTTTAGCTATTATTGTATCAGCAATATTATTACGAATATTAAGCAAGCGATATAACGAAGAAATAAACTTGTGTTTAATATCTGTCCTCGCGATCAACAATTCCAGTCTTTTATTCTCCAGAAATCGAAAACAGCCGGTACGGTTCAAGCATTGGCCTATGTGATATAGAATTTTATACATAGAATTTTTTCTCACTATGACAAAGTCTATTCTATATAATGTATTTTCTCTGGAGACAAAATGTTAGTCTCTTTGCTTATGGTAGAACATTTTGCATTAGCATCGTGCGCACGTGAATACACGACAGTAAATCTGGGTTCTCTCCCATTCACGCGAGTAAATACATTAATAAACAACATGTGCCCATAAGGTAGAGACGACTAAAACCGGCACGTGAATCGCGGTTAATTTATATGTGGATTCAGACTGCGTTTCTATCCATACGAAACCCCTGCGGGAGACGTGCATCTCCCCTAACGAGTTCTTTATGCAATACTGCGTTACCCTTTTCTCATAAATTTCGGGTGATCAAATATTGGTACTGACGAGCCGACTCGTGTCGGTCTGTTATTATGATCGACACACCCCGTGGGACGATATCACGTGGTAGAACAAACATTATTGGCAATATTTGCCGACGCATTGTAATATGATGTATAATTTATGCTATTTACATATTTTTAAGATAATAATATTAATTTGCCGCAAAGAAAAACGGTTAGATTGGCATCTCAGACAGAATGAAATATATAATGATTTTTAATATATAGAGTATAGAATATTTTAGCCTGATGTCGCCCATTTTTGTTGGTCTAGCTACTTTCACTCCCTCTCTGTTCGCAAGTACCTCTTGCAATTTATTGGCAAAGGCGTCAGCTTTCGCTCTGCCATCTTCTCCAGCTATCTCATAAATGAGCGCGCCAGTGACCGCCCTTTTTGTGCGTAGGCCCTCTATTTTGAAGTCGGATAACTTAATTTTGTTCCGCGCTTCGAGTATCACCTCTTCATATTGCCCTGGTGGACAGGTGACCGTGACTGCCGCGGTTTTCGGCAGTTTTCGTGTTTTCACGTTGGTTTCCGATCTCTTCTGGTCCGGCTTTGTCTTATTTGTCACTGTTATACCAGCGGCAGGTTTGACAGAGCCGGGCTTGTTGGAGGTAATTAGCGAGTAGGTGGATTAATTCGTAGGCTTTCTTCAAATACCTGTGACATTAATATAGATATAGAATTCATATAAAATATATAGTATTTATCATTGTTGGATCATTTATTTCTTGTACTTAATCTTTATCTTTAAACTTCGTTAGATAAAATCGAAACCAAATCGTACAATCAAATTTAAGTAATGTTAATCTTATAAGTTTTATAAATTAATATTTATGGCATATTTTTATATGGCATATCTTTCTTTCTTTGTGCATTATGCATAATATACAGCAAAATTTCTTATTATTGTGTTGTTTAATATTATAGGATATCCGAGAAAATATCACTCATCACATAGCATCCATACAAGCAAGTCATAAGCATTCTCTATAAATTATTCATCCAATTTTATGTTAATCTTTTTTAATTATTTTCTCTGGATTGCCATTTTTTGTGTAAAAAGACTGTATGACAATCTCTTAATTTTCAACATTAATTATTATGGTAAATGAGCATTTTGAAATAAAATTGTATTGCAAATTTTACTTGAACTTAAATGGAGAATACTATTTGGGGGGCATTCTACACACAATAACAGTGCACAATAACACTTTTTATACATCTCGTACATACACGCCACATCCGGTTTCGCTCTCGATCACCTAGATCCCACGTGAAACCCTCGGCAGTGGTATGTGTTTCTCCGAAAATACAAGTTTCGCACGCTCTCAACATTTCGCGTTATTGTCCGCACGCACCATGAGGGCGGAAATACGTGGGCGATCGGGCGCACATATAATGGTTACATGTCGCGTCGTTTCCCCTTTGTCCCCTCCTCTTGTTTCTCGTGTGTCCTCGATAAACCTCAATGTTTATGCGGTGATGCAGCTCGATATAATGCACCCACATCGAACGTGAAGTGTCGCAAGACGACACTTGTTCACTTCAGTATTCGAATCTTGGTGGGAAAGTGATGCTGGGGAAGACAGTGCCAATAACGCAATATTTACATTTTGCAAAAGAGATTGCATCGCTTTTATCGGAGGTATGCGGAGAACTCGCCCAAAATGGAATTTTGTTAAAACACATTCAAGCACATACTCGTTTATGAATATATAAGTTATTTTTTAGGAATGCGCTTTCCCAGAATTATGCTTAATTCGAATTCTACAAAATAATGAGAGAAAGTATTCGTCAGATATCTCACGTACACTCGCATCGAACCGACATGTAATCATTACAACATGAACATTTGCATATCAAGTAAGATTTTAATTCCTTTGTGGCTTTCTTCTTCGTCATCACTTAGAATCTTTCGAGCATGTCTGCGACGTTTCAATTTTGTTACATTCGGGTCGCTATCTGCAGAAATATCTGTTGTGTTCTCTGCCATGGATAATTTTTCCATTGCTCTGGAAAAAGTATCTGCAACATTCGTAAGTTTCATAGTCAGCCTAAACAGAAAAGACATTTAAAAGATGTGGCTAAAATCTCAAGTCGGCAATTTCGTCGGCGTGTTCATAATGTTGTGACGGACATAATGGACAAAGTCAATTATGCAATTATTTATGAAAGTAAGATAATTTTTTATTGTAACAAATTCTTTTCTTATTGATACTATTAATATAATTTATATATTAATGTCTCGTAGTAATTAAAGATAAAATTAGATTTGCATTGTTCCATCTGTTTGTATGGGGAGAAAATGCATTATGCACATCCCACCGTTGTGATGGGGGCGTGTGGGATTTTCACCCACTAAAAACTCCCCCTCTCGCGGTTATATCAGACCCTTCCCTGTCGGAGCCCGCGGTTCCTGCTGGTGTATGACTTCTCAGGAGCCGACAGCCTTAACTTAACTCTCCCGTAATCCGCCGTTTCCCTCTTGGATCCCTTCACCTCCCTACCCCCCTTCCCCCGTAGCTCCTGCCCTGCCCTCCTGCCACCAACACCACGGCGCAACTAGGCATTTTTTCCTTTTTATCCTGGCATTGAGAAAGATAACTGTCAGTAACAAATTTTATGCGCGGTAGCCGTAATTCCATATCGTTAATCCATAATAATCGTGCTCGCTCAGAAATAATATCAATCCCACTGAAAAAAACCTCGCAAAGGTAAAAAAAAAAAAAAACGGATTTGCGAAACTGTTCGGTTCCTTGTCTCTATTGCTTCCGGTATTCAGACAAGTGTTGAAATCGTATGATTAATGTAGCGTAACGTTACATTTTCGCGATGAGCATCTGCGTTCTCCTCGTCCATCCTCGTCCTCCTGGCCATCGGAGATTGACCTCTCTTATTTATGATCGCATGACCTTCTACGCGTTTTCGCAAAATTCCTCTGTGTGCGCGATTAACTGATCAATTAAATTATCATCGCCATTATTTAACATAAAGAATTTATGCTATAATTATGAATATAGCCATATGGCTATAGCCAATTATAAACTAATTAAATTATAATAATGGTTATAGAACAATAAAAAAAAGAAAAAAAGGAAAATAAGAATTTATGCTATAATTATGAACATAGCCATATGGCTATAGCCAATTATAAACTAATTAAATTATAATAATGGTTATAGAACAATAAAAAAAAAAGAAAAAAAGGAAAAGAAGAATTTATGCTATAATTATGAATATAACCATATAGCTATAGCCAATTATAAACTAATTAAATTATAATAACGGCTATAGAATAATAAAAAAAAGGAAAAGAATGATAAATACCTTTGGATCTTTATCAACCATTTTTACACAGATTTACTTATCAACACAGATCAACTTATGTCACTTAGCTCCCACAGACAACCGGACCGAGATCAAGTTTAGTTGCCGGTAAGATGCGTATTCCTGGCCGGGAGGCGACGCCAATGTGCTTCCCTTCGATGCCTCGTTCTCCTTGTCTTCCTCTTCGCCCGAATCCGAGGATATTGTAATCTGTTGATATTTAAAAAAAGTCAGATTATTCATCCAATTTAATCAATTCTTAATATTATTACAATAGTAATAAAAAGAATATAAATAAACTTACCTCTCCCAAATCCCTGCGCCTCCTCCAAGATAGAATAGATTGCTTCGTTTGATCCGATGCTCTGCTTTTGATCATTTCCATGAGTTTGAACTGGGACAACCTTCGGATACCCATTAACTTGGCCTGAAAATAAAGATATTATTTTCAATGAGAAATGATAAATAAGTATATGGCAAACGTATAAATGTCTCTTCGGTGTTTCGTTCTTGTGGTCGTGATCGTCACCCGTCGTCCCCTCGAACGGCGTCAATGTGCTTCCCTTCGCCTCGTTCTTCTTGTGGCCGTGGTCGTCCCCTCGCCGGGCTGCGAGTTGCTAAAAAAAATGAGAATTTATAATAATTTTATCATTAATATACAAGTTTACAAGCAGCTTACCTCGCGCCAATTTCTGTCGCTTGGTGAAATTAACGGTAATGAAATTACTTGAGAAGTGGTCGGCTACTTGCCTAAATCAAAAAATTAAAATACATTTTTATCTAATCTTATTATTTGTGTATAGATTTAATTTAATAAATATCAAAGCTTACCTTTTTCTCTTTTGTGGTTTGTCTCGGTGTCTCGTTCTCTTTCTCTTTATCAGAATCTGAAGAGAGAAATATCTGTTGATTTAAAAAAAAAGTAAGATTAATCGGGGAATTTAATAAATTGTTAATGATTACAACAATAATAAAAATAATAATATAAATAAGCTTACCTCTTCCAGCTTACCCCTCCGCTTCTCCCAACAAGCGATAGATTTTTTTGTTTGATCCGACGATATTGCTCTGCCTCCTGTTTTTATCATCTCGATCAAACTAAATTGGGAGAGCCTCCTTACTCCTAATGCATTCGCCTGAAAAGAAAGATGATTTTCAATGAGAAATGATAAGTATATGGCAAACGTATAAATGTCTATAACGAGATATAAATGTACCTTCTTCAATTTAGTTTGTCCTGCCTTGCCGCCAACAACGATATAATGCACCCTGCCAGAAAGCTTGCAAACGGTGCGCCCACCATTGTCTGTTTTTAACTTACAGACTTCTGCTCTGGACATGTACTCCATCACTCCAGTGATAAAAAATGTTAGTCCACGCAGACTCTTTCTAGGATTCTGCAACAAAACAATGAAGCGGTCGATTCAAGATTTTTATTCATTTTTTCAAAACAGGATTTCTTACACCGTACATGCATTTCTTTACGAATGTAAGGGCCTGAGCACAGACTTTTGCATAAGCGCATAATCGTAAGTGTAAGGAAATTGATCGGTCCGTAAATACATATGCGTAAAGAAACGACCAATCAATTTCCTTATGCTTATGGTTATGCGCGCTTATGCAAAACTCTGTGCTCGGGCCCTAAACCTTACCTCTTTCGAGCCTGATTCTTTTTCTATATTTAAAATTTTGTCGAGGTTGGTCTGTCCCTTGGAAGCTAACGCTTCTGCGCCACTTACACCGGGCTTAGCTTCCTCCGGAACGTCTGAAAAATTTGCAAACAATCTTTATTAATATCCTCTTATCATCGTCAGAGCCAAACGAGACAATATATAACATCGTTATCCATGAGAATGTGCCATCCATTCCTCGAGTTTGGGGATTAGTGCCTTTAAAATACAACCACGTCTTAGAGCACCATTCCTAATGCTCACTTTTTTTTTATTTATGTATGTATGTCTTGGCTGTATCCACGTAGCACTTACACTTACTCGTGAAAACACGGTTAATTACGATTCGAGTTGAATACGCGATGATCGCACGGCTCTCCCAATCGCGGAATAATCGCATGCACAGCGTTTCGATAAAGATTTATCGAAATGAATAAATAAAGTCAATGAAAACTTCAATCTCATAAATAATCAATTTTCTCAAAAATCTTTTCTCTCTCTCTTTCACGTTATTCTTGGGAAATAATTTTAAAAAATTATAATACTTTTTAATATATATAAAAGAGAGAGAGAGAGAGAGATGCGACATTGCATCGACTCCGCGCGAATTAAAGTGCGTATAATGACGCGATACAGTTTTATGTAGTTTATCAAAAGTTAATTAATCGTTAATTTTGTAATAATCATAGAATTATGCTTCAATATTTGATGGGACATTAATATATGAATAAATCTTTCTCTTTTTTTTTTTTTTTAGTAGGCCGTAATAAAGATACAGCAAAACCATGGCGCAACTAGGCATTTTTTCCTTTTTATCCAGAGGGAGATAATTGTCAGTAACAGATTTTACGCGCGATAGCCGTGATTCCATAACGATATAAATGGATTCGCGAAACTGTTTGGTTCTTTGTCTCTATTGCTTCCAGTATTCGGACAAGTGTTGAAATCGTATGACTAATGTAACGTTACATTTTCGCGATGCGATTCGATGTCGATATTAAATAACTGTCTAGAACCTGACTTTCATCTGATGGTGCTTCACCACAAGCCGCATCAACATTCATGCGTCTATCATGCAGTGCCCGGGCTATCCGAGAACCCGAGCGCGTGTGGTCATTTATTCATTTTTCATTCCATATTAATGGGATTTTTTAATTTGCAATTACAAGCGTTTTAAATAAAGCAAAAAATAATTGCGATGGGTTAATATTTCTCTATCTATGATTTCTTATTTGGCTAAAACAAGTTTTTTTTCAAGAATTCTGATTAATATTCTTTAAATAGAGTTATAAAAATTTTGAATTTTGCAACACGTTAAATAAATATTTGATGTGTTTTACGTAATTCATATTCAATTTATCAGACATTTCGAGGAATCTTTTACGTGAGTTTTTTTATATACTTTTTATCTGGCAAAGTTTATCATGTTTTTTACCAATACTTCACATAATATTACTTGTTTTAATTGATAAATATTCTAAAGTATTCTAATTATTTTAAATTAATTCTTTTTAATTATTAATAAAAGTTAGAAATTTTTTTAAATTGCACACTACGCTTTATTATTGTTATTTTATAGGATCGTGGAGATTTCGCTTCCCTGGTCCGGAATTTGCTCGGACCGATTTATGGCGACAGTGTTATGGATTTACTGATAAGACAAGCACGGGATATCCTGGTTTGCGCTTATCATGGTAACTTGGAGAACTTTGTCCGGGCTTATCTGTCACCTGCTGCAGCTTTACTAGCGGAAGTCAAGAGTATAGTCTCCGAAACGGTGAGTTACTTTTTCTTAAATTTCTTTTAATGCAGAGAGTTTTCTCCTTTTTTTTGATAAATGATCTTTAAATTTATTTTAATGCGCTAATGATACAATTATATGTTGTAAACTACAATTTTTAATATAATTTTGATATTGGAACAAAATTTGTTTAGACACAGAATTATTTAGTAAAACAAAATTTTCTTTGTGTCTATTACTAAATATGACTGCATTGTTTACATATATATAATGAAATAACTCAGTTATTGATTAGAGTGTAATTTGCAAGTTATAAGTTGCGAGAAAACTTGCGAATGTAACACGTAATAAAAATAGAATGAATAGAGCGTATATATAAGCTTCGAGCGAGCTTCGCTAGATGGCAAGAGCAGGTAGATATTTTCTCGTAATCGAAATCCAACCAAGATTACTATATCTTGCCTGACTTTAGTGCTTCACATCAGCTTTGCGCAGTGGCGATATCGTAACCAATGAGGTTCTACCGAGGTGCGATTATTGCTAGTTGAAAACTTTTACCAATGACTAATGTAACGTTACATTTTCGCGATGCGATTCGATGTCGATATTAAATAACTGTCTAGAACCTGACTTTCATCTGATGGTGCTTCACCACAAGCCGCATCAACATTCATGCGTCTATCATGCAGTGCCCGGGCTATCCGAGAACCCGAGCGTGTGGTCATTTATTCATTTTTCATTCCATATTAATGGGATTTTTTAATTTGCAATTACAAGCGTTTTAAATAAAGCAAAAAATAATTGCGATGGGTTAATATTTCTCTATCTATGATTTCTTATTTGGCTAAAACAAGTTTTTTTTCAAGAATTCTGATTAATATTCTTTAAATAGAGTTATAAAAATTTTGAATTTTGCAACACGTTAAATAAATATTTGATGTGTTTTACGTAATTCATATTCAATTTATCAGACATTTCGAGGAATCTTTTACGTGAGTTTTTTTATATACTTTATCTGGCAAAGTTTATCATGTTTTTTACCAATACTCTTCACATAATATTACTTGTTTTAATTGATAAATATTCTAAAGTATTCTAATTATTTTAAATTAATTCTTTTTAATTATTAATAAAAGTTAGAAATTTTTTTAAATTGCACACTACGCTTTATTATTGTTATTTTATAGGATCGTGGAGATTTCGCTTCCCTGGTCCGGAATTTGCTCGGACCGATTTATGGCGACAGTGTTATGGATTTACTGATAAGACAAGCACGGGATATCCTGGTTTGCGCTTATCATGGTAACTTGGAGAACTTTGTCCGGGCTTATCTGTCACCTGCTGCAGCTTTACTAGCGGAAGTCAAGAGTATAGTCTCCGAAACGGTGAGTTACTTTTTCTTAAATTTCTTTTAATGCAGAGAGTTTTCTCCTTTTTTTTTGATAAATGATCTTTAAATTTATTTTAATGCGCTAATGATACAATTATATGTTGTAAACTACAATTTTTAATATAATTTTGATATTGGAACAAAATTTGTTTAGACACAGAATTATTTAGTAAAACATTTTTTTCTTTGTGTCTATTACTAAATATGACTGCATTGTTTACATATATATAATGAAATAACTCAGTTATTGATTAGAGTGTAATTTGCAAGTTATAAGTTGCGAGAAAACTTGCGAATGTAACACGTAATAAAAATAGAATGAATAGAGCGTATATATAAGCTTCGAGCGAGCTTCGCTAGATGGCAAGAGCAGGTAGATATTTTCTCGTAATCGAAATCCAACCAAGATTACTATATCTTGCCTGACTTTAGTGCTTCACATCAGCTTTGCGCAGTGGCGATATCGTAACCAATGAGGTTCTACCGAGGTGCGATTATTGCTAGTTGAAAACTTTTACCAATACCCCGCCATGACGATGTGAAATATCATCGGCTAAGGCAATTTTTGAAAACCCCTACGGGGGTTGTAAGTTTAATCAAAACATAAAGTTTTTATCATAGGAAAATTAAGCATAAAATTATATTATTTGTAATATAACGAAAAAATGCGATATCAGTTGATTAGAATATTATATATAAGATTAGAGTATTAATTTTAATCAATCACATTTAATAATCTTACATTGCAATTATTATTAAATAAATTTTCTTTGCTCAAATTGAACAAGTATTATAAAATATGAAAAAAGTATAAAAGAATGTAATATGATAAAATCTAAATTTTAGAAAGATTGTTTAGTTTTTATTACATATTTTTTCATAATAGCAATCATGAAATGATATTAACAATAGATAATGATAAAGACTAGTTGCTACTATTCTAATGAATTTTATACAATATACTAAGTTTACCAAATATATGTCGAATAATTCGAATTTCAAATAATTTATTCTCGTGGAACGAATGGGGCGAGGATATTTTTATAACTTGGCGATCGGGCATTTAAATCCATCTCATTGACCCCCGATTTCTCTTTACGGGGAAGATTCTCATTATCCATCTTCATCGTATGGCCGCATACCAACTGTGTCATTAGACCGAGCGGCTCTCACAAAGGCCAAGCGAAATCTCTCGCGTGGCGTGCAAGATACGAAAAATATACACGCGTGTGCGTTCGTGCCACTGTCGTTCCGTAATGGGTCGGGGTCGACGTTTAGGGGCTATCGACCGTGCGATTTCCGTTGAACCGGCAACCTAAATAGTAGGCCGTTTGTGCAATCGTCAACATGCACACTGTCGGCTAGAGGCTGCATGCTCGGAGGACGAATGATGGCGCGATTAACCTATTTACGTATCGATCGACGAGACCTTTTATTCGCCTCGTTCCGGCGAACCTTTTATTCGCCTCGTTGCAGCGCGTGCACTGTCCGCAATCGTCGAAGAGGACATTCTATTATATCCGTAGTAAATAGATAGAAATTTTTTTAGACTTTTCATATTTATTTTTATGTTTTAATATACTTCTTGATACTTTCCAAATTGAGACAAATTAAATTAAATAAGAGAATATTTAACTAGTTTGACCGATTGAGTATACCAAAGTTACTGATATGATTAAGTTTCGGTAGCTATGTCTTGTCCCATGTACAGCGATGTCGTAATCGGATAAACAGCGTTCACAGAGAGACAAGAAATAACTTTTACTCTCGGATGTGGCGAACCGTAAGCCATTGTTCCTCGGGTATTGCTACGAGAATCAATAGTGGTTCGCAGTGATCTTATATGCGAATGATATACAATTTAATTCCCGTCGCTCTCGCGCAGTATACTCCTCATAATTCTCTCGCGTAACGTCGCGCCTTAGTATAAATTATACGAGATTATGGCGCGAGCCGTACACCGTATCGAGATTCATATTTTATCGGTGATTCGAGAAATAGCCATAACATAGTGTTGCATGCGGAAGTTGAATATTAAGCTCCCCGTTTCAACACTTCTATAATCATTTTGCACGAAATGTGATTTTTCATAAGACTTTCATCCTCCATCGTGTAATAATCTGCTCTGACATTAATTTAAATCCGAGATTAATTTTATATACATTCACCTCGTGTTCCTATATACCGTCAAATATTATTGAAGCTGCCTCTATATCTCGCTGTCCATTTCCGTTTAATACAGTAATTAATTTTAATATAGTATAATATAATATATTTAATATAATATATATTTAATATAGTAATTACGATCGCAAGTTATAAGTTGCGAGAAAACTTGCGAATGTAACACGTAATAAAAATAGAATGAATAGAGCGTATATATAAGCTTCGAGCGAGCTTCGCTAGATGGCAAGAGCAGGTAGATATTTTCTCGTAATCGAAATCCAACCAAGATTACTATATCTTGCCTGACTTTAGTGCTTCACATCAGCTTTGCGCAGTGGCGATATCGTAACCAATGAGGTTCTACCGAGGTGCGATTATTGCTAGTTGAAAACTTTTACCAATCCCCCGCCATGACGATGTGAAATATCATCGGCTAAGGCAATTTTTGAAAACCCCTACGGGGGTTGTAAGTTTAATCAAAACATAAAGTTTTTATCATAGGAAAATTAAGCATAAAATTATATTATTTGTAATATAACGAAAAAATGCGATATCAGTTGATTAGAATATTATATATAAGATTAGAGTATTAATTTTAATCGCATGATGATGTTTTTATTTAATTTTTATAATTAATCTTTATTATTTAATATAATATATATTTAATATAGTAATTACGATCACCTGTGTATCTGGATATCCATGAATGTCTGGTATAAGAATAGTCTTCAAGCTTTAACAATAAATGGAGACGTTGTTGTTTTGACCAATATTTATGATATGGACGTACAGGGGCAAAGCCGTGCCTATGGTAGTAGGCTGACGGCTATATTGGAGCGAGGAGGGTGCATTGCTATGTGGAGGATGGGAAGGTAGGGGCCTTTCTGTGTAATCAGGTCGTCGCCGTGCTGTCTGGTGAGGTTGTTAGATTCAAAACCGGCGTTACTGGAGACACGCTGTTCCCGATGTAGCTTCCGTCATAGATTGAGAACTCGTGGAAGAAATATGGTCGAGATATTCCTTAATTACCTTTTTTTTTTATTACAAATGCACTTTATTGTTTTGATACATCTAATTTCGGAAAGAGTTTTTGTCGGCAACACGCATCACGCATCCGTTACAATTGTAGCCGTGCAACGGAAGTCGTTAGTACGGAAGACAGGGCGCGCGCGAAAAGCGGGACCCACATCTGTCCGCGAGACTTTTAATTGCATAATTTGCGGCATAACTTACGCGCCGACAACGCCGTTCGCTCGTTTTATTTCGAAGCTTATCTTTCGCTTCCACGTGCCCTAAAACTTGCGGCGGAGTAATTAAAAGTCCGCCGTCGTCAATCAGAAGCTCTTCTACCGAGGGGCACCTCGCCTCGCCTCGCATCGCGCTACGAAAGTTCGAAGTTTCTGTAGGCTTTCGCGCTCGCGAAAGTTCCCCAAATGAGCACTTTGAAAATGAGCCTTACGGGTCGAAGCTTACGAGCCGTTTATAACGGTGGAGCGAGCTTTTCGCGGGGAGGGATATCGTTCTTTCATCAGGTTAACGTCCGCTAATGAACGATGTTATTTTTAAATAACGTTTTGAATGAAGAACTCCGGAAACGAAAATTCTATGACAAGTTGCAAACGATTAACTTTGATTTATTTATTATACACTCTATTATATACCTTGCCTTTTTGTTTCGATTTAATTAAATATCATTAAGGATCTTTAAATTACGCAAATATTGATTGAAATAAAATTTAAGCTTTTGAGAGTTTCTTGCATTGAAATAAGCAAATTAATTCTAAAACAATTTCGAGAAAATTGAATAATTAATATAAACAAATAAATGTCTTTTTTAATTTTTAAAATTGATCTGAAAAATAAATGGCATAAGTAATCATAAAGGTAACTATATAACTCTACATAAAAACAAATAGAGAATGTATGTAGCATCGGCGTAGTACGTGTGAGATAAGTACGATAATAAATAATATCCCTCTCAAAGATTGACGATAACCCGCAATCTCAAATTACGCGTTCGTCCCGGTGATTATAATACGGTCTATTAGTGTGGCAATTGCAAAATACGATAAAGCAGATGTAGACGGTGCACTATTAGCGCAACTCTCTCTTTCTCACGTTGTGTACTATCAGCGAAATTATATTTCCCTTCATAAATCGATCTTCACTAAAATTAAGTTTTACGCGCGAGAAAGGTGCTCGTGTACGAATGTCTACGATATATTCCGTGCATCTTGAAAGTCGCTCCTTCAAGCATTTTTCAATAGTAAAGAGAGACATCGCGTACATATAAACTGTTGAATGTTATATACTTGTAGATTTAAAAGAGACACACGTATCTATCAACTTTCAAGCTGCGTTTATAAATTTATTTCTCTTATAATATTAATTCTTGAACAAAAGTATAGCTAAAAATTTCATATGAGAAAGAAATGGGTCCTTAGTGGTTATATAAACATATTAAATGAGAGATGATTAAAATTAAGATAAATAATAAAATATTTTTTAGATTGATTTTACTTTAATAGATTTTACTTTAGTAGATTTTACTTTAATAAATCAGAAAATTGCGAAAAACTGATAATGAATCTTCCGACATTTTTACTATGAAACTATTGACTATAAATGTCTCAAAGTATCTACATTTCGAAATTCTTAATCGTCTGTGATAATCCGTATTCGCAGCCTAATTGGTTCGCCGAGAGAGACTCGCGTAGCGATCGTGGGTACTCGAGAACGATCTCACGTCTTCTGTGCGCGCGTTTTCGACGGAAACGGATCCGCGGTGAGCGCTTTTAAAGTGCCCCGGCACGGCTATTTGTCTTCGTTTTACCGCGTTCACGCACTGATAGGCGGCATCATTAATCATATTGCCGTGGCACGATTCGCGCATCCACTTCGCTCGTGTCGATACGCGTTATTATTGCATGCGCCGCCGTGAACGCGAACTCGAGCGAGCGCTGACGCGCGATGGATTAATTGCGTATCACGTCGTCATAGCGATTATAATATCTCGGTGCTGGCCGGCTGGCTCGCGCACGGCCCTCGGGAGATATTCTGGCAGTTGTACGAATAATAAATTTAATTCGCCGGCATGCACCATGACGATCGGTCGTCGTTGAAGCCGATGACATATTCTTCCTCTTTCTCATGCGCAATTTGACCCCTCAGCCGGAAAATTGATTCACTTTCGAATTAAAGCACGATAACGAAGACGCGTGTTTTGACATTTACCGCATCTATCTATTTCAATATTCTCAATTTCCTTTGCGGCTTCTTTCTATGTACATAGATCCTGCCGATTTTAACAATTTCTTCTGCATTAGATTTATGCTGCAATTTCAGCTGATTTCGTATTGAGCCTGATTATGTCGTTGTTTGTTAAATAATTATTTTCAAGTTTTAGTTATTGACGAGTTAAATAAATTACAAAATCTGTTACATTTCGCGAATGTCAACAAATAATTTTTTCATCGATCTTATCTCTAGTTGTAAACACTAATGCAATGTACAATATACATAGCTTTATGTGTTATATATAATTTATGTATTATATATAATGTGGATTAATTTAAAAAGATTTATTTTAAATTCATAATTTTATCGAAATTTCTGCGTTGATTAAAACCGTGCTTTATATAATAAATATTATATTATTAAGCACGGTCTCTTAATCCATTCTCACTTTAGTTGCGATATCGATAATAGTTAAAATATGAGATTCATGACAGATGATTGTTATATATACATTTTCAATTATCGAGAGTAATATTAAAATTTTGTAAAGCTTATCATGACAAACTTGCCATATTATATTTCGTTGCATTAATTATATTTTATTTTTATCATGACACATTTTCGTAAATTTCAGAATTAGAAAAGTGTCATAAAATCAATAACATATTTTCTAAATTTTCTATAAGTATCTGTCGTGTATCGTATAGCGTTGATATTAAACATAGATTTATTAATTCATAATCTTGCCGATCTCTTTATGATGAAAATGATCTAAATATTTCTCACCGTAAAGGAAGACATAACTTTTTACGGTTGTTTGCCTTTGCTTACGACAGGTTAGGCGTGAGTTAGCTGCTCTAACGAGAACGTATCGCCCGTAAAGTCACATCGTAAAGAAGTGGCAGTCGTTTAATAATTATTCAAAGTTCACGGTTCCGTGGCAATCGATACTACGCGCAGCGTTGCTAAAACAACAACTGCGGCGCATGTTCGGGTCGTCGCACCTTCCGATCTTAAAATTCTCTTCCTGCTCTTGCTATTTTTCCTTTGTTGGGGATGAGACTCGATATTTACATCATCATATGGTAGCGAAAATTTTTTTTTCCGTGTAGGTTTCACAGCTTTAAGTCAAAGTTTTATATTTTTCTACTTTGATAGCTTTCTAGAGATATTTTGAATTATTCTTGGATTTAGAAATATCACTCATTACAAGTTTACTATAAAATTTGTCGAGTTTGCTACAACGATTTGAATGCCTCTTAAAATATCAGTGTAAATTATTGGCAATTAATTCTCCGTAATCTCTGAAAAAGATGGATGAAATATATAATGATAAAAATTGATTGCTAATGTTTTCCGTTATGCAATGTAAATTCTTCCGAATGCATGTCAAAGCACGTTAAACACGCGCGATATATGAAATATTTTAATTCTTTCATCAAATAATCGATTCCATTAAAAACTCAAAAAAAGTAAAAATTTGTTTGTTTATTATTAAACAACGTGACGATACTCGGTACCGTCACGTTACCTCAACATTGCAACGCACTTGTGCCGCCAATGACTGCGGCGGCGTTGAATAATAGGTCCGGGACACAGATTGATTCGAGTTGCGTGCAGCGAGCAGCATGATTCGTTCGGCGGAGAAAAAAAAAGTCGATACTAATTTTCATAAATCAAATCGGTCTACGAATGAAATTCGAATGTGCGCGGCATGTGTTTCACTTTTCGACCGATTTATCTCCCGGTCGCGGGCGCGAACAAATACACCGTGAAAAGCGTGACTCCGACGCGATCGAGACGCCATGTAGAAAATCTCGACGCGCGCGTGAAAATCATCCGGCGATCGAGCGGCGGCGGTGTCGGCTACGCGTATGTTACACTTTCTCCATTGACAGCCATAGATTCCACACGCCCACGCCAACTGTGTCATTATTTCTCCAATTACAACTTTCGTTGCGCGGCGCAGCTCATGAGAACTCGATTCCGCGATGTCGAATAAATTCTCGATCGATTAGCACGCAACGCGTAGAAGATTGTTCGTCATGTGAACGAATTATTTCCATATACAGGAAGTGCATATGTGGCCAATGAGAGATGTATGTATAACGCGAAGAAAATATATTTGCTTATGCGTATCTAGTGTTGCACGCCTTTCTATCCAACATTGTCATCAAAGTTGCGGTAGCGATACATATATATGTCTCGGCGGGACGGAGCGGGAATAATAAAAAATCCGACAAGCCGTCGATAAACTGATTTTCGCACGATAAGGCGTAATCATGTATATAGCGCGGATAATTTCGCTCGCTCGCACGCGTGTGCTGCAATACGCTCTCGCGTCATTACGCGGCGTCGTTCGCGCATATGCGAGATAAATTCGAGATACTCAATCTCCTTGACAATCAATCAGAGCGGGAACTACTGCTACGCTTTCACTGTGAGCGCGCCGCTCGGTTCCTCTCTTCATCGGTGTGTTCATATCACATATATATTTCTCGCCCGCTCACAGGCGCTTCCCCATCGATCGCGGCCGATACGAAAAATCGACAAATCCATTACCGCCGCTATTTGATTTTCCCATCATTTTTTCACCTACATCCCGACAGAGATGCTGACCGCTTTTTTGTAACCGACGCTCACATCAAACGGTGAGATATAATCGACGATAAATTAGTCTGAGGCTTTGAGAAACATTAGAAGGAAGAATTTATTGCCCTCTAGTAAAAAGATACCGCGCAATATCGATTTAATTACTTCACTGATGATCCCAGTTTTATTGCCGCATTATTTTATCTCGATTTATGACATTCGGGAAAAAGGTGTAACGTATTTGGATTGATGCTGATACAGGAAGGCGCGTAGGACAGATTATAGGCTGCCCTAGATTAATTATGGTAAAAAAATATAATAGTGTTATATTTTGCGTGGGCAGCAGATTATCATTGGCTCGTTATTTATCTTTTAATCGATAATAATAAATCAATACGTGTTTTATCTTCTAAACTAAAAAAAAAATTCTATCTATCGATACTCTGCTAAATTTCTACGCGGTTCTCTTAATTTCTTTCTGCATAATACAGTATTAATAGTATTAATAATTATATTTTAATATAAGTATTGTATTTTTCCATGTTCGTGCTGTAAAGACATGCGAGGCACAGCCTAGCACAAAGTTGCACCGAGCTTACCTCTGTCTATTCATTTATTCCATTTATATCGTTTCGTAAAAAGTTGGAAAGTTTGGCGTGTCGCCGTGCATGTAAAATTAGGACTCGAAATATATACAGCCTGAAATAAGAATTATTTATAGCGGCAATAAAATTTTATTCTTAGCCTCTTACTCACTTATATTATCTAATCGTTAATTTTGCCTAGCAGTATCTCATGTGTATTCTCGTGTCGACTAAAATGTATTTTACTGAAAGTATATTTCGGCTTATTTACAGCATCTAGGGCACATTTATCTTATGACCGCTGCTTCCTCTACGATAGAGAATGTAGGATGTAGGAGGTTTTCTCACATTGTACATATTAAATTTATTGAGAGTATGAAGATTGTATATTCTTTTTTTTTTTTTTAGTAGAACTTTCCATAGCGATTTTTCCGATGTCTTATTTCTGCCGTTTTAAATTCTACGCGAAGAAAATTATTTCACTTATTTTTATTTAAAAAATAAGATAAGATTTATATTTTATTTATCGTCTCGCAAATATCCTGAAGCCTTTCATATTACATGGAGCATTTAAAGCTTGTACGATAGGCCGGGACGCAGGTTTCATTGTTCTCTCTTCTCTCTATCACGAAAAGGGGCGGAGGTAATCTACATTAGACCGGAATAATGGAAAATTGTTCCGGCTACCCGGGCTCCGCCGGATCTCGGGATACTCCTAAAGCCTCCGGCATCCGTTATGTAGCGGAAGAACGAGGTTAGGCTAGGTGACCGTCTGCTGTCCTGGCGACGGGGTGAACGGAGGTTACTACCCTTCCAGACGCAAGCGTACTCTGAGCTCATTTTTCACAGTCGCCTCGCCACTTTCTCCATTACCGATAATGCGGCACCGACCGCCCTTTCTGGTACTTTTGGTCAAAAATGCATTTCTAAAGATGGAACATGAAAGATACACTATTAATTCTCTTATGCCATTAAACGCCCGTCCTATCTGTAAAATGTGCTACACAATAAATCTTAGAAATTCTTGTGCAATCTTATATTGTGTAAACTGGTAAATGCATTCAGTCAGCATTTATCTCTTGCACTTTATTCGTTTAAAAATTAATTAAATTTTATATTATTAGGAAGAGAATGAATGGGTGGATTATTGATTATGCTCTTAAGAAGCGTAACTTATTGCTAATCAAAACAATACAAACAAAGACACGTTTGATTCAAACTTTAATCAATTTATAAAATTTTGTTTACAATCAGATTATAATATCATTATTATTATTACACACATATATATATTATGATATTACTTTGCTATATTTATATACTGCCTGTTCATGTTTTATAATTATAAAAGTTTGATATTAATCTTTTTCATTTCTCTGTCACATTTCTCTGATTTATTTCTAAAATAGCTCCATTTTTTATTATAAGAAGCCCAATTAAAGTTTCTCTCTTCTTTCTAGTTTATAGAATAAAATAAAAAATTTTAAAATAATGATAAGAATTAATTGTATATTAATTTTAATTTTCTGCATTAGAAAAATATATATATAATATAGTCAAAAATCCATCTCTAATCCTTTGCATTCTAATACACGAGTATTAATATCGTTCAGAAAAATTCACGAGTTTATGTTTAGACCGATATCGACGCTGATTGTTATTCAATTAATATTCGACACACATGTATATGGTATCATTATTCGAGCAGAAAGTTTCAAGTTTCCTCATACACGGCAGAGATATCTCTTTGGCTAATACGGAAGAGGATATCAGCAAACACCAAAGAGAAATACGGTATGCTGCTGTTCGATAATTATTCCGGTGTCGGATATCGCGCTTTTATCTACTTCCTCTTTGATATTTCGCCGGTATTCTCACAGAAATCGAAAAGCCATTCTTCTAGTTCACATTGATAATGGCCAATGTACGATAATGTATTTAATTAAAACTGAATCTTGTTTCTTTTGCAACGATTTTAGATACATTATCTCATTATATTAACGATAAAAGCAATAAGAATTTGTAATGTAACAATTGTGATAATTATATGAGATTTATGTTAAAAGATTCTCTTTCAACAATTGTGTATTTCTTTCATAAAGTCATCTTTTTTCGACGATTCGAGTTTCAGAAATTATTAAAAAATAATTTTTTTCTTTACTAAAATTTGATAGGGTTAAGAAAGAAAGAGAATAATCCCCATTGTAAAATTTTGACTCGTTCGTAGTGTGCTTTCTCCATTGATCTCGCGACGAGACGAAAAGTCATCGTCGCCACGATTTACCCGAAGCAGGGAAAGCTGTTCGCGCACCCCGGACGCATCGTCGGCTGGGTGCACGTCGACGTACCAGGCCGGGCAAACCGGTGTTGTGTATGTCACCGAAAGAGATGGCAGTGGGGAACGGTCGGCTGGTAGGTTCCCATGGTGGGGGGGCCGCAGTCGGGGTTCCCGACCGCGTCGGCGGCGCTTAAGCCTCCGACGCGGGGGCATTGCCGTCGTAGCCGCGGTACGATACGATCCGGCTGCTGTCTCGCAGTGTACGCGCCGTTCTTCGAGCCGCACGTGTCGTCGGTTTGTCTTCGCGTGCCGAGAGACTTTCATCCTCCTCTGCTTTTCGATCGCGAAAAATATTCTCGCGCGACGATATCCGGGGAGAATCGATCTTCGCAATCGATCTTTAAGTGCTACGGGTGCGATAATAGACAATATGAAGGATGGTGTACGCGTGTGATTGTCAGGGAAAATGCTTCTCTCGTCGATGATCGCAAACATGCGTTGACGAGCAAGGGGAGGTTCCCGAGAGGGAAAAAGGGGAACGTCGCGCGATGGCACGCGATCGTGCGTGAGGAGGGATTGATGTAGTGCACGAGAGAAAGAATTGAACAATTCTTTTTTCTTTCTCATTCAAGTTTTTTCCTCGTTCGTACATCGGACGGAAAATTTCGATTCATCGTATGATATGCGTATCGAGGATACAGAGAGAACGTCGGAATCTTTGGAGCACGTTATCTGATAATTCATTTACAGCGGCGGGATAGAATGAATGAAGGGCGATTCGCTTCGAGCGAAAGCGAAACAGTTTTGTCGTAGGTCAGTAATCGAGTGTTATCTGTGGTTCATCGTTCGATTGACGAAGAGGCCTATCTTAGGCCAGACATTATATTAAGCAGAGTCGAATCGGAAACGCAACCGTACGCGATAACGAGATCGTGAAGACACATTGATCCAGTCTTTTTATCGTCTTTTATCGAATTTTTCAATCGACTTTGTAAATAAACATTGGAATCTCTTTGCGATATATCGTTACTTGTTTATAACATTATAAATCGTCTGACGGGTCTAAGACCAGATTATTTATACTCGTGATATATACTGTACGCGATTGGACTTCTCTCGTGGGTAGTATTGTGACAAGTGTCAATTGTACATTGTGAATAGAACTTGGTTTGCATAAAGTTTACTTCCGAAGCTTATAAGTGCTATAAGAGCAAAATAGGAAGCTTATAAGTTTCACAGCTTATAAATATTACGTTGAGTACGGGGAGCTATTACTGGGTTATAAAGTGTTTATCATATTCATAGGTAAGTCCTAGAGTTAATACGACTGTCTAACATGCATGCAATAATAATTGCGTAACAGTATTTAATAGTGTTATCTATCTAAAACATTGCTTTTTTTTGTTTTGTTTTGTTGAAATAAAAGTATGCTCAGAAAGTATGACACGTACGATTTTTTCAATTCCCCTCGTTAAGGTTTTGTTAAATAAAATATCGTAGCTTAAATAGTAATTAACAAAATATCTACGTTAGGAAAGATAGGTTTATTACATTTGGTTATTGTAAAAATCGAATTATTCTATGAGATACGCCATTTATAAAAAGTGTTGTTTATATATATACACTTGGGCAAAAAAATTATCACCTAGACGTACAGAAATATTTTGACCAAAAATGAAAGAATTATAGTTATGAAAAAATTTAAAAATATTTTTAATCTGAAATAATTTTTCCTCTTTCGGACTATCTTTTAAATACGATATATCACCAATTTCTAGAAATTCATATTCGGCCATATATACCTGAAAGTATTGACGCTTTTAGAGCAAAAAATTAAAAATGATTAGCAAATCTCTCTGGCACGATTGTATGGTTAATTCTTTTCATTCAACATTGTTTTTACCTAATGAGTATTGACTATAAAAGGATAAGGACTATAAAAGGAATGATCAGATCAGAAGAGATATAGACAATATTAATGTTGAATTATTAAAACTCCAAGACCTTTTAATAAACTAGATTAAATAAATAACGAGTATAAATTATACAATACAAATGAAAAAAAAAAATTAAGCGGAATCATATTCAATTGGCATTGATGGAGCTCGTCAATTTGCAATAACGCTGTTGATTCATCGAATTTTCCACGCGATATTATTTAAACAATTTAGGAAATATTCGATCAGCGGATATATCCTATGCAGCCGCCGCCTTCAACGAGCATCGCTCGTTTCCATCGCAGAGCGCGTGCCCGATGGGTCGCGCGAGAAAGTCGATCGTCGTTCTTGCTGTTTGAGAACACGCACGATTCGCGTAGAGTATGTACCTCCCGCGGCATCTCGCTAACCTCTTTCAACACGGTTAAATATTAGCGGGAAACACCGGTGCGGCACCATAAATCCTAGTCACACGACGTGCCAGCGCACGCCGGCTCGTAAATCGGTCCCGCGACACGTATTCTCTAAAGCGCCATTAATTAAAAGCCACGCTCGTTGGTAGCACCCCTTCTTGTTCCCCTTTTTGAAAATATGCAATTCCGTGGTATCTTTATGAGACACTTTAAACTTGGATTTGTTGTCTATATACGTGCGCGCGTGCAATATAAAATGCCACTTCTCGAGATCGATCATTTATTAAAATATTCTAGAAGAGAAAAGCCATGTGTGTGAATAGTGAGAACTTTTTTTTTCACGGAGACCCATGATCATATAATCTTTTTTATATAAATACTTTTTTACTAATTTTGCCTATTTACTAAAATTTATTTCTAACATCGTTATTAATGACACTAATTATTATTATTATTATATTAGAAAAATTAATAGCGCGATTATATTTTTAAACTTTATATATTTCGCTTATTATTATGTATATACAATTTATTTGGCAATTTATTATCTCTGTAAGTCCCATTCTACTTATTGTTCTTAGGTGGTCCTTATTTTAGAATAAAATAAATTTCTTCCTTTTGCCGATGTTATGTTCGGTAGGCGCAAAAGACGGGATAATTACGCAAGAGTAGGGAGAAGACTCGTCCCAATCTCACTTCCATTCACGGAGTTAAGCCGTCGTGAGCGCGCGAAAACGAGTTTGGCAGGTCGGCCGGTCGAGCCAGCATAATCTCGCTTATCTCGACCTGGCCTGACCGGGTGGGAACGATCCGAAGCAATGCAAAAAGAAATGCATCGCGCGATATGAATGGTCGAGTAATTTGGATCATGTCCGAAGCAATTTTCGACAGAGTAAACTAAGAAAAGTTTTGAAGGGAAATATTTCCATTAAAAGAAAAAAATGTAACAATGTAAAAAGCTGCTTTTATATTATTTTACACAAGTAAAGTACATGAAATCACATGGCCAAAAAATTCATAAATCTGCGAAATGACAATATCTTTTTAAAAATATTATTGATGTATATGGTAATAGAAATTCATTTTTCACACACTGCATTGACGTCTAGTTTTTGATGTAAAAAGTAAGAGGGCGGGGGGGGATGTGAATACCCCAGAGAAGCTTCAGCAACTCCTTGATGGCTTGAAGATCAATGCCGGCTTTATCGGCATGGTTCAAGAGCTCTTGGAATTTGGGGTTAGCATAAACCTGATTGACGATTTCTTGGAAATTGTCGGACTGCAATTGCTCGACGAACTTAGCGAATTCTGGGGAGTTTTTCAGCTTCTCTTCATACATGGAATTAAGCCGGTCCATGGGTAAGATAGCCATAATGTCATCAACGTATCCACGAATTCCACCTGTGATCTGTTTAGTAATCATAGCAAAGTCAGGCGGAGTGAGATGATCGAGTCCAAGCGCGTCATTCAGCAAGTTCACGATCTTGTAAATGTCAATGCCGGCGTGATGGATGTAATCCATCAAAACCTTAATCTCATGCAAAGCCTCGACATCTTTTACCAGCCCTTTAAACCCTTCAGATTTGAAGTATTTGATCATAGCTTGAAACTCGGGATCTTTATCAGCATATTCAAGAGTGATATCGAATATGTCATTCTGAGGTAAAGCATCTATAAAGTCTTGGATGTCCTTGTAGAGCTCACCTCTGCCGAAATTGGGAATCTCGATCGGTGGACGGATCGGCGGCAGGGCGGAAACCGTAGCCACGAGGGCCAACAGTGCCAATGCGAATTTCATCTGCAAAAGTAAATTTCGCTAGGATTATTGATGCATTTAAAACATGCTTGCGTATATATTTTATAAATAAAATTGATTTTATCAATTAGATTTGCGCAAAAATTATATTAGATTGAAAGCAAATTTTTAATATTTTTGCGTTGTGCATCAACTAATATTGGTTAAATATTAATAAAAATTGGAAATGGAAATTGCGAATATTACAATTTCCATTTTTATTATATACTGCTAATCGAAATATAACACAACATATTGATCTTTTTTGAAATACAAATGAGTTAATTTAATTAATCGTTAGTTTAATTAGTCGAATTGATAAAAGTGAAATATTTAACGAAAGTGAAATATTTAACGAAATCTGATGATAATTAATAAAGTAAAATTAATAATTAGAAAATAATAATTATTAATAAAAAAATGATAAAAAGATTGATTTTAATTATTATTTTTGGATTATGACATAAAGGGCCATTTTGTCTCTGGGGTAGAAAATATTTTCAAAACGAAATAATATACTTTATATATGTGCTTTTTAATTATACTACTTAATGTAGTAAAGCTAAAATAGGCAAAATATAAATTATTTATAATATTGCTCATAATCCTTATTTACTCGTCTAGTTTATAATTAAAGCTTAAAATGTTTAACTCAGACAGCCTGTCGACACTCACCTCCGAAATATTGTTGTGGTACTTCTACTTGTGATACCGAAACTGATGCTTTACGGTTTTTGTCGCCGACTTTATATACACAAAATTAGATCTTGTTTATTCAATCTACGATGATAAGATTATGTATTATCTACGAGTGCCTGGTTTAAAGTCAAAACACTTAAAATAATTTAAAAAAATTCAATGATTTTAGATAGAGATAGAGATTTTTTTTTTGAAGGAGTATCAGATATTTGACGATTATTGATAAGTGCATTATTTGCAATAATTGCTATGCAAATGATATTAGGAGCATTCGGTAAGTTACGATGTTTTTAAAAATCGCGATTAATTGGTACGTTGTCATATAGTTTATTATAACATAATATAAATCATAATAAAATGTTTAGAATTTCTAATATAATTTTAGCTTTATGAGTTTTATCTTTCCGCTTTTTTTAATTCTATTGTATTAAAAATCACTTATGTTAGAGAGAACTTAGATGGTAAAAGAGTACTTAGATTCCTAAAAGTAAATGTAGAAGAAATATAGAAATATAGAAGATAACAATACCGTACAGATGTGGACTTAATATCTAACATATACATAAAATAAGTAATTATTATCAGTTTAGAGATAAAAATAGAAAAATTTTTTAAATTTTAATATTTTTAGAATACTAAATATTTTTTGAAAATTCAAAAAATTGAAATTTATGCGTGTATATATGTGTGTGTATATATTTTTTCGTGATTTCTTCATAATATTGAAATTTTCTTATTACATAAAAATTATTATAAATGTTAATCAAATCAATTTGTATTTATCTCTTCTAAAATCGATCGATAAGATCGAACACACGTGCGTTATCGAGTGTCAAATTATTTTGCTTCATATCACAAATACTCGATAAAAATTTCCAATGAATCAGACTGTCACTAAAATAGGATTTTCCGTTTAACATAAAATTACTTTAACATAATAGAAATTTTTGTACATGAGATATAAATCTTAGAAGTTTTGTTTTAGTTGTGAAATATTTTGTTTTTATTTTTTATTTTATAAATTAATTTTTATTAAACTTCATAATTTATTAGAATTCATAGAACATATGCATACGAGTAATAATTCGCAATCGTGAGAAAACGTCCCTTCTCGCCGTTGTGACGAGGAAATATCGTATTGACTGATTCCTTAATCGCTTTTCGATCGTGGAGACTCGATGTTCGATCTCACGCCTCGCCGATCGTCGATTTTAGACGGTTTAGTTCCGCTTTCATTATCGCTGTCGGGCGCGAAAACGTGTTTCGCCAAATGGAATAACATTGTTTCTGTCATAAATACATTATTTTGCAGTTAGATCAGATTTGATAAATACATAATAAGTTTGCCAAAGAAACAATTGCATGTAATAAATCATCTGTATCAGTCTTTTGTCATTTATAGGATATCTGTTAACGTTTATAATGTAAGCATTTTAAGGTAAATTTATTACTAAGGTTTAACATAAACATTTTTTATACTTTTTTATTTCTATAAAATTCTACTTTGTTTGCAATATGTTTTATTTAAATGTGGTTGATGTTTGCAACGATCGATTAACCGGCAGATATTTCATAATCTTATCGATAGGTTGAAACTAACAATTAGATGCTAATTGGAATATATTTCCTCATTCGATTACGTTATACGTTGAGTGATAAGCCCCACCGTTATACTTTTAACCCTATCCTGCTATTCGGCATTCGAGCATTTTGTGCGGTTAAAGTGTTTCAGTACAGGTTTGTTATGCTAATCTAGAGCAGCATGCTCTTTGCTCCATCCGACACGGCGGGACGAGCACGTCAATCTTTCAAAAGGGATGACGTAATGGTACCAAAATCGTTTTTTTCCGCCTGCCTCTCCCTTCTCGCTTCGGTTCGTTGCTTAAGATGCACGCGTCGGTTCAACGTATGAAGTGTCCACTAAAAGTCAATCACTCCGTCATTCTTTTTTTTTTTTTTTTCATCTCGAAGCATCTGCTCGCAAAGCGTGTCTCGGCCATGTATTACGAGTCGTAAAATCGAGCAGGCCATCGACGAAGAAATGAGAGCCGGGAACCACCTTCGGTAAAAGAATCTTTTCGCGCGCGCGTCCCGAAATATAACGAAATTGCACCGACCAATGACTGCAATTACCGAGGAAGTTAAACTCATTCCGAGAGCATTCTGCAAACGATCTTTCCGACTGTAAAAAAAGCGATTTAAACGGCGAAGCAAAGAGATTAAACAATTTTTCTTTTGAAAACGCGTAATAAAACCCGCGTTTTATTCGTGCAACGACAGTGAATAATAAGAGCTTCGAACTTTATCTTCTTTTTATCTTCTTTCTTGCGGGAACGTTTCGGAACATGCTGCGCAGCTTCATCGACCGAAAGGTCGGGAAGTATGAGATGTTGCTGCGAAACAAAGCAATAAAATCGTGGGCGGGTCAACAACCGATGCAACGTCGGTGTTACCAGCAAAATGAAGAACATTTTGGGAGTTGCGAGACTAAAATTTAATCAACTGAAAGCTTTCTAGATTGTTGGGAAGCGGAAAGCGCTCCCGAGAGATCAAAACGATCATTTGATATTCCAGCAAGAAATTGTCTCGAAAAGTAGTAATCCGCAGATGCGAATGGGATATTGAAACTGCAGGTGATCGTAGAAAATTGATTAAAGTTTGATTGATTTATTCTCTTAAAAGAATAAAATCAATTCGAAAGGGCAACATCATTCGATTTTAGAAGTTTAAAAAATCGTTCAAACACATATGTAAAAAAGATTTATTATTATCTATTATTTTTATCATTTGAAAACGCTGTAGAATTGAACATTTTAGATTATTATATAATATTTCGGGATAAATCTTTTCGCAGGATTATTGAAGAATTGCAAAGCGCGCGCGCAGTGCGTGTGGCTCACTGAAGCATGACAAACATCTTGTTACCGCCTTCGGAAACATTCATTGTTTTTTTCGATCTATTAGTCTGATTATTCGCACTTCTATGCGTTTCCCATGTATTAGTTTGTTTCATTTACGTATATCTCGCGCAGCATTTCAAACGATTGTATTACTAATCCAGCAAAATCTAGGACAGATTCTTTTTTCTCAACGTTGTCAGTTATTTTCGTATCTGATGTTATTATAAATAGTGTTATACAGAGTTGCAAAATTATCTGCAATATGAAAGTATTATATAGGATTAATGTATAGGCTAATATATATTTTTTATCGTATAATTTTTATAAAAATTTATTTGTGACATAAAGATTGTCGAAAATCTCAAATTAAAGATGTAAAATTATTAATACGTTAATGAGAACAACTCATGAAAACTTTGAATTAAATTAATCCGATAATACTTTCGAGCGACTTTCCGTCGATGACTTATTAAATACGCCATCCGCCGTAATTATTTCAGCGACATTCGAGAGTTATGACTTTGCCGTTGGGGCGATATACACGACGACACCCGCGATTGGCGATCCCGTTCGCATATAATTGCACGGGAACGAGATAGCATCTTAAATAATTTTTGTACCGCTTTTTCGTCATCGTATTAATTCGCAATTAATCTTCAAGGCGAAAGTCGAAGTCAGCATCGAGCCCTACTTTACGTACGTGTCAAAAAGATGCACGCTCGTGTTAATGCTGGGGAAAAGTACAAGCGTAATGAATACCGAGCAGTTGTAATTAAAGTAACGATTAACAATATTAATGTTGTCATAAACGATACGTACTGGAACATGTTTTAACCGCGATTTTGCCGCATGTAAAGTCACAAACTGGGCTATTTTCATAATTTAGAGTTATCAGAAGAAATAAAATGCCAGCAAAATGTTTTCTAATACACGATTTCGTTCGCTTTTGTGATTTCGCGATGAACTTCCACAAGAGTAATCTGATTAGAACAGATATTAATTAGCGTAATTAAATTTATCAAAAATCTAGATATTTAAATAGGAACTTACACTATCTATTAAATACATAAAATATTCCAGAATTTTTTTTCTCATTCTTTGAACTATCGATAAGACTAAGAAAAAAAAATCACTTTTAATATCAGTTTGTAATGAACAAGAGCGACCGCAGTTGGCTCAATTGTTACAGTAGCATGTACATTAAGCGTTCACGTGTATATGCGTGCGGAATGTGTACAACAGTGATGTTACACATACGTCGAATCTTGCGAAGCGATCCTTTATGGCGAGTGTATGCGTTGCTTGCGGCGTAATATCAACGATTTATATATTATCTAACGGTATGGACCTTGATTTACAGAACGATCCTTGATATCCGGTTACGGATCTAAGGAAATTCTAGCGTGATAACTGCTTTCCTTAAAGATGCGTAAAGACTATATCACATGTCAACAAAGAATGATACTTTCTGATCATTTGCAACTAATAATATCCGAGAAAATTTTTGCGAGTTTATATACACGTTTTAAATAAATGCTAGTCATCACGATCAGCTGATTACTTCAAACTGATATTCTTTATTCTTAATTGATATTCTTTAAAATTTCTTGTTCGGACAATATTTTTTAATTTTGTTAATGAATAGAGAAGTATGACATTTGATCTTCTAAATGCATACATATTGAAATGGCTGAACTCACATGCCACTTTATAATAATTAAAAACGTATTCTCTAAACTTTAAATTTTAAGAATATTTCAAGATATCTATCAAATCATCAAATAATCAATGGAATTGTCAAATCAGTATGATGCTCAGATTTGTAAAATATTAGTTTAAGTTGATTTTAAACGGTATATGGTGGTGCGTTGAAAGCGAAAGTATTTTTTCGTTCCGAAGGGGGCGTCTTATTATAGTACCTGTACCTGTACCTGTACGCTCGCTGACAATGAGTGCGTTCGCCATCGTTTTGCAAAGTGCATTGGACCGGCTTTCGAGCTTTCCTACAGTCGCGGTCGGCCACTAAGGTGAACTCGTAACGAGTTCACAACGATCGTTCGGAATGATTGTCTCGAATGATTTATAGCTACATACGTGTACATCGCACATACCGAGTATATCACACGTTTACCGAGTATATCACACGTTTACCGAGTATATCACACGTTTACCGAGTATATCACACGTTTACCGAGTATATCACACGTTTACCGAGTATATCACACGTTTACCGAGTATATCACACGTTTACCGAGTATATCACACGTTTACCGAGTATATCACACGTTTACCGAGTATATCACACGTTTACCGAGTATATCACACGTTTACCGAGTATATCACACGTTTACCGAGTATATCACACGTTTACCGAGTATATCACACGTTTACCGAGTATATCACACGTTTACCGAGTATATCACACGTTTACCGAGTATATCACACGTTTACCGAGTATATCACACGTTTACCGAGTATATCACACGTTTACCGAGTATATCACACGTTTACCGAGTATATCACACGTTTACCGAGTATATCACACGTTTACCGAGTATATCACACGTTTACCGAGTATATCACACGTTTACCGAGTATATCACACGTTTACCGAGTATATCACACGTTTACCGAGTATATCACACGTTTACCGAGTATATCTCACGCGTACCCTTCGCAAAAGTGTTTTATATGCAGTGGATGCGGGCGGTTGTCTAAAGAAAATCATGCCACACGTTTTTGTCGGCTTTCTCTCGTTTTCAATCCTGTCCCTCCCTATATCGATCGATCAAATTCACCTCGGAAGCTCTCGTTTCTTCTCTATTATCCCGATCAGCTAGAACATACAGCGAGGAGAGATCGGGAGTTTTCTTGATTGGTGTAATCGAGCGAGCCCTCGATCGGAAGTAGCGAATCGCCTACTGTCCAATTATCGATTCAATCAATATATTTCCGAGGTATATATCAAGTAGGTGAAAAAAGCGGTTCGCCGACAAGTCTTTTTTTTATCGTGTCCGATTTATCGCAGGAACGAGAGCCGATCACAACAATCAGGAACGTCTGTAACAATATTGTAACGAGTTACAAACGAGGAACGCGGATTTGTCGGGAAACAGGAAGGATTACGGTAAAACAATAAATATCTGTTAGTCAGGGATAACGTCAACATAATCAAAGTGGAATAATCGAAAGGGAACGGTACATATGAATGTAGGATCGATTTATTTCCTTTCTTAATGAGTTTACCACGAGTTCTTTCTTAATGAGTGTACCACGATCGAACTGCAATAGAATAACTGAAACAAAAAGAGAGAATTATTCATTTTATACATATTTTACTAATAACAAATAATTAATCTTTTAGTATTAAAATCGGTTTATTATTGGTTTATTATTAACAATTGGTTTTTTCTAATTGCTTTTTTTTTATACACGCAATTCCATGCATCTTTTCTTTATATCTCTCAACATTATAGTTTTTATCGCTAGTATGATTACATATATTGTAATAGAATATTTGAAACAAAAAAAAAATAATTAAGTATTCATTTTCAAAAGAAAAAAGAATTATATATATATAATTATTCTTATATATTATCGTTCTCTTTCTATGCACTTATTATTTTTTTTTCCTGACATTATTTTTTCCTTCTAACATAAGTTGAAGTTAATTTTATCTAGATTTATGTTCGTCATAATTCATATCTCCCTTCTAGTTCGATGCGTTAACCTTCCATGAGCACATTTATTGTTCGTTTCTCGCAATAATGACTGTTTCCGGTTCGGGTAATTTCTCACATTGTGACCGTAACGCACTATAATCATTTGTTGATGCAACTACATATCTTGAGTTAGAGAAAAAGAGGGGAAACCAGGGAAAGGGGCTCGAACCACGGTTATCGCGGCTTTTCCATGAAACGGTCGCTGATAAATGTATATCGTTCTTTAGAGATGTGCGTTCATTATATCTTGCATAAAAAGAAAATTTCACATGACGCATATTCGCATTATACATACTGTGTCTTTTGATTTTGCAACATATAATTTAATATCAAATTTATATTTTTGTTTTCTCGATGATTATTCTTAATTTCTATATTTTTTAAGAATTACAAGCAAGGGATATATAACTCATTAGAGGAGCTCATCTTCGTCTAGTTAGGTAACTTTTTCAGCTTCTTATTAATATATATGTTTTTTTTTTCTAATATGCATCTGAAAGATTAAAAGATCTCGCATTAAAAAATTCTGTGAGAGAGAAAGAGAGAGAACATTACTTCTGGTCAGAATATTCATCCTTTGGTCTCTCAGTAGCTGGGAGCCTTTGAGTTAAGAAGAGGCTGCGGAATTCTCCCGAAGGTTTTGTAAAGCTAAAGACAGGAATTTGCCAAGAAAATGATCGTAACGCTTTTTTCTACACAAATCACAGTTTTATATACTCTTGCATGCTGACGACATTAATGGAAATGAACCTCATCGGATTGTTGCTATGCCAGACTGGCCACCACATGCACGCGGTTCGATATTTCACGAGATATGCTCGAGCACGGACTAGAATGCCCCTCTAACAATGTATCCGTGCCCTTATGTATACTTAACGTCGCACCTGCTACCATACTGCACCGTAATACAATGCTTCACCTTAACGCGGCGAGTTAACATTCTCGAATATTCAATATGACAAGTTATCTTTTCGCGTTTGACTTGTCTTTCGCGATCCGTACTTTATTTTGTTAGGTCTACCGGTCTTTCGCGTTTCCGGTGATTCGTCAAAAATGCGGTTCTTAAAGCAAGTATGCACAGACTACGATCTTTAGGGCTTATTTTCGTGAGATTTCCTATATAAATCTCACACACATATAGTTAGAATAAAATAAATTGGTCTACATGCTTGTATATCCGCATAATGTAATAAAATTTGAATCATTTGTGGTCGGAAGGATAGAGGGTCTGCAGGCGCAAATACATTAAAACTACGATGACAGGGAGTCGATCATGTAATTTCACATGAGATTTTTTCTCATTTTTTTACTTTTCATTTTTCACTCATCCAGGTTTCACATGAAACTTTTCACACATAGCGATTATGTATGTAGCTTGGATGCGTGGAAAGTGAAATCATTAAACATAGCTTGTAGGCTTTATAGCTAAGGGGGATTATTATTATTATTAGTACAGCATTGCGATAAACTTTTCTTCTGTTAATGCAATAACAAGAATATATCACACTTATTCTAATTCCGAAATACATTAATTCCCTAGATTTCCGCCACCAAGTTTCATGACGAAAAAAATTACGTGAAAAATTTTACATTTCCGCGGTTGTAAGAGTTACATGATCGACATCTCTTGTTCTTTGCTTCGAAACGATACAATATCATCACTTTCCCTCAGCATCATCAACGATTCTACGGAACAGACCGTAAAAATGGTGATAAAATGTGATACCATCCTGACGGCAATTATCTGGAAAAGGAAACGTGGGGTATCGGGAAATTTTCTATCAGCTGATATCGCAATCAATCCATCAATATATAACAAAACATTTAGCGTTACCACTGACGAATTAACGGCATTACGTCGAATGAGCGAGCAACATGAATTGTATCAACACACCCGTATATAACCGTCTCGATTAATAACGCTATCTCGGTGTTAACAAGTATCATGCGAGAGCCTCATGTCACATTTACGCGTCCGCTTGTATGCGTTCAGTTCAACTATATCCCTCCCCACACGTGGATGATACAATACATAAGTAAATAGAGTCCATTATAGCATGACAGGCACGGAACGATACAATTGTAGGAAAGCTTGTAGCTTGGAAGAACTTGTCTTGTTTTGATTGGTACTTGGTATACGTCATTTTGCTTTTTTTTAGGGGGGCGGACAATATAATCTGCTGCAGAATTAACGGAACAAAAAATGATGCCATGCAATAATTCGATGCGCAACTGCAATTTATTATAAATGTATATATCTTTGCATGAATATATCTTTAACATTACAAAAATTGAGAACAGAAAAAATTTGTTGTTCTTTTCAACCTTTTGCATAAAATAATTTTCTGTCAAGATTCGTAAGTTCTAAGCAAGAAACGTAACTTTACGCTATCGTAAGATTCATATGTCAGCTCAAACATGTTAGTGCAGTCTTTTCGCAAGTATCTCCGTTGATTGCGCGGTATCGTGAGAGTATTTTTACGGTTATAGATCATCGCCTCGCGCGATTCACGTAGTTCTCCTTTTTCCTGGCCGCCTCGAGCAGCCCGAACCGCGTGAAAGATCCGCCGCAATTTGTAAACGGCTATCATAGCAGTCTCATCGCGCGTTTGCAAGGCGCTGTACTTATTGTCTGACCTTACGCGGAGAATCTCCTTCGCGCGCGCCGCCACAAAGCCTCCCTTTGTTTAGCCGCGTTATTGATTGCATACCGTCATAACAGCATTTTTAGCCCGCTGTCCTCCGCGCCACGTTTATGTCCTTTTCTTTTCAGTCATCACACAAAGCGGATGGTCCTCTCTCGCGACGGAAATGTTATGTAAGCTTTTTTTTTCGTGACTGTAATTCTGAATATCATCCTGTAAATAATATGCGAGCGTTGCGGATTAGCGGGGTTTCTTTTTTTCACCATTCTCGTGTATGTGAATTATGAACCGAAATATACCGGATAAAAATCCTTATTTTTTCGAAAAAGTTTCATAACGCATTTAAAAATATTATGCGCGCGTGTGTGTAATAAACGATTATTTAAGGTAAAACGCGCAACACGGTTTTTGAAATGAAAATGTAGATTCGACAAATATCTGAAAATTGTTCTTGCTATTCTTGCTTTACTAATCAGATTTAATTCAGTTATTTTCAGTGATAAACTTAAATAAAATAGTAAAAGTAATTTCTCTTTCCTCTTTCTCTCATTCAGATAATTAACTAATAATAAATATATGACTGCCATAATTATGCTGGTGATTACTTTAGTGATGAATGGAGACTCCTTTTAAATATATTTCATCATTGTGTAATGAAAAGATTAATGATACTTGAGATATAATTAATGAAAGTAGCATAACTCTGCACGTCTGCCTTATCACAATGCGCCATGATACGTTTGGAAATGATATAACTTTTTTTATGTATTGCGTAAAATATCTAGTGATTAATATCATAAGTAGTGACAGGTTATAAACACTAAAATTAGAGAAATACAGATATGCAATTTACGAAATTCTATCTAGTGATTCATTTTTAGTCACAAAGATAAACAGACATTGTCGCATTTTTCTTACAAAAAACTAAATTTTATTAAACTAAAATTAAAATTCAAGATAAGGCAATCAGAGTCACGACGCGCGGTAAGTGGAGCGCATTTTTTGTTTTATTCTATCAATCTCTATATCATAGAGTATACAAAACCGAATTTTCCTCTATAAAGAAGCCCCCGTACTCGCGTTTCTTCCGTTTGTACGAATACATCTCCTTTTTCTAGGATCTTCTCCATAGTCTTCACATAAATTTTTGCAGCCTCCCGTTGCTCTTCTGGCAAAGTCTCTTCGAAGATCCTTGCTTTCTTTAATATCTCCTGTTTCTCTTGTTCGTTCGCGACTTTGAATTCCTCGGCTAATTTATCCAACCGTTCCACGCATCCTGGTAGACCTAGGTATACTCTCGATTTGGATCTGACGAATCTCCAAATATTCGCCGGTGAAATCGGGAATCCTTCTCGGTGATAAATCTGATCGGTTCCGATTTACCTTGAACCAATAGTAAGACTACCGGAAAGTCCTCTTTCTTGATATTATAACGTTACGCTAGATCGGAGTTATCTTTATTGCCAAAGTCCTTGACGCCTACTGTGGCTATCAGGAGATCCTGCGAATCCTTGGTATCGGCTGCTACCGTGCTGTATTGCTCGTGCTTGCCACCATATGGAAAGGCGACGTCGAATTTAACGAGTACCACCTTGAATTTGGGAATCACCTTGTCGAACGAGTAAGAATCCAAAGGCACGCATCCTTTACAATCTTCATCGATAGTAACATGCGAAGCGGTCACGACGACAACAATAAACACGAGGCTCGATCGAATCATGATCTGGAAGAATTTTGGCGTCCGTGCGACTTCACGTGTCCTGCTCAAAATCAGTCAATTAACTACTTTGAACATTCTTTTGCAAATTGATTCGCTACAGAATCTCTCTGTTCAGATGTTTCTGAGTATTGTCGGCCGACGTTTTCAATTTTTAAATTTCTTCCTCTGCCTTCTTCATGTACTCTGCCCGTGATTGATCTATTTGCGACTGTAAATTATTGGAGCGTGTTTCATGTATCATATTTCATATATAATATTTATCGACTAACTTTTCATGTAAAAATGGTAATAAATGAACGATATCTATAATGAAATCTAAAAGATCTTATTTTTAATAATAGCTTACTTGTTGTTTCATATCAGTCTCTAAAAGTTTTTGATCCTTTAAATTGATATCTTTATTAAGACTTTGAATCTCTTCATTAAGACTTTGAACATTCTTTTGCAAATTGATTCGCTGTAGAATCTCTCTGTTCAGATGTTTCTGAGTATTGTCGACCGACGTTTTCAATTTTTCAATTTCTTCCTCTGCCTTCTTCCGAACTACCCTAACGAACGACACTGTTCTGTTCGCACAGCTGTAAATGACTTGCGAATGAACGCGCGCATGTAGTACGCGACGGTAAAACACGGCGACGACATTAACCATTCAATGACCGGCCTCCTACCTCCTACCGGTCCCGGTTAACGGCGTCTAATTTTATGAACTATGACTAAATTTTATGAAACTTGATAATATTTTCAATCTAAATTTTCGCTATTTTAATTAGCTTTAAATCAATATCCGTACCGTAATAAAATATGAATGAACATTGGCTTTTCTTCTATCGTATCAATACAGAAATAGAAATTAAAGAATTTGGGATGCCCTTGAGGAATGATTTCTTTAATTTCTATTTCTCTCATCAATTTGAACAGAATCTTTTATTGTAATGCGATCATCAGTATTGCAATAATCCAAAGTGCTGTCTCCTTTACCTAAAATTATTGAATTCTATTGGGATATTTGATCTAAAAATTAAAGTAAGAATAAAGAGCTTTAAATTTTCTGCGTATAACTTTTAGTCAAATAAATAGGATGTCGAAATCTTTAAGATATGCGCATTTTAGAGAAATCGGAAAGTGAAAATTCTTTTCTCTTTTATATTTACCAACTGCGATTTTGACGCATGTACTCTTTCTCTCATACAAGCAACGATGTATTACGGGTCAGCGGTCGTACATTTTTTTTCCACGCAGCGGTTTGCCGACCCGGAGTCGCCCGGCAGTTTCAGATTTCGCAAGCGAATCAAGCGTTTGCCTGGCCGCCGCTTTCAGGTATGCGATAACACGTTGCTCGGCATTTGCGTGTCACGTCGTAATGCCGTAAGTGCAGGCAAAGGGAGAAAGGCCCTCCAGCTATTCGAAGATTAGCTCGCGATCGACACGAGATCAAGAAGGTGATCGATGGAAATCGTGAACGCGCGACCGGCACTGCAAAGCCGGTTGGTTTCGTTGCCGGAGTAGTACGTACCTATTGCCTGCATTAAATTATCGCGAATGCTACAGAGGGTATATGCTAATTAATGATAATTAAGAAATAACCGATTTCTGGTCTATAGATTTGGATTTGATATGTTATCGAATTTTGGGTAGATTTTAAAATGGAATTATTTAAAAAAGAACTTATTTCCGTGATTGAAAATATTTTATGGTGAGAAATCAATGTGTGCTCTCTCCGATAATATTATTCGATACTTTTATTCTCGATTGAAAGTGCGGTATCTTTTGTGTGATACAATACTATAATACAAGAATATTTCTCCCAGGTTTAATGAAATTGTAGTCTTTAATTTTAATGTTTTTTTTATGGCAATAAGTAAAATATGTATCAAAAAGTTGTAATTTTTTTAGATAAGTTTTGTTGTCAAATAAAATAATAATAATAAATATGTAATGTATGCATATGCGCTGAAAAGTCGGATCAAGATTTTTGATGCTAATGATATAATACTTATAGTCTCAATTTTATTAAAATTAATTTATTAATAATTTGTTACTCTTTACAATACTTACTGATTATCAAATTTTTAATTAACAACGCCAAATTTTATGCATTAATGTTTAAAAAATTTTCTTATTTTATATTAATATTTTTAATAAATAAAGTTTTAATATGAATTTTTACGCAGGTAAACGCTTTAGACTCTTATAAAATTTTTTTGTGCCGATAATGTATGGTTGAGCCGCTTTGAGCTTGTATAAATATCGATTATGTAATTGGCCGTGAATAGATCCAAATTTGGCAATTTTTATATTTATATGATGTTGCTTTCCAAGACAGAAAGAATTCGCGAGTCGAGATTCGTCGTTATTGCAAACGGAGATAGTTGCTGATATAACAGCAACCGGTTCGCGTATGTTTTATGCTTATGCAAATTCATAAAATAATTGATTTGTAGCTGAGTGACATTCTTCGCACTTTATCGATGGAGCCAGTTACTATATTCGGCTCCCAAAAAATCTCGTGATCGGATACGCAAGACCTGTCGAATAAATAGTCATTCCTTGTTTTATTGCCCGCTATCGCTCGCCGCAATAATCAAAAACAGTTTCATAACGGGCTTGTCGAGTATTATGCACTCATTATGTAGCAAACTGAGTACACGTGCCGGCAACTGCCGTCATTTCGCGGGTCCATTAAAATGTTCGATTACGCGACTCGATGGCGACGTTAATCGGTTCATTGCGTTTCGCGAACGAAATATCGATCGATGGGATCATGATGTAAATCACTTGAAAAGTGAACTTGCCGATAGTATACTGTCGGCCGCTCGAGCCTCGATCTCGTCCAGCCTCCTCTCTTTAAGTGTCACTAGGCCGCCGCCTTCTCCTTTTCCTCCTTTTCCTCCTCCTCCTTATCCAATTCAACGAATAGTATGGCTTCTGCTGCTCTTTGCGTACTTTATTTAAGATCATGTCGTCGTTGTCATCATTGTCGGAGAAAGATTTTTCGCGCCACTCTGGTCGCGGACGAAGAAGGGAAACATATCGCGGCGTACCCAGATCTTGAATGGTGGTGATCTCTCCTTATTGTTTAATCTTCTCCTCCTCCTCCTCCTCCTCCTTCCTTGGAAGAGTGTTCGATAATCTGTCGGCCAACACTTTTGGTCGCGAGACAAGTCGACGACGATAACGATTTCTGCGATGAAATGGGGAGAGACTCTTTCACTTTCGCGAAACAACGAACTTCTTCTAAACTTCTTCAAGTTTCTCGATCTTGATCTCGATCTCGACCTCGACTGACTGAGACACCGCGAATAAAGAGGCTGCGTACTTACTGCGTACTGCGCGTTCGAGACTTTGAGAACGTATGACCCGGGTGCATCCGATATTTATATAGTTTACGTCGCGCTAAAGTATACAAACCCCGGGCGCATCCCCCCGAGTCACGCGCTCTCGAACTCGAACACAGCCTAAGGCTAGTGGCCACGCACGATGCACACACAAGGAATGCGAGGAACAAAACCGAACTTGCCGATAGTAAATAGCCGGCAGTTCGATAAAACTGGATAATTTTTTTTTCTCCCCTCTAGCATCTCTGGTCAAAGACAAGCCTGCTTTCTTTCTATTTATAATACGCAAATACATACAGTTTCAGAATTATTCGCTATTCAATCGATTTAATTTTTAACATACCTATAGTCACATATGTTCGTATATAAATATCTCGAGGCAAGTTTAGATTTTTTTTCTCTCTTAATAAGAGTAAAAGCTCAGTACATTGAAGAAAGAGTTAAATCTCTGCAAAGCCTGAGAGCTCGAGTACGTGCTTGACGATAGTAATTAACATTTGCTTGCACGGCGCTCGAGCGACTTGGGAGTTTACACACGAAGTCTACACGGCGACGTAAAATGCATCGGCAGACAGCCACCTGTGTCCACACGATTGGTAACCAGGCTCAACGGGAAACGCCGTGGAGGGAACGGGAAATAAAAAACGCGTCGATCTTAAACGGCGCAACACATGCTCGTTTTTTACGGTTGGTAAACCGCAATGAACCGCGTCTCCTCGATAACGCGATGCAAAACAATATGTAAGCAGTTACAAGCCGTGTAAGAATTAATTTATAATTATGCGAAAATGAAAAGAATGTGTGTAAGCATTTCTTTCATTTTTAATGCATTTTTTAATTAATCTATTTTTAATTAATCAATCAATTGAGAACTTTGCATGAGATTTTCTTTTTACTTGGTGTTTTACGTGTACTTTTGTTTCTTAAATATTTTTTTATGACGACTGATCTCTTGAATTTTAGTCTTCTCTTCTTTGCGTTTCTCGGTTGAAACTGAATTTAAAGGTTAATTAATAAAAAGTTTTTAATTAAAAGAATACGTAATCGTTGTTTCTACAAGAGATAGTTAGGTTTTGAAATTTCGGGAGCGGCTAAAGAGAAGCGTCTATATTACTAGAGAAAGAAAGCTTTCATTCATCACGGGATGCTTACATTACTTAATTCTAATTCCCGTTGACCTGCTGCGTACGATCGTAATTGCTATTCATGCGATGTGCATACGCTGTGTACAATAGCCGCGGGCTCATGAATGAAGCAAACAATTCGAGGGTGGGCGTACGGACGGTCTCGGGAAGAAAGGAGAAACGCACGATTTGGCCTTTTCGAGGGCCAGCGATCGGTAATTCATATATACACGAGGATGTCCGCTAAACAATGGGCGGATAATCGAGACGCGCACATGTTCGACTGGCTGCAACTGTGCGGCGGAATCGATTCCGACGAAACGATGCGTGTAACGCGCGTGCGTGTGCATCACGAGGGGGGAAAATTACTTAACGGCTTTAATTAGGGGGGAGGGGAAAAAAGAAAAATTGCAATTCCGAGAATGCCTCGCGATCCGCTCGACGATAACGACTGCCGGCTGCATAACGACCACTCTTGCGCAACAATGGATGAGTGTGTGCACCGCCAGCTCTCTTTGTCGCCCGATCGGCTGCCATGCGAGCGAGCTACGGTGCAAAGACCACTGACAAGACAAAGATTGTTTATCGAGCGCGTGGCAGTTAATGGGCTTGTCTGAATGGAGCGATTGGCATGTAGTCGCCATGAGGGAAAAGATAGTTTGAGAGATGGAGATATAATGCGTAGGAATGTAACGTATGCGATAGCTCTGATAATATCTTTGAATGGTACTAGTCGAAAATTCCACATTCGGTATATATATATAAGTGAAATGTCGAGGGGGTTCCGCGTGGGGGGAAAGTTGAGGAGGGAAATCGAGGCACTCAAAATATAGAAAAAAAAGGCTAGAACTTTCTATCTTAGTTTTCTTTTTCTTGTAATTCCGGATTTTAACGGTTAATTCGGTAAATCTAACAATAACGAGTGCATTTCGCCTGCTTCTCTTTCTTTACAAAAAGAAACCCGACATTCAAATAGAAAAAAAAAAACAAGATTAAATAGATTGTCGCACAGGTTTACAGTGTCTAAAGACGCGATTACGATAAATATATTGATTTCACATTTTAAATTTTAATTGCTTGTTTGATTATGTTCATTCGTTGTGTCTATTCTTACGTCTAGTTGCCGACCGCGTTGCTTCGATAGGTAATATTTTTTTACGCGCCCCCATATACATCGCACGTGTGTAAGCGGCTGAATAACCGGAGTAAGAGATATAAAAGCAATGCAACGTGGTATGGAATTGGTGGGCGGAGCGAAGAGACAATGCTTGTTATGCATTGTTCGGGTCGAGTGCACCGTGTGTATAACAGATCGGTGCATCAACAGAAAGAGAGCGAAAGAGAGAAAGAACCGTCGCGGTACGATAGCTTATTAGTTTCGTACCGACAATGAATGACACAATTTATCTCAATGGAATCGGAATCGGCTGTATGATAGCGTTATTTGCTTATGACATTGTTATTACATTCAACCGCCCGGTAGAATGTTCGCATGACACGGAGATTGAGAGCAATCGAAATCAGGATATCGATTGATTCTTAGCTGTTAGAATTGCTTATCTGCTTTATACTTATGTACAGTATACTGTTAAAAATAGTTTATAATAATAAACGAGTATTTATTTGCATATATTATTGTTTCCGATAGTTTTCGATAGCGCGCGTTTTAGCACCGAACATGAATAGTCTTCAATAATCCCCTTCAATAGCCCCTTCACGACGTCTCGTTTACGTCGCGATAGGTGAGAAAATGAGCGTTCTTCGGATAGTTAGCAACACGGCAAAGCGCAAAAGATGTCGGCGCGCGAATTTATAGACTAACGGTATAACCGGGCGGCAATTTGCGATACTTGTAATGTAAGACCGCAATTACTACGCGATTCGAGAGAGAAGAGCGACGAGAAAGAGTGAGAAAAAGAGAGAGACAGAATAAGGCGATATCGTAAGATGCCTCCTTCCAAGATGGAAAGGGATCAGCAACTTGATCGCTGCAGCGAGAGGCTGCGGCGCGGTTCTTTAACGGATAATGAGTCACGCTAATTGGGAATGGACTCTGCAAGAATAGTTCGGTTGCCATTCTCACGAAGAACCATACGAGTCAGCGACGCGTGTAACTGCATAAGACGGGATATGATACACTCCATCGCCTCGTAAATGCTCGCGCAAGGAGCTCGCAGGATTCGCTTTGCGAGTGCCGAGAACAGATATACAACCGGGACATTGTGGCAAAATTGCGCCATTTCCTCTGTCCTACTATTATGTATTGTCTTATGTGTGTAGTGTACGTATGTATGCACGTACCTACACTGACATTCCATGCGTCACGAGTCGCGAGCCTGCGTAGATAGTCTCGTATTGCAAACTGGGCTGTTATATGCAATGCATCCGATCGCTTCTCTAGAACAATGCGCTGGTAGAGATGCGTGTGCGTAATTGTGTCTACGTGTACATATGATCGCTTACCGTTTTACACGTTCTCGACGCATCGCTTTCGACCGTTTTTTGGTTTGCTGCTTCGTTGCTTTTAAGTATCTCTTTAAGCATGACTTGTAATTTGACAACTCTATTTTTCACAAGTGTTTTTAGTCTTTAGAAACATTATATTTTTTCAATTAGAATAACATTTATTTCTGCTGTTAAAATCTCCAAATTCCATCATTGGAAGTCCAAAGAAATTGAAGATGAAAGAAACGCTTTTTGATGACTCTTGTTCTTATTGCGTATGCAAGCGATATTAGAAAAAGCAAGTGGCATTTTAATCAAATGCATTGATCTTCTAAAAAGTAATTGAATATAGATATCGATATATATTTCATAAATACGATATTCTTTTAACTATAGCAAGAATAAATTTTTACACTAATATTTTATAGTGATATTATATCCGCAAATGAAAAAATCTCTTTGAAAGATAACTTTTAATCTCTCTCTAAAAGACGTTCCTTGTCGTAAAATAAGGCATTGTCTTGAAAATACTTTCTCAACATCTTCTGAAAAATATTCGAAATGGCAGATTACATATAATCGTAACTTTTAAATAATAATAATAAAATGTTAGAATTATCCAATATGCGTAATATTACGTAATTAACTTTTCAAAATTAAAACTATAATTTTCGATATGTAAATATTTCCGCACTTACATTATGTTCTTTATATACGTGCGCGTCCAGAAATCGGATCCAATACTCAAGTAATTCGAGCATATAGTTGCAATTTCTTAATATTACATTATCATCTATTTTTTTATTACAGTAGATAATATCAATTTCTTTGAACCCAAGAGCGAACATATTATATCTGGATCTGAATGTGGAAATATATTATTCTTTTGGGAAAAAAATACGTCATCAGAGTGCGATAATCAATTACTCAGATACGGATGTTCCGCAAATGATTTATATTCTCATGCGAGAGAGAGTAAACTCGCCTTTCGCGCTTATCACAAACAGCTTTGCCATGCGACACGCTGTGTTGCAACTTATCACGCAAGCAGCAGGTAGAAAATTCATTTACATGATAGGTCATAATTATTATGTAATCGACATCAATGTCGCTAAAGCGGCCGACGGTGCTAAGGTGGGCGTCGGACTCGAATCGATTTCCAATAAATCAGGGAGAGGCCCCGACGCCTCTTTTAGTATGCGCATATTAAGCACGCGCGTCTCTATCCTCTACTCAAGTCGCAAGACGGGCGCACGCGTCTTATCGAAAATTTATTCCACTGCACGTCGTTTCTCACTCGCGCCCTCGCTCTTTCGTCGTTTCCCAATTAGATCTCACGTCGTACCGATTTCGTGTAAGCGAGTCGGAGATGTAACTCAAGAGTTTTCTCTCTTTCTTTCTCTCTCTCTAACGGACACGCATCTCACGCCGAGCACGCGAGTAAATACGTCATGCGTGTCAGCGACCGACCGAGGATCGGATAAAAACACGTGTACGCACTTGTCACCGATGTGTTAACGCGATTTGAGACCTCGCACAATTTGTCATGTAGTAGCATTTCGCAATGTTGTCAACGAATATACGCGCGATTTTTAGAGCGTCTTTTTTTCTCTTTGATTTTTTCTTCTTCGCACATTCAGTCGTTTGGCAGTTTTCACGTATCAGTGCTACGTGTTTCCGACAATCTAATTGACAAGTGAGCGTGAACCAATCGACGTGAGACTCAGTCAGTTTGATTTTTTTTCGGAATCTTTTTCTTCTGCGTTAACGGAATCATATTGAAATGGCGATTGTAAGCATGTGAAGGCGAGCGACGTGATAATTTTACAGAACTGAGATAAATGTAATTACACGCTGAATCGAACGGTTGGAGATATAGCGAAACGACGTTAAAGAAAGGGGAACGTGCGCCGAGTGACTAATGTACTTTGCACTCCGTACGGTGCGAACAACGGATAAAGTCGCTTATCTCTTTGCCATTTTCATTGTGCAATGGCCTTTAAGGTGTCGGTGTCACTGACCAGAGCAACGCGGTTATTACAGACCCTGTATTTCCGTGTACAATGTACATGATGTGTGCGCACGTGCGTGTATACGTGCGTGGGATCGTTTATTTGCGGTGCACACGCGCTATCAAATTATCGCACGCCTCCACCCGAATACGAGAGTATAATACATTTGCATGAGCAGGTTGCGCAGCGTGAATCGTCTATTAATTCATTGTCTTTAGCGGACGAAATTATCGCACGCCTCCACCCGAATACGAGAGTATAATACATTTGCATGAGCAGGTTGCGCAGCAATCTGCTGCAGTGAATCGTCTATTAATTCATTGTCTTTAGCGGACAATGTATTAATTGTACATTCTCGAACCGTTCCACTGTGATAACATTCCACGAAACGCTATATCAAATCATATATCGTGTATTGAACTCTGATATAATATTCATAAAGTATTTTCCATGACACACATACACAGAATAATCAGTATCTCATATATATGAGAAAACTGATTATTATAATACCTACTTTGCAAAATACAATACATATGTATGGTACTATCCATAATTTTTTAATAATGAAAACTTTCTCTACGAATAAATACAAATAAATTTTTATATCACTTTGCATAATATAAATAAATAAACTTTGCTATAATCTCATTCACGGATAACTGCTATTGTATTATAGCAGCATAATACTCAAGATTACACAATGACACAGTATTCTTTAATATGCGTATATGCGGATAATTTCTTCGTCCTTTACTCTCGATGATACATCCAGATCATGTTCGAAGAGAATCGTGTAATCGCGAGCATTTTATCTATTATCTGTTGACTTTTTCTTATGAGTTGCGAACGCCGCAAGAACGTGCATGTGGACAGTTTGGTATGCGACAAGCAGACAGTGCCTTTCAGAGCGTTGGCGCCGATACCAAACCGGTAGAAACAGGTAGTCCATCTACGTCCTCGTGGTGCTGCATGACGACGTGTTCTGCGCTACGCACTGCGATTTTATGAGATCGATCGATTCGTCGAATCGATATCCGACGTGCGATACAGGGTGTTCCAGATTCTCTCTTACAAAATATTTCATATATATTTCGATAAGACTAGAATTACTTTTTCTCTAGTATAATAGCAGTAAGAACTATATATAAGATACAGTTATTATGGTTCCCTTTATTTATTTTAACCGTTGAGTTTTTTAAATATATTTAATAAACTTTTCTCTTCTTTATTCTACTTTAATAAGAGCTATGATTTCAATTCTAAATAATAATAGCCTGAAAATAGATTGTGATTTTACTGTTTTTTATAATGCTGGAATAGCTTTTCTATTTTCTCGAACTTTGGTTTTATTGTTTTATGTTGGAAAATTATTCACACCTACTTTTATTATCGCTTCTTCGAACAAAGTGTCTGGTATTCGCAAAGTATAGATTGCAAATCGCGTTGCGAGTTCAACGAGTGATGATGAGTTATATGAACGACATTGCTGGCCGATAATGGTAACAATAAGTTTTCCATGTGTTGTGGTGCGATGGTTTCGACACGGTTCTCTTGTTGGTATACGAGCTCGTTAAATATATTGAACCGTAGCCGAAGGGTGTTGTCGATACGAGGTCAATAGCACCGCGCCGATAACAAAGTGCGAGGACTCTGGAACTAGTTTCTCTCTTCTCTCATGATTGTCTCCAGCTCCGAGATGCACTTCACCTATTTCAGAACACGTCTGTTGCACGACGGACGCGCTTTATCTTCGTGCAGGCTGTCTTCTCGATGGCTTCGATGTCGGTGAACTATAAAAGTGGCCGATACGCGTCTTTTTGTGATCATCGTTTGAAAGCTTGAAAGCGAAAATTGCCATCGATCGGTTTTATCTTTTTAATTTTACATCTTCCGTATTATAAAAGAATCTATCTTTCAATACTAGCGCAATACTAGCATGTCGTACAAATTTTTAATACAATCGCAATTTCCTAAAAGTTTAAAGAATTTCTTAAAAAATGTACTAAAGGATTTTCTAAAATTTTTTATAATATTAAGTAGAGATATTTTAGATGTTCCATTCTTTTGCGATGTTAATTAAAAAATTTTTTTTACATATTCTTCGTTGAGACTTTAATCTTTCAAAAATAGCATACATATTTTGGCAGTCATAAATCGTATAAATATTTTCCCGACAATTCACGAAATTGCAAGGTTCCTTTGTCCATTGTCCATAAGATTCCGGGAGGATGAAGAGGGACAACAAGAGCACTCAGCAGTATGCTGCGGCATCTTACGCTCAGGAGGAGTTCCAGAGAATTATGTTCTTATTGTATGTTAATAGGATCCCCCTTTGCACACGAGTCCCTTGTAAAAATAGCACGCGAACCTTCGTCGCCGACTCTTTTGCTTTTGATCGGTATTTTCTAGTTTGTGGAACTCTCGTATCTTAGACGATCAACGACGTAAAGTCGCTTTGTAGTCCATCGATGCTCTCATTATGCATCATTGTGAAAACCTGTGATTTAAATTCGGATCAAGGACTAACTATTCGGGTTCTAATTTCCTGGAATTAAATGTATTATTTATTAAATCTAATCTTTTTGTCAACATCCGATGAGATTCCAGCATCGAACAAAAAATTGATTTATTATTATATTATTTTATATTTAATTTACTTTATTAATTATATTATTTATTTATTTTATATTTATTATATTTTATTGATCTCAATCGACGGTTCTTGAATTAAAAAAATGGCATTTGTAGGGACGTTCTAAGATAATTTTACATACGTTTCGGTTTATTTTTTAATTCCTCTTCGCGTGCATGTTCTTGACAGTGACATTGTACTGTTTTCTTTGACGTTACGTGTAGCCATACGATTCTGAGATTTATGCACCTAATGTGCAAGAATTGCATTCAATGCCAACACGAGATGAGAGTCATACAGCCGCATTTAGTTGAAGGCGTGACGAGAATACGGTATTTCGCGCATGACGTTCGCTCGCACGTGTACTATGCTCTCTCATAACTTTCGCGATGATCATCTTTGGAGCATCAGCGGGAAAATGTTGTCTCCTATTTCGAGCGGCCACGTAACTTTGCCCGACGCCTCGCGTACGCATCGACGCTGCTTTTAACGAGGTGTAATGTGCTGTAACGTATGAGGGTTTGCATAAATTCCGTCGACGTGATGCGAAAACACTCGCGCTCGGGCTTTTACACAACGGCTATGCAAGCCGTAAGTCATACGTTTATGTCCTTTGAGGACCGCTCTTTTCGGCGCCGAACCTTTGCTTGCGACATATGTTCGCACTTGTATTATTTTCTCCCTTCTCGTTACTCCTTAACGAAAGTCTTATAACGATTGACATTATCGATGTTTATTTCAACCCTTTAATACTCCCTTTGGAGTATTAAAATAATTCTGTATATTGTGAAATTAATTTTATATATCTTCATTCAAAATATCTACAGAAGATCTATGAATACGCTATTGATCAAGGATAAATAATCGTGAAGAGATATTTTAAACTGTAAACACACACACATACATCTCTCTCGAGCCCATACATTTGTTCTGCGCGTTTCGTATCGATCATCCCGATCATAAGCGACGATCGACCGTATCTTTAAGACTGCGAACTATCACTTTCCAGTTCGTCGCGCGTGACGAAGCAGCAGAAGCAACGGCAACAACGGCATAAATCGACGGCATATGTAACATCCACCGAACGAAGACACATAGTACGCTCGCGGCGGCGACTGCTGCTGCTGCTGCTGCTGCTGCTCGCCGTAGAATATGCAAAACGCCGTTCGTTACGCGTTCGCATATAAAAATCTAATGCCGCGCGCGCTCGGCCGTGCACTCGGCGTGCCTGCTGCCCGTTATCGGTAATTACGCGTTGCAAAACAGAGACACGACATCGCCGACCCTGCGACCCCTTCGAAGGCTGGATCGGAAGGGTCCCCGCCGCCGGTTATGTGACCACAGACGAACGATTCGCGCATATATCTCTGGGTCTAACTGAAGGAGCTGCGACCGAACTCCCTTTGTAATTCTTTCTCGTTTATCGCAAAACTATCGTCTTTATAATTTCAGATTTTTTGATGAATTTCGAGTCGATTTTTTGAAAGAAATATTTGGAGAGGAGAGAGAGAGAGATACCATAATTTTGCAATCTTTTAATGTATACGAATCTTAATATTTTGATAATTAAAATTTTGTTAAAGTCAGTTTTACTTGAATTTAATTGAACGAAAAGAGTGTTCTTATTACTGTATTCATCATTGGAGACATTTAAATAGAAACGGAACTATCTGCGTGACAATCTGTCCCATGATAAAATTGTAAGATATCAAGTTTCTTTTCACATTTTACGCGATTGTCAGTAGTGTATCATATTTTCTATCTCTTATCACGCTTTCCCTAATACGTTTAATTCGTATTACAATTTCACGGTACTGCTCAGCGATCGATAAATATTAAGCGAAAGATCGTACCTCAGTTGTACGATATTCTTTATTGTACGACCGGAGTATAATAATCTCAACAGATAATTAATAGCTTAGATACACTGCAATACACTAGTTTATCACCTGGAAACGCTGCACTTTATAATATTAAATACGAGCTACTTTCGATAGATGATGTTGCAAACTATGCCAGCTTCGCCTCTCTGCAATCTTTTCGGGCCGTAGAAATGGCTAGAGGCGACCACAAGTCTCTATTTTGTTGAAATAAAATAAGTACATGTAAAAAAATACATAGTTTTCGCGAAATTAAAAATGCTACATGAAATGCTTAAATGAAAGAAACTAGAAATAGTTACCAAAAGAATTGATAAAGGAAGGTAGCGAGTTCTTTTCAGTCCAACAATAAGAGAAAGTCCGGTGGTTTAGCGACACCTCGTATATTCTTTGCTTTTCTCAAAGATCAATGTCATCGCGAATAATTTTATTCCATTGTAACTGTGAGAAGCGCGTCTGTTATTCACTACAGCAATTAAATATATCGCACTGCTTGTTACGTAGCAATACTATCGGATAAAAATCTTTCGGATATCTTGACGACCAGGATCAAGTTATAAAAAGTGCGAATTTATGCTGTGTGGATCCCGGTTCGTAATTCTTGACAATAATCTGTGCGAAATTCCGGGTATCTGCTCGTTGATGGTTGCAGAAGAGCGTTATATCTACAGCCCGATCTGGAAAGTTAAAGCTGGTCGGCTGACATTGCAATGAAAACTAATGCGCTACTCAAACCGCTTTACGTAAGTATGTGAATGTCAAGAACTTTTGCAAGGCGAAACAGCATGAAATATTTGGCTAATAAATTTATCGATTGATTGTATTTATTATTAAGATAATAAACTTTAACTAAACGAGTATTAAATATTACACTTCTTACGTATTAGTCCTTATCATTCATTTGTGGAAAAGTAATTGAACTTGAATAGATTGAGAAATCCTTCAACAATTTATAACAGCGATATTTATTACCACTACAGAATTGATTAGTTACGTTTTATGCAATAAACATGAAACATTTTATTTGAAAAAAATTTGTTTAATAGTTAAAAATAATAATATAAAAATTGTTAATACAAGAACGTGTATGTATTATGAGTGATGATCTTGTAATTCTAATATTGTGTAAAATTGAAACTTATGATTATAAAAATCACGTGTCATATATCCCGCTCTTAAATCAAAATAGCGTAAAGACCAGTGAATTATAGATCTGAATACAATTGTCTCGCGTTCGAGACCGTAGTCACGCCGTATACTCGTGTCTTTTTCGTTTGACACGTGGTCGCGACGATCTTCAAGTTCGACAAAGAACTCATGCGCCACGTTTCTCGAAGGAGATCCGTTCCCCGCTTCCGTTCATCATGAAGCGTCGGCTATACATCTACGCGATCCGTATCCGTATGAATTCAGTTATGCGAGCGGCCGATATACATATTCATGGCGGAATTCATTTGCTGGGAACCACGAGGAGGGCAGCGTCTCATCACGCCGCACCGCGTCGGTCCACTCCTTTTCTTTCTCTCTCGCGCTGTTTGTCTTCGGAGACTATGCTCTATTCATTATGGTTTCACATTGGATCGTCGCGGCAACCCCATCAGCATATACTGCGTATGTGGCACGTATTTAGCAATCGATCTTAAGACGGACCGCCCAGTTGCTTGTGGAATAAAACATGAGGAAAAAATTTTCATTCGTATATTACGCCACATACACGACTATGCGATAGAGTAACCTCGTGTCTTGAATCGTTTCCACGACGTGACCGCGTATCTTCCAAAACAGGATTTGGTTTCATCGCCCACATAAAACGCATTTCATGCTTCGGGTAGAAGTATAGAGATAACAAAATGATAACTCTTGCATAATGAAAAATTATTGCGCCAGCTTTGCCATAAAAATATATATCGAGAAAGCTGTTTTATATTCTTCTACAAGCGTATATTATACACAAATACTTTTAAATTTCTCTTTAGTAATCATCTGTAATTAGATACTTTTTCAGTTAAACATGAACCTTGTCATATGATTTATATTTGGGAACGATGCATACTCTAATAACGAGAAATTAAACGTAAATTTAACGCAGACGAGATAAAAATATATGATTTTCGATATAGATCGATACACATTCTTTTTCAGTTCATAAATGCGGATATTATTAAATTAATTTTTTATTTACATAATGCATGGCAAGGATAATATGCATTCTTGACATTCAACACGTTTATTACATAATGATACCAATATATACATATATAGGTCATGTTTTAAATTTTGTATTCAAACAACTCAGAATAAATTAGAGCTAAATATATCCAAGTTATTCGATTCAATCTTAAAGTAAATGGAGTATTAGCATTGTAAAACTGTGAGAACCGGGGGGACCTTCACGTAAGAGTTGGTACCATTAACTCTTTCAAGACTCTGGAGAAAACATGTTCGAAAGAACATATAATATATTTGTGGTGTAATATATTCTGGGTTATAGATGCTTTCTATATATCTTCAACTTCCATCAGAGTGTCAGATAGTATCGTGAAAGTCAAGATTTGAAAAATTCATTATATTTCGAAAGCGCTACAAAATTATGAACCTATATAAAGATATATACTTTTTCATAAATTCTCTCAAATAATACTAGCAAAAAGAATCATCTTGCAAGCGTTCCCATTACACTCATAAATCACGATCACCTTTTTTCTAGTCATATTATTAGCTTATGTAAGGTTACAGGGTTACACATCGTAAAGAACCAATATTAAGAAGATTAAAATATTTTGTAAGCGATATGTTATAAAAGTATTAATTAAATGACATACATCGCTTTAAGTAATAAATTTAAGATAGCGCAAAAAATCATTTCAAGTAATCGAGCATTCCTATTATATAACTATCGACTGGGTCCGCGACCAGTTTAATCAAACGTGATGCCCACGTGGGCCGTTTATAACTCTGACCGGGACCAGGTACCGATTCCCATTTCCGCATCGGCGTTTTCATCGCGACGACGTGGTACGCCACATAAACGTGTGCACGCGCGTCCCACCGGACCTGCACGCAAGAAATGGTCCGCGTTTTACAACGGTACGTGATTTACGTGATTCGACGAAACGATAACGGCTACCTGCACGGTGAACATCGAGAACGCTGCGCTGCTAGCGAGACGCAGCATTTAACATAAGAACGTTTTGCGAAAATTTTACGAGAGTTATAATAATTCAGAAGCGCGAGGAAAAAATAAATGCACGAATACAAATTAATTTTGATGTAAAGAATTAAAATAATTCCATATATTTATATTAAAGAATTATTTCTGAAAAGAAAAAGTTGTGCTCTTTATATAAAAACTTTTATGTCAGACCTTTATTTTTTTTTTAAGTCTTAATATCACGCGTGGCATACGCACAATAGATTATGCATACACATAATATGGTTACTGTTTACTTCTTGTTGCTGTATAGAATATATCATGACAGTAGACTCAGGGTGCAGCGTCCTCAAGGCCACGTTTTAGCTAACTTTAGCTTTATTCAATTTTTCAACCAGTCCCTAAGTTATTCTAAGATGGCATTCTGCCAAGGATATATATATGCATTTACTCTTCAGGTTATTTGCGTACTCTAAACACGACGCACTAGTGTACCTTTACACAGCTTTTTTTATCGCGTAAATGTTTCAGTAGTTTCATAGTAACGGTTGAAGTTTACTCACGATGTTGGCATATATCTAATCGCAATTCCCTTGTGGCCTATGAATATATTTATTTTACGGATTAACGATCGCTTCGTATAAGAAATAATATACCGTTGATATAAAACAATGTTTTTCAAATATATCAACAATTTTCTTAAATATATAATAATATTATATAATACATAAAAAATTCGATTTAATAAGCATATAAATTAGTAAATTAATAAAATATGTGTATCGATTTAAGATTTTTTAAACATTGGAGAATTCGTTCAAAAAATACATGATTCATTCACATGTTTATCTAATAAAATCTTTTATGCTACTTTGTATATTTAATTATGAGAAATATTCTTTTTTTCTCACTACATCATATATATGCGGTGAACGTGAAATGTTTCATTCGACAAGAACATGCTTTCATTGCTATTCCTGCATACGCACGTGATGTACATACGTTGCTCGACAGCATGCTGCACGTTTGCGTTTGTCGCCCGAAGCGACGTGCATTTTATGCGCAGCAACGCGTATTTTACGGCATAAAAAAAGAAGAAAAAAGAAACTATTAAGAGACTTTGATGGCCATGACGATTGGATCGCGGTCTTTCTTCGAATGCGTCGAACGTATCGTAAATTTTGAAATATGGTCAGAGGCGTATCTCTCAGCAAGCGCGCTCGCGTTTTTAACGTTGCGGTTAAAATTTTTCGAGCTTCAATATTTTGTACATACAACTGAATCGGGTATGAAAATTGCGATCCGGAACGGTACTATTGCTATCTTTTTTAAGAAGCAGTAACGAGCCGACAGAACTGCTCGGACCTTGATCCGTTCTGTCGGTACTCAAGTAACGGCTTTAACAGCCCTTAAGACAACGTTCGGTAATCCGTGTGAACGGCCATTACAGCCGTTAAATTGAACAATTGCCACGATGATGGGATCCCGGTTAAACACCTTCAGTCTCACGCGCCTCTCTTCCCACGCGTTATACACAACCACGACGAAGATAGCCAAGACCCTTTCTTTTTTTTTTTTTTTCATTTTATAAATAGTATATTAGATATTAGACATAAAATTGTTTTGAAGAAGAGACGTTTATATGTATGCATAGAAGCATAGAGATAACGAAATAATAACTTTTTATGTTACATAATAAAAAATGTTTGCGCTATCTTTGCCGTTAAAAAAAAATATGTATATATACACATATGTGTATATACCGGGTTATATGTCTCATTGCGATCGACACGAGCGTGGGTGTGCTCGGTGTTCTCGCGAATCGTGAAATATTCTCGAACTCATTCCCGGAACGTGATCCTGAGTCCGTTTGATCTTAAATACGTGTTCACGCTTTTCCCTTTTGCACGCGGTCGCGTTAAACTCCGTCACGTTCCGGTGGATATAAAACGATGGATATGAAACATGCCAGTCAACCGCACGTCTTGTCACTTCGCGTTTATCGATAATGAATCCCGAGATGAAGATTGGTCACGTAGTCACACGCGAGCATAGAGGATATCGATTTTGAAAATTATGGGACGTAATGTCGCCCGGTAACTGTGTAATCCGCGCGCGATTTCTCCGAGGAATCGATCTCTCGGCTCTGGGTTTCCTCCAGTTATCGTGGGATGGAAATTCCACCTGCGCACATTTTCGCCTTTGCCTTTCTACGTGACCGTATAAGCGAGATTGAGTCCTGCTTCCAAGAACTTATATGCTATTTTTAAAATATGGAAATATCAGTACTTGATTTTTAATGTTAAGTATACTTTTAGTATCGATACTTTGTCTTCGATAATGAAATAGATATTGATACATTGCAAGTAATGGCCGCGAAATACTGTATAAAGGTGCTAGCTTTTTTTAAAATAAATAATTATATAGAACATTTTGTATATAAAATGTTTTATAAGAAATATGTATTTTTCATTGTTTTTTACTAATTTACTATTATAAAGCTTTTTTTTTTAACATGACACAGAATATTATCGATTGCAACACAGATCGAGCAATATCGAAAAAGGAAAAGTATACTCTCTATTAGATTTAAGATGATAAAAATAGAAGCGCATTACCGACGTGATCTTTACGCCTCGTATCTAATAATTATGGATGATTGGCAGTGGTCGTGGCATCGTGAAATCGCGTAACGAGACGCTTAAATATCATTCGGGTTAAAAGTGCTCGTAACAAAGCGGCCGATATATTTTCCAAGTCAAAATGCAAAGGCGAATAATATCCATACAATGGCAAGTAGAATGAATAGTGTTTAAGGAGACGGTTCTTATCCCGTTTAATGATACATGATTAACCGCTTCGATCTCTGTTGATTAATGATCGAGATGTATTTAGAAAATCGTGATATTCCATTTTCTCGGTAAGATACCAAACTGTATGAGAATAAAGGGATGACTTAGCCCCGAAGACAGAAACTTTCTAACGACAAGAAAGCGATGATATTTTATTTGACATAAGAATTTTTTTATTTCGTATAATTCATGTTTTTATTCCGCATTATTAAATTATCTTCTCTATAGGAGAATTTCTATAAATTCACTTTACTTCTAAGAGAGAGCTATATAAATGTATATATATGTATAACTGTCATACACATGAGACAGCACGAGACTATCAGCGCAATATATGTTTATCTCTCTTGGTTAAGGGAAAAGAATGATAATGTAAAACTTACAAAAACACTACAACCTTTAATGAAATTGCGGCAAAGGTAAAATTATTCCAGTATTTGGCAAACAATTATTCAAGTCAAACATATCTATTCGTATTAGCTAGAGAAGGACTAGCCGGGAGTTCGTGGGAACTCTATTACTTGAGTATTTCAATAGCATCGTTTGTCCAACTAATATAAAGCGTTTGAGATTCGATGAAACAGCGTGACAGACTTGTCATCGCCAGTGTGGATGTAGCCTAATATCTCGTTGGTCCCGCGGGGATCGTGGACCGTGACCGGCGCGACGCCCGTCACACGATCGCACGGTTCTCGATCTTGCTGATCCCCAGTGTCGATCCTGCCTCCTTTCCTCGCCGTGCAAACGCTCTTTGGACTCTGTCCATATATATATATATATATACATGAGTGCCACAGAACCATAGAACTATTATGGGATCGTCACGCCGATAGCGTCGTAGTTGCTTGCATCGTTGTCCTCTCTTCCTTTGCCATTCGCTTCCTCGTCGATTGTCGCTGTTGTCGTTATTGTCTATGCTATGTCACTGTTCCATGATTCCGCTGCATCAGTTTCTCTGACCGATTTCGGAGCACAAGCTCTCCCTCGCACAAGAGAAAGAGGAGAGAGAAAGAGAGATTCGAGACGAGCCCGTGAGAATCACGAGAAAACGGTATACGCGAGGATAGGATACAGGATACGATCGGTTGCGAATATTTTCGTAGATCATTAAAGGCTCTTGTGGGTTTGGTCTCTGTCTCTCTATCTCTCTCTCTCCCTCGTGACGCGCCCGTTTAATCTCTAATTAGGTCCAGACAATGGCAAGTATGCACGGAAACAACAATCGGGCGGGCGCGCGGACGCAAAAGTTTTCGCAATCTCTTTTTGACCCTTGAACGCGTTTGTGTATGTGTGTGTGTGTGTATGTGCTCGCGTGTACCCGTATGTAATGCACTTTCCGCGTGATTACGACGCGGAGAGTTCAAGAAGGCGGAGAGAGATCGGCGCGCGAGACCGTCGAGAACGCGCGCTACTCTGTCGATTACCTCGAACATCGGTCGCGGGAACGCTTTTTGCGAGAGTAAGCAGTAAGCAGGAACTTTCTTGCAACAAGTGAGATTGCATTGACTGTGCCCGATTCTCCGCGTGCCGCAATCTTTATGATGCGCCATCGCAAAGAAGCGAGACGGTCGCGTATAGCGCGGCGATTTTCCACTTCTCCATTGCCGTTCCGAATCGCGCCGGGATCTCTCGTTCTCTCCCGAGAGTGTTCGATGTCCTTCCCTCATAAGACATTCATATATTCGGACGATCGCGAAGCGTTCCACGGCTTCTCGGAAGACTGGCATTAGAAACCGGCCACGAGAGAGGACCCATCGAGAGCGAGCGTTTGCTTCCCTCTCCCTCTCTCTCTGCAACCACGGAGGCTGTGTTTATCTCACCCGGGATCCCACGCTGGCTGGCATTGACTGTGCCCGATTCTCCGCGTGCCGCAATCTTTATGATGCGCCATCGCAAAGAAGCGAGACGGTCGCGTATAGCGCGGCGATTTTCCACTTCTCCATTGCCGTTCCGAATCGCGCCGGGATCTCTCGTTCTCTCCCGAGAGTGTTCGATGTCCTTCCCTCATAAGACATTCATATATTCGGACGATCGCGAAGCGTTCCACGGCTTCTCGGAAGACTGGCATTAGAAACCGGCCACGAGAGAGGACCCATCGAGAGCGAGCGTTTGCTTCCCTCTCCCTCTCCCTCTCCCTGCAACCACGGAGGCTGTGTTTATCTCACCCGGGATCCCACGCTGGCTGGGTGCCTTTCGTCCTTTGACCCTCCTCTCCGCCCCGCGAGGAAGCGAGGAATCGTCTCTAGGACCGGTAGCCGCGGGCGCGATCGAAATCAGGATGTGTAGGAGGCGAGAGATTTATCACGATTCGATAATCCTTTTTGGACGCGCAACCCGTGGTAGATGCAATTTTACGATTGCATTTTTTATGAAACTTTAATATGACAAAATTATTTTATTTATATACTGAAATTTTACATTCTTTATATATAAAATAATTACTAAATATCAAGATATGTCATTGTTTCGAGGTGTAATTGATTAATAAATATTTTATTGAATTATTCTTTTATAGCGCGACACATTTTCCATCGTTCAAATTATATAAGTATGATATTTCGATATTACGTAATCGTTTTGATCACGATATTTTAAAATATTCTGCATAATTACATAATTTTTTTTAAATGTAACTGTTGTCAAGTAAATGGCTCAAAGACCTGAAAAATCTTAATGGTACTAATTAGCTATTAATTTAAAAACACACTTTACTTGATAATAATTTTTTTTTATTCTAAAATAATTTTTAAATCTTAGATAGCTGTGAACATGTGTAACAGTCACACTATTTCAATTGGAATTTACATTGGTTGTAGTAATTGCTGCAATCAAATTCGACAATAATAGCACATATTCGTGCCGATAAATAAAAATTATCGATTAATGGAATTATTGAACATCACTTAGCCTAAACATACATATCCTTATGATCGTCAGAAAGTTAGTTGCAGTTTAGCATTGCACCTAACGTCACCGTGACATTTGTGGTTGATTAATATAGAGATTGTCATTAAATAAATTGCTTCGAGAGGATACATAAACAATAGAATAGAAAAAATATTATTATCTAGAATAAAATATGTTTGTTATTTATTAGATAATTAATACCAGGACTTTTAAAGTTTTTGAGCCATCTACTTGACAGGTCGATATAATTAATCGATAAGCAAACGCAAAGTGACGAACATTCGTGATCTAAACTTTGAACTCGGCACAATAAGAGCGACACTTGTTATCGATCGTCATGGAAATTATATGGAATTCCATTTAGAGAGCCGAGGCGCGATCCGGCGCGTCGTGTTTAATGTCACCTAGCGCGGTACTTGGACTCGATCGGCCAATAAAGATGCGATAGGGGGAATCTCGGAGAAAGCGGCCTGTCTCGCGGTACGTATAACCTGGCCGCCGCAGGGGTCTGCGAATGAATATCGACGAGAAAATGAGGGAAGCGAATGGAAAGAGTCGCAATGATTCCTGGCGCGTATGAGATGCCCACGACGACGGCGCTTCGGTGCTCTCATAAACACACCACCATTATTCTAGCTAAATTTATATGGGGGGGTTCCTACAAAAAATAGCCCGCGTGATATGAACAACTTTGACGTACATCCAGGAAAAATTGATATATTGATTCGTCTGAAAATTATTGGGGGAGGAAATAAGATTATGTATGAATGAAGAAATGAATAAAACTGCTTCTAAATTGCATGTCTTTAGAATCGCGTCAATAATTAGGGGATACGAAGGGGAGAGATATAAGCTTTTCAAGTTTTTAAATTATAGCTTAATTGATTTTTATCCCTTTGTACAAGTAGAATTAAAATTAATTAGGACAACAAAAGATTAAAGTTAAGTAATATAACGCTATAAGAACCTTGAAATAGTTAATATGATTTTATATTAAGTTGTATTAGAATCTGATAATGAGTGTCATAAGTTTGACACGTTGATTTCTTTCAAAGATTTAAATAAACTTAATTAAGCTTAATCTATCGTTTCCGGAGAAAGTACAGTTGCAAGAAATACCATTGAAAAAATAACGGAACCTTTGACTCCTAGGTTTAATACTTGCTGACTCCTAGATCTTATACTTAGTTAGCAGATTGCACGCGCTTGCATGAATTGCGTATTATCAATATATTCTTCATCGCGCGTGTATCTGTTATTCCGCTAATACGTCTGACAATGAATCCTATTACAAGTTTTGAAATCCTAAAACACCTCGGCGCGGGTTTATATATAATTATATTTTCATGCAACTGCTTTGTCAAATGACATACGTCGCGAAAGTGCCCGGCTGTAGAGACAAGTTTTTTTAGCCGAGGTGGGCGATCAATTAAGTGTCGAGGAAGGAGCTGGTAGAACATTCGCACGCGCGTGTTTTGCGGAACAGCAACGGGGATAGATGGAAAAGTGTCTCCGCCCACGTGAAATTCCGTAATTCAGGAACGCTCGTGAAAGTACGTACAGTGGGATCGTTCCACACGGTGATCACTGTGAGTCGCGAGATAATATAATGCCGGTACGAGAGATTCTGATTTCTCGAATCTCGCGTTATCCAATTGGTGGACAGCATTAAACGTGAATTTACGAAGGCCGACGGTCGTAAATCTTTAACACGATCGGTTCCTCGAACTCGTCGAATATACGAGTTTTATCTCGCTGTCCCTGTCTTCACCTCGTGCGATAGAATTGGATAATTAAATCAAACCGCCGCTACGCGTGGCGTCGATAATTTATTAGTCGCATCACGGACAATCGACGATCTAAATGAGATCAATCCCGGTCAGGGGATTGAACTACGAGTGGAGTTAATGGAGCGAGAATTATCTTGACATTAAGGCGACGTTTCTGCGCGATAAATGACGGTCAATTTCAACGAATCGGCGCCCGCAACGCGACCATATGTCCTGGGTTCAGCTGCCACGACGCAATCAATTTGTAAACAACCCGGCGACGGGTCCAGTAGTCCCCGCGGCTAGCAAAAAGAGCGAATCCTTCGGCGCGCGACTCATCACAAGGGACATAAAAACGGGTTCGCATTTCTACGGTTCATTACTCCGACCATTGCGGCGTCTCGGTCCCAGATGACGGATTGCTCCATACATATTGCATGACTCTTTGCCGATATTCGATCGGTAGGAGGAAGTTGAATCGAGGATTGCGTCAGCGCACTTTTTGCCGCGTTTCCGTAGGATTAAGCATTCTTGCGAGAATAATTATGACAAGAGACATGGTTTGTAGATAATCTATACGTAATGTTTTCAGCATTGGATTAAAAAATTAAGCCGCGAGACTGTAATCAATCTTTCGGTTCTAATGATAACTGGATCATTTTTTGCGAAGCAATTTACGTTTCACATGTTATTAAAATACAAAAAATTATTGAAGAAAAGATTAATATAATAATTTACGATGTGGCAAGAATTGCTGATTAGTTTTTGCAAGATTTCTAGATATTGTTCTCTGAACCGATTAAAATAAAAGAGATCAGATAGATGTTTCATTTTAATATTCATCGATTAACTATCCCACATCCTTTCTCGAAATTAAAATAGGAACAAATAGTAAAATATACATATACTTTATCTTTAGCATCAAAATCTTGATTCAGCAAAATTATAGTCGCGACTTTCATCCCCGGATATAAAGTATCGTCGGCGTTATTATGTGCGATGGGATTTTACGTTTGCGTTCCTTTCGGCGAAATCGTGGCGCGCACTGACGAGGGTCTTCCTCGAGCGAAGGGATTTAATTACCGTCGACAAACTGGTGATTTTCTTCGATCCCTCGATCTTTCTCCCTACATCGATACTATCCTGCGGCGAGAGGGCAATAGCGGCTCTTTTCTATCATGTCCGTAGAAAATCCCTTTTTTCCTTTTTCTCCATTCCACTCCGACTCCTTTAGAATCGCGGAGCGCTCATCACATTCTGTGCACGTCGAAGGCCACGCGACCCGATGCCTCGAGAACACGTCAGTATATCCTCCTTCTTCTTCGTCTTCTTCCTCATTTTTTATCCGCGCCCTCTCTCCGTATCCTATTCTCCCTTTTGTTCCATCGTTTCTTTTTTTTTCCATTTTAAAGACCGACATGAGTGTTCCTGGAAAACACGTACTCTGCAAGGCATTGGTATTTCATGATTTGGACGAATATGTGCTTGTTGTGTGATATATTGTAATATTTTTTTAAATAAATGGAAGTATCTATGTTTTGATGCTAATTATAGACGATACGTTGCTTTTTTATTTAAAAAAGATTCGCATTTTTTATATGCATGTATGCTTGCAATAATGAGTAAAGAAAGATCTTAGTATTTTTGTTTTAATATTACAAATTTTTGCAAGCATTAATATAATTTCTTATAATATCGCATTTTTGTATTTTTTCTAGTAATTTATACTAATTTTCATTGAAGAAAATCTCAAAACGCGAAATTGAAACGTTTAAGCATAATAATTTTTTCGATTTAATATTTGCACCCGCGCTGTTAATCGTTATTAGCTCTGTCATTAGCTTTTCTTTGATTTAAGTTTTTGATTTCTTAAAAAGAAATACGGAATATATAATTTTAATATAGTTTTATATGAGGCAGTTTGCATAGAAAATGAATAATCGAGTATCAGCGAAGTATACAAGATTGAAAAAAAAAACACCTTGAAAAAATATATTGCGCACTCGTTCACGCTTTCGCAAACATGACAACGCCAATCATACTTTAATAGTTCTGTTCTTGGACTTTCGCGCATTTCTTCCTTTATAAGGCTGCAACATGCAACGTGTATTGTAAAGATTTCAAGGGCGCGTGTCTATTAATTGCAAAAGCGAAAGACTGACGGGACGTTTGAAGACTCTGATAGATTACACGAAGTATGTAATAGACAAAGCGTTTATGGCGTCATTTCACGTCGGTGCCGTTCTATTCTCGTTATTAATTCTACAATATATCGGCGGCAATGCTCGGAGCCGCTTTGACCGTCGAAGTAAAAATAGTGGTGACAAGGCTATCTTTGTAGCGATTACATAATACAATCGTGGACGATTCCGTGACGAGGTCTTCACTCTCGCCTCGTTACCGATGCGAGAATCTAACGAGGCTTATCCGCGAGATTGACCTCGTCCCTCTTCTTTCACTTTTCTCCCTCTTCATCTCTTCCAATTTTTTAAAAATGCACGAAGAACTGGAGTTGCAGTTCTCGAGTTCTTGTCCGCATTTGCGATTTCAATGGCGATTATCGTGTTAACTGTAAGCAGAGCTGGTTCTCTGTCATTTCCGTAATAGCATGCGACTTTCCACAACGCACATATATGTATGAGCCAGATTCCAAAAATATTAGATACGAAATGCCAGGTAAATTTTTGTTATATTAACTGGAGTCTTTGTTAATTATTTAATAATTTTTATACACACTTTTTCGAGCTTTTTAAATAATTGAAAGGAATAGAGAAAATTTGTTGATATACATATCAATTCTTTCACTTTCAAACATTTCCTGAAGTATATGTTAATTTTAGATATAGAAAAACAGATGTCTACATTTATCACGTGTATGATTAGAGATCGGTATTTTCTTCAATATACACATAATACTTGAGGCATAAATGATTGTAATCGCATTCGAGGCGATCACCTTTGAGCGACGCGCGAAGATATAATAGAATTTGCAGGATACGAATGCGTCTGCCGCGAGAATTGAGAATCACGATCGCTCATCCAAGACGAATCTCGGGAGGGACTTCGCGAAACAAAACCGACAGAAACACGTCCCGCGCGATTGCGGTATACATAGGTAGACTCCATTAATACTTGAGAATGAAAGGTCGTCTCTCGCAAGAGTAAATGCCAAGCGGCCGGCTCAATGAATTCGAAAACCGAGAGCCGTTTGTCGGTCGGGCATCTTCCACGATATAAGCTCGCACGTTTCTCGTCGACTAGATCCATTAGTCATCGAGCTGCTCTTCAGGTAGCGGTTCCAGGTAGAGATCCGATGCTGTTCCCATTCGAGCGGGTGGTCCGCCGGAAGTCAGTCCCTCAGCCGCGTCGGACCATCAGAATGAGACGTTCACGTCGCTGCTAGAAATTTGGTCGGTCATTTGATCTTACTATGTAAAATGCGGGATCATACAACGGGGGGGACATAATCTCGATTTGTTGCCGTGGATAAAGCCCTCTCTTCGCACCGAGCTGATAGACGGGCGGCCGTTTCGTCTTCCAAGCTGCGCCGACGTTTCTAGGAACGTCGTAGATGGATCGTTTCCGTTTAATTTGCCAGCATGATTAACGATAGAAAGCGCGATAGTAGCTGAACATGTATATTCCCTTGGACATACCGCGAATGCGCTTATCCCTCCCTCGATGACCTTTGTGACGCTTACGTGTATATGCGACTGCCGCGGGTGTAAAAACCTACACCGAGTTTCCGGGAGGAAATTGTCATTAATGATTAATTGCGGACGGTGGTAAAATTTATTTCCAGCTTCATCGATAATTATTCTTGCGAAAAGATATTATAAGTCATCTATAGCTAATTTCTAGACATGTACTTTTTAAGTCATTGTGTTACAATCCTTTATATTATGCGCAATGTGGAAAATAAAACGACAATATATTAAAAATATAAACTCGAGACTCCCCTTTGTAATGACAGGACTAATAAGGGCAACTCGTAGATAGCAATATTACATTATTTAATAAGGCATTGCTTTCTGAATGGTTAATTTTTGATCAATATAATCTTTGTAAAATTTATTATCAGTTTCTGGGATCATTCCGATGTTATCTCTCTTTGACTTCACGTGTCTTATCAAAGCTTTGTACCGAAAATAATTTGCTATACTTGCATGAAGCACATGAGCAATGGTCATTTTTTGAAATCTCACTATCACTCTCTCTTGCCGAGATAACTAAGAATGTGATTACATACAATCGTAAATCGATCAGATATGCCGATTTCACACATATACACATATATAATTCGCTAATCAGATTAAGGACAAGTGTGTCGTTCAAGTGGCTGTACTTTAGACTTTAGACCAGTTGAACAGATTTGTCTTTATTTGCATATTCTTTCACTATAAGATATGATATCAAGCAGACTATATTCCAGTTGCTGCTAAAAGTAAATTCAACTGTCTTAATAAAGAAAGAAACGTGTCATATTTGTCAAAATCATGAGAAAGATCGATAATATCTCTGTTTTAGATCTGAACTTGAAAATCAGTCGATCACAATCGATCAATTATCTCTATTGACATGTTTAATCGATGTTGCAATGTTTTATAAAAATCAAGAAATGTAGCTTACTAGTAATTATTTTGATATTACATACAAAAATCCTGGTTTTAATTCTCTCTTTTTCTTTTTTCTCATTAAAATAATGCTTATGTCTGATTTACTTTCAAGACTATAAGATAATTGCTGTAACATAGATAACTAAAAACAGCCATATTTATGTAAAATATCTCAATCTCCATTCTTATAATTTTTATATAATGAAATTTAAGTCTCTAGACAAAAATATGATTATATAACAAATGAATCAAGCGTATTTGCGTTTGATAAATTGCTCGTCACATTATTATTTTTAAAATCGCTGGTGGGGAGAACGATTAAGATGCGATTGGCAACGCGCGTTAATTAGATGAGAACACAGCGACATGTGGTTGACGCGCACATGTTGCTCGGTCGTGCGAAGGCAGAGCGATTTTATTGGCGTACGCCTACGTGTGTAAAGACAAGTCGTCTCTCGACTGCGCGTTCCGTGACGATCGTCCTCTTCCTTTCACGCCGGTCCATTACGCACGCATTCTTCTTGCGCGTCGTCGCGACGTGGGCGTACGCGCATTATTCACGTGCGTGCAACTACGGAATTCGTCGGACACGCTGTCGACCGCGGCGAATCGCGCACGCGAGAGTTAAACGTCATCGGTCAGCGGTTTTAGACGGTGCTATTAGAACGTTGCTCTCCGCGATGTCTCGGTTAAATCTCTTCAGATTGCTTGTCGTTAAATTAAGAGTACCACACATATATACATTTATATATCGTTATAATTATTATATCTCATAGCGATTTGTTCTACGTTTCTTTTACATTTTAAATCTTGCGAAACTGTCGAAAAGAAATTTTAATTTGCTAAATCTTTTCGGAGATTTTAATTGAAGATAAAACGAATGACATTAGCTAATTTGATATTTATTACAAAAATATGCGAAAATAATAACCATAAATTTCTTTTATTATTGGGAAATATTGTATGTGTTATTAAATATTTATCGCAATTAATATTAATAAAATTCTAAGGCATTTTTATATGTTAAATATTTTTATATGTAAATTTCAAATATTTTAATATACGTAATATGCGGCTCGGCTTGTCACGATTTTCATTTCCGCATGTACACTATTATTTTCTGGAAGAAAACCGCGAATCGAATGCTCTCATTTTATTTAATCGCGTTAAATATAAGACTATTTTTTCCGGACGTGCGCTAGAAATCGTCGGACGTACGAAATGTCAGACGCGGACGCAACTTGGGTGGCGCTAGAACAATAAACGTCGCGTCTTCGTTGTCTCGTGTATCGAACCATCCTCGGAAGAGTTGAGGGAACGAGCTAGAAACATACGAGAGTGCGATCGATGTCGCGATTTTTTTCCCTCGTTCCGGAGCAGTTCTGAAGGTTCTCTTGGAACCGCGAGAACGAGACGGGGGAATCCTCGCCTGTGTGTGCTTAGCATAACGGAGCGGTGCAGCGACGCATCGCCGAGTACCCGGCACACCCACCTCGAGATCCTGGGTGGCAGGTCGTCGGTAATAACCCGGCCATAGGTGGACCACCGCGAGAGCGCAATCCGCGCTTAATAGCGGCAGCCGCTATGAGATATCGCGATACCAGTTCGCCATGCATTCGCGATATACGATGACGACGACGGCAATGATCATGGTTAGCGACGTATCCTGTACGCACCGTCGCGTCGTCGAAATTAAGAGAGAAAGGACACAAACTAGTGACTCTGGGTTTATGCACTTCAATTTAGCGCGAACGTTGTATTCGTTTCTTTCGCGTGGATCGGATCGAGTTGTGAAAGATGCTATCTTAAAATCTAAGTTTATATATAGTTGTAGAGAAATATAAAGAGGGGAATTAGATTTTTTTTTAATGCTGTTTGTAGATGGATAGTTTGTAATTGGATAGTCCTATCTAGAATATTTGATAAGAAAAGATAATGATGATTTTAATATCGGCATATCGATAAGTCTTTAATGTTAAAGATTTGATGGTGGATTAAGTCTCGTGAATACGAATGAAATTCTGGTTTTTAGTTAATCTCTACGGGAGGAAATTAAATTTAATTGAGAATATGGCAATTTAGTATTGCGACATGATAGACCGTCACTTACGCGAGACACGAAACTCGTGTCCCGTGTGACTCGCATACGAGTATGCTCTTTCGGGTCGTACTTATGCCAGACACGTTTGCCGACGTTTACTCATGTCCCGCACATGGTACGAGGAAAGAATGCATATGCGCACGTCTCGTATAAACAAAACTTTTCTACATCCATGGGCGTCAGTATAATTCTTTTTTGGGCGAATACTAGTAGAATTTTCCTAGGGAAATCTTTCGGAAAAATCTATTTTTATCAATGAATTAAAAAGATATATATATATATATATATATATTTGTGATATGCTTGTGATTTAATATTGAAAATAAGTCACTTTATTATTATCTGATCAAGAGATAGCGATATCATGGTGTACAAAATTCAAAGAAATCTTAATTAAAAAAGACCTCGTATCTTTCATCGTCCCTCAAATTTTATTCCTCGTCGGAGAGCTCGAAGGACACAAAAGTAGTTCTTTGTGTCAATTTCGCGACGCCTATGCGAGCAGAATTTCGATGGACGACAGACGAGAGAAAAACGTGCGCATTTACGCGTTGACTTTGCAAAGGCAAATTGTGATCGCGGCTACGTGACGACGAGAGGCGATGCTGCGGCGAGCAGGAAGTCGCCGCTCTCGGACCTCGCGGGATAAGCGATATTTTTTTGCCGATAAGGATAACGAGGCAGGCAGGTCAGTGAGCACGCGGACCACGAAGCGGTCGCTTAATAAATCACGTTTTCCCATGCTCCAATGATAATCGACGTGATCGCCGATAAGGTCTGGGTACGGACGTTGGTTACAGGTATACGGTGACACTCGTGAAAAGTGGACGCGCGCGCACACCCGAGATGTCTCTTGATTAAATTAAATCGCCTACGAGAAATTAAAGCGAGACTGTGCGATAAAGCCGTTAAGAAGCTGGATTCGTCGCTGATTCGTGTTTCCCTCTTTCTCTCTCTTTAAGCTCGCGACAAGTGGAAGCTGTGCATAACGTATATACATAAGTAATCCGGATAGGAGAATTATCATTTGGATGAGAAATACGGTATCCGGTGTTCGTTTAATGATCCGTTAAGTCTTGCGATAGAGCGATTTTACCCGTGTCGATTCTCACGCGGATCGCGAGTTTAATAATTGCATTACATTCAATTACGACTCTTACAATGTCTTTATTTTACATCGACGCGTGCGCTTTTGCATGTCTCTCTGATTTATGAGCACTTAAATTTTTCGTGCGCTTTTTTATTTATATTTATATATTTCTTAATAACTATGTAAATAATTATATAAATAATTAATCAATGATTTGATATTACTGATGATCTCTCTGTTATCGATCATGTCATTTATTTTATAAGTAAATCCACTTTCGAAAAATATTACTACTATCATACAGCACACAATAATTTATTATTCAAATATTTATAATATAACGGATTTATGAATTTATGTATCCACTTTCACTGTAATTTATAATAATTACATTATTTTTAAAACATACATTTTATTTAT
>NW_021848825.1:2689140-2708877 GCF_003651465.1 Formica exsecta | reverse complement strand
TATTTATTTGGTAGAAGAGTGTCGTCGTGTCGAAATATGATAAAGTTTCTTTCTGTCAAATGGTGCTTTATCTATCTCTGGTCTTCTTGTTTCACATGTAAAGCCTTATGAACGTTACTCGCAACGGTCGTGTTGGCATTCTGGGATTAAGAAAGGGACCGTTTCTCTCCTACGCGAACGAAAGCGTGCCCATGCGCGTGAGCAGTCGCCGATTAGTTTCCACGACTGCGATTAACATTTCACGAAGGTAACGGGCAAGTGATATGGTTATTGCGCCGTGGCGACGCTTACAAATCGTTTCCCAACTATCGCCGGTCGAGACCTTTCCCTCGCCGGGTTAAGAGCACGGATACGTAGACAGATAGTCGCACGATCGTACGACACTTTAATATCGTCTCTTGAGAGAATTGGTCTCTAATCGCTCAGCATCTTATCTGAAAAATCGTGATGTTTTCTTTAACCGCGCAATATCAATGTTCACGAATGTTATTATCGTCATTATGTATTATTAATAAATGCGGTATGCGAGTCTCGTCCAACGGGTTTCAAATATAGTTGCTTATCAGCCGATTATTAACGAGGACGATTAATTATGGCAGAACGAGTGCTGTTTACAACGCGATAATTTTTTTATTTAACCTGTTCGAGCATCACTTCATTAAATCAGTGTGCGAAAGCAATATTCACGTGATTCATATCACGTGTTTAAAATTAAAACGCTTTTATCTATCTTCGCATTCCACATTATTTAATCTTATAGTTTCTTACAAAACAGTTTGATTTAAGATTTAAATTGGTATTTTTGGATATAGAAAATTTGAATATAAAAAATATACAAAAGTAGTAAATAAAAAATATATTAATATTAAAATAAAATTGCTTATTTTTGAATTTCATTTAATCTAACTTAATCTCATCTGAAATAGATTTGTGTTCTTTAGAATTTGCACAGCCCGAGGTAACACTCATGATTCGTATCACATATTTAAGATTCAAATCCTCGAAGCCCGAAGATTTTTTGAAGAGTTTTAATCTTGAAAAAAATGATAACAATTATTATAATGCTTTCATATCTTAAAGAATGACATCGATCGCAATATTTTTAGCGTTCAACAATTTTGATAACGTTTTGATAACGAACTTATTTATCTGAATTATAATTAATATTATCGAATATGTTTATCGAGAATCATAAAATCTGATAATAGACGGAAAAATTCTTATATACTTGTTTACGAGCCGTCGTCGTGATTAGGTACAATCGATTTTTACTTCTAGCGCAAGCACGCTCGTAGAAGCACCGTTCGAGCACCATAGAGTGAAAGAATGAAAATTGTCTGATGACCCATACAGTTACCTATCGACCAACCTTTCCTCATAGTTCAGAGTTCGCGTCAGAGAACGAACCTTACACGACGGAAGAGAACAAGCCGTTTACATCTTCGCCATGGGTGTTTGTATGGCTGTCGTACATTTCTAGAGAGATCATGAATGTGACAACATTACGTTGTCGGCTTTATCAAGATTGTTGCTATCAGTTTTGAAAATTGATTGGTTTAATATCTCCATCAATGCTTTAAATGTATAAATTTTACATTTACTTATCCACGTTTACGAATTATTTCTTATTATAATTGATATGTGTATTTTGTGGACAGCTAAAGATATTATTTATAAACAGCTCTTTCCAGAATCAATTGCAGTTAGTTTTTTGTCGCGAGAAGACGACTTATTTGTAATCCACACGAGAAGTCATAATGCGCAACAACCGAATCAATTTGTCGCCGAGAAATACGCATGCATAGGGCATGCTAGCTAGAGATTCATTAAGGCATTAATGAATTTCTTAGAGATTCGCATCGCGCACGAGTTTTGCAGCCGCAACGACTTGTTCTTGCGAGCTCGACGTGAATTTTATGAAAACTGGTTCCATCTATTCCGAGAGAGAGAGAGAGAGAGAGAAAGAAAGAGCCTGATAGTGCGAGCCCGACGATGCTTGATGATTTAAGCTGCTTACCGCGCGCATAGCGCACCGGCACCTAATGCCAAGATTAACTGTCGGTGGATTAACACGTTAACTGGCGTGTAAGCCTCTTTAAAGACGTGCGAACGAAGATTTGAAGAAAAAAATTTTATTTGCATATTTCCTGGAAGCTACTCCATATTTCCCATATTTAAGATTCAAATCCTCGAAGCCCGAAGATTTTTTGAAGAGTTTTAATCTTGAAAAAAATGATAACAATTATTATAATGCTTTCATATCTTAAAGAATGACATCGATCGCAATATTTTTAGCGTTCAACAATTTTGATAACGTTTTGATAACGAACTTATTTATCTGAATTATAATTAATATTATCGAATATGTTTATCGAGAATCATAAAATCTGATAATAGACGGAAAAATTCTTATATACTTGTTTACGAGCCGTCGTCGTGATTAGGTACAATCGATTTTTACTTCTAGCGCAAGCACGCTCGTAGAAGCACCGTTCGAGCACCATAGAGTGAAAGAATGAAAATTGTCTGATGACCCATACAGTTACCTATCGACCAACCTTTCCTCATAGTTCAGAGTTCGCGTCAGAGAACGAACCTTACACGACGGAAGAGAACAAGCCGTTTACATCTTCGCCATGGGTGTTTGTATGGCTGTCGTACATTTCTAGAGAGATCATGAATGTGACAACATTACGTTGTCGGCTTTATCAAGATTGTTGCTATCAGTTTTGAAAATTGATTGGTTTAATATCTCCATCAATGCTTTAAATGTATAAATTTTACATTTACTTATCCACGTTTACGAATTATTTCTTATTATAATTGATATGTGTATTTTGTGGACAGCTAAAGATATTATTTATAAACAGCTCTTTCCAGAATCAATTGCAGTTAGTTTTTTGTCGCGAGAAGACGACTTATTTGTAATCCACACGAGAAGTCATAATGCGCAACAACCGAATCAATTTGTCGCCGAGAAATACGCATGCATAGGGCATGCTAGCTAGAGATTCATTAAGGCATTAATGAATTTCTTAGAGATTCGCATCGCGCACGAGTTTTGCAGCCGCAACGACTTGTTCTTGCGAGCTCGACGTGAATTTTATGAAAACTGGTTCCATCTATTCCGAGAGAGAGAGAGAGAAAGAAAGAGCCTGATAGTGCGAGCCCGACGATGCTTGATGATTTAAGCTGCTTACCGCGCGCATAGCGCACCGGCACCTAATGCCAAGATTAACTGTCGGTGGATTAACACGTTAACTGGCGTGTAAGTCTCTTTAAAGACGAGCCGTGCGAACGAAGATTTGAAGAAAAAAATTTTATTTGCATATTTCCTGGAAGCTACTCCATATTTCCAACCGTTTTGTTATAATCCGTGCATTATCTCTCCAGTAATTGCAAATACGCATTTTTGTTAAATTCGATCGCTACACTTTTTTCCCTTTTAATGCAGAAGCAGGATATAATTTTCTAGTTGGCTTGCTTCCGATCTCGGTCTCAAAATAATTAATCTTCCTTTTATATAAAGTTTCTTGATTGTTTGACATTTGCAATATTTTTTTATATTGTAAGAACATAATACAGAAGATTTCAAACTAAATTTGATAGATTTTAAGATTATATATTACTTTAATGCATTTTTGAATGTTTGTTAAGATTGAACATAGACTTGATTCAAAAAAGTTATGCAATTATGATATTTATGAAAAATAGAGGTATCAGAATTATAAAGCGATTTTTAAAAAATCAAAATAATTTTAAAATTGTTAAAATAGAATATATGTGTATACGTTTGTACATATATGATAATCTCTATTTCAAAGCGCTTAAGTAATATATGTTGAGAAAATGTAGCAGATTCGCGACATTCAGCATATTTCATTCTCGACACCTACAGTTGCGAATGTATCAGGGCCAACTGCTGTAGACTTAATTAGTGTAATGCCGAGAATAATTGACTGGATCGAGAATTAAGGGGGTAAGTTACCTCCTTTGGCTGTTGTAGTAGCCATGTTACAAAATTTTGAATTTTATTCATCTTCATCGTGTCGAGCTTAGAAGATGCTAAATAATTGGAAAGAACGCTTTTCTTAGAAAGTTTATTCATTTCTAGGAGCTTGAAAAGTGTTTTTAACAAGATTTTTATAATATAAACAATATAATATAACAAGATATTTATAATATAAACTTTCTGTAAATTTTTGTGAGAATAAAACCAGGAGAATAATTGTTCTAAATGTCAATAAAATTTGTCAATAGTAAATATTTTAAAAGTTAACAAAATATTTAAATACAACGAATAAAAATGTAAACACACTAAAGACTCCAATATATACAAATATGATAAAAAGTGTTTTTAACGGACAATAGGACAACAGTTCTCGTATGTTCAAAATGTACGTAGTCAAAATGATTTTATCTACATTCTTTGGTTTTAACTTCAGCCTTCGATTTTAAAGCTGAAATTTTTGGCTCATTATTCTGAACACATTTTCCGAAACTCTTCGCGCGCATGAGACGGTAATTGAAAATTCTTTTTAATTCTTTTTAAACATTTTTTATCTATCTTTATTAATCCATCCATTATGACTGCTAAACGTCAACCGTCGATTGATGGACGATTGCCGAAGCAGTCTGAACATACACATTAATTTGTGGTATCGGTGCTGGTACGTGCCATTGCCGATACATTACGGTCCGTGCCGTATAATTTGAACTGACCTTTATTCGTATTTACGCGTTCTTTCGCAGAGAGCTTATTAACTTTTCCACGGAAACAAATGCGCGACAATGAATTAGTTCAAGGTAGCTTTTAACGGGCATGTGATGTCTTCTTTTTCGACATCGAATAATGCGGGAGGAAGGACCGAACAACTTTTTGCGCGTTCGAGTTTGCGCTTATATATACGGACGTCATATCTCGGAGGAGATAAAAAGGAAAAAAAAAAGCTTGAAAAGATCTCGTTCATTTTACCGAGTAATTAGTGGAGGTTGTACATTGCTATGGAGGAGTGGCGTCACTCATCTGTTTTCTGAGAGTCACGTTGTAGCGTGAACTGAGAATCACGCGACTCACGGATCGTGAATGACTCGTTAAAATATAACCGATAAAATATCAATTTTTGTCGTGTGTTGACATTAACGTATTAATGTAAATTTGTTTACCGACACAAAATCCACTCGCGAGAAGATCAATAATTCGTATCGCGGCCATGCCATATTTCTCGCCGAATACGATCGAGCACCCGCATGGCGCGCAATTTATTGCGACCGAGAGTACATTGAACGATTAAATACTGTTGCAACGGGTTGAGATTTTATCTGCGATATTCATTAACCTGGCACCGCCCGCTTGTATTATCGGAACTTGAAATCACTGCTCTTGCGTGTCAGACGAGAAATCGTATAAATCGAAAATCTCCGTTCAATGAAAAGTTTCTCATTCCTTACTGAACGTGAATCGAATAAATTCCCAATCTTGATGATTCTATCTCGAACGGACGATCTGGATTATTTGTCCTCGCCGTGTTAATTACTTTTAAATCACGTTCTCGTACGTTATCGTTGCATCGGATCTATAATAACGTGAGCCCGAGTAACAACTCATTTTGTAACTTTGAAGAATGTTCGGGGTGACGAATGTTCCATATCTATACAGTCAACGTTCTTTTTCTTCTGCCTTCGAGTCATAGAATAACATTGGCTGTTCTTGCTCTAGCGATGGACGTGTCGGGAATCTCGGTGCCGCGGGGAGATTCGCGGCTATGACCGACGGACGGCGAGATTAATCGCTTAGATAATCGCGTATGATGCACATGCCGCCGGAAAGAAACTAATGAACAAACACATAACCACCGACGCGTGATTTATACAAACCACTTGGACGCCATTATGACGGACCGATCCGGTAGATCGCGAAATTGCCTTGCGAGTCTCATATGATATAACTTCGCTCGCGATTCAACCCTCCACGAGAGATTCATGATCTCGAGTTAGCACAGAGATCTCTTCTTATGTTATTAAAAAGAATTACACCCTCAAGAATTATGTCGTTAGAAATCTTATAATTTATTTTCGAACACGAACAAAAAAGAAAGGAAATGTTTTGTTATATTAATATATTTCTCTTATACTAATAAATTTTTTTCTTTTACTTTTTCTCATATTTGTATCTTTTATAAGGTAAAAGTTATGGCTAAGTTTAATACCTAACATAGGAAAAAGTAATATTGTATAGATGTTACATATTAATTAAGGTAGGATCATATACATACATTCGGCTTGTCATCGCTTTCTGAGAAGTGACTCGACTCTCGACTTCCTGTCCACTGGCGATTACACGTACCGGTTATATGATCAACGCCTTGTCTCTAACGGACATCCTTCCTTAACGGAAGTCCTCGGCGGAGCCGCGTCTTCGTGGTCGAACATGTTAATTGCACGGCCGTCTCGCGAGAACATCTCGTCGTGTATTAGCGATAATTAGAGTTTCGATGAGACTTTCTTCCGTACAATTGCACGATAGTGAGGACAATGAAGATTGCGTGAACCTAAAGTAAGACGTTGCCATTAATTAACGCATGTCTGCAAGTTGTTCTCTATATTTAATTTTAGATGCGATTAGCACGAATATTACGGATTGTCTTTAGAAACAAGTAGTTGTGCAAATATATAAATAGCTTAAAAATTTTATATTAATAAAGATAAAGAAAACTTGATTTTTAAATTAAATATGTGTTAAAATGCTATATTATATTTATATAAACTGAAATATAAAAATTAAATTAAACAAGCATCGATAAATTATATATATAAAGTTATGAGAAATTTAGAAAAGGAAGATTTGGCTTATACACATAACATTCAAAATAATATAAGATAGATCATATATATTTGAAAATTGTTGTAAATAGCTAATCCGTACTGCTCAAATGATGGGAAAACGGGAATAAACAACACATAGTCAGGGCCAGAGAACATAAACCATATAGAAGAGAGGTAAGAGCGGTAATCGTCGAGTCGCGATTATTTTAAAGAGAAGAGATAATTTTTCAGGGTAAGTCACATGATGGAAGAAAACAGGACATTTTCTATGTAATGCCGTAGGACGTAGGTCAGTGATTTCTCTCGACAATTTTAACGTATTTTCTGCCTACTTATATGATCGCTGGCGATCGGTAACTACGTGTGCTCGTCATTTTCTCGAAGTACCGCTAAGACAAACACAATGCTATGTATACAGGTGCATACGCTCTGTTGCTTCTTCGAATGATTCGAAGAAAACACATTTCAAGAAAAAGAGAAATAGAAAGAAATTATTCGCTTAAATCTTTCTCGTTACACGCAAATTATATATACTTCTTTACTACAATTATTTAAATATAATATGTTTACCGCTTCACAATAGTTTCACGATGAATAAACGCAAAAAAGTAGAGAAACCGTCGAACTTTCGCAATCCGTAAATGTAAAGATTTGCGCACTTAAATTTCTCATTAAAAAAATCACCATATATCGTGGGAAAGTATCCACTTTGAAAGGCGTTTCTTTGGGGATACCATATATTAAAGACAATCAAGAAATTATATGAAGAGCTTCCGCTAATTAATTTGAGAAATTCCGCGCAATAAAATTGCCTTTGGAGATATTTAAACGCTAATGAAATATCTTATATAGGAAACTCGCTAATCTTTTAAGAGATTTATAAATATATTAATATAGAGTATGTTCTTTAATTAATTTTTTATGATAATAAAAAAAAAAAATAGAGAAATATAATATTTATTTACTAACTCATAATAAACGCGGAGTAATCAACGTTATTAGGTAATAACCTCGACGTAAGAGGGGCAGAAAGAATTTATCACAACGGTTAATGCAAATGCAGTCGTGACCATCGTACTTAGTCAGTTCATACAATGCACCTCGCGGATGATAATTAGCGGCGAGTACGCGCGCGCGCGCGGCTCTTTAGGTATACGATCGGCTCGCGCGCGAGCTCTGAAACAATTAAGAAATTGTTTCGGCCGTTAACCTTTAAGATCGCGGGGCATGATTCATTGCCGGCGGCGCCGTACCCTCACCTAATGCGATTCTAATAGTAGCGCGCGCGCGGACGGCGGCGAGTCGCGGAACGCGCGCGAGAAGATGCGCCTGTACTCGCCGCCAGCTCATCGCGCATCGGGTTCCCCTTCCGGCCGGTTTTAGATTTCCTTGCAGATTGCAAATGTTGTATACCGATTAAAGGTGCGTTTACACCGCGTTCGTTTCTTTGCTCGTGTCCGCAGCGGAAGCGTCCGCGCGAACAGATTCTTTCGTCGCTGATCCGAGTATCCGCTCATTATTCGCGATCCACGATAATGCAAGCATTGATTTCACGCTATCCTCTACTTTCAATTGATTAAATATGTAATTTTATTTCAGGAATTGTATTTTTTTATCTTGAGATTTGGAATCTATGAAGAAGAACTGGAAGAACAGTTTTTCTTAGCTCGTACAGCTTAGAAATATTTTTATAAATATATTTGTTAATGCGATTTATATTTTATAGATAATAAACGGTCGCTTTTATGTGCGTTTTTAATAAAAAACAGCACATCGAAAACAAAGTAGCGGAATTGAATTGCATAATCGCGTGCGCTTTATCGAGGATCACGAGGATGGGACTTTCTTTAATACCGATGTAATCGAAGCACGCTACAAATGAGTTGTTCGTTACGCGTGCATAATATCAACAATGCAATGTATTATATCATGCATGATGCGTAGAGTCTCGGGAGCCAACGGAGACTGGCGGCAATATTCTTCTGAATAGTGGCTTGGCCGGTATTCAATTAGAAGCGTAATGCACCTCGCACACGGTTTCACGTATAAATATGCATGGATGGATGCAACGGATGCGATGCATGCGTGCATGCATATATTGCGCCGGCAGTGGGTAGGTGAGACCGGCCGGGATCTCCCCTCACGCTTTTGCGGCTCGCACGCGAGGAGGATCGCGGATAATAAATCTACGCGCGTGTACGAGAAGTAGGCGGAAAGGTATACGGAGGAGAGCCGCGGACTGTCGGATCTGCGGCGTGCGTTATGACGAGGAAAGTCTGACCGACAGTGGCGAATCTTCTAATAAGCGCGGCAAATTTATTGAAACAAGTGCAGAAATAAATTAATGAAAAAAAAAAAGATATTTTTGGAGCAACAACATTGTAAGAAAATCCGATTCTTATACAAATATCTGATTTATTTTCGGTCTAAGTATATTTTTATATTTAATATTCATTAGGATAATTGTAAATAAAATAGTGTAATGATTTTACAATAGTAGTCTTTTGTTATATGATTAAAATTTTATACGATTTTTTATCTATCGATTTTATGTGATTTGGAGTTGAAATCCGCCACTGTCGATCGGCTAATTTGATAGCGCTTGATTTCGAGATGCCAATACGATGTGGAATATGAGTATTGGTATAATTGTCTAGCAATGTCGCGAAATTCTAACTACGCGTAAATCCTATTACGTACATTTTTTATTGATATATCTTGCGGTTATTTTTTTTTTTTTGATAACATCTGGATAATTGTATAGAGAAATTTTGAATCGTGACTTCTTCGATTTGCGTTAAAATTTATCAATCTAAAGAATTATTTTTAATAAATAAATGGTACATACGAATTAAGTTCTAGTAAACTGGAATGATATATTTTTAATATCAAATTCAATAAACTATGATTATTTTTAATTACTTAACAAGTTCAAAATAGAAAAATAGGAGATTCGTAAGCAGATTTCTAAATTATATAAAAATTAATTACGGCAATTATAGAGAGATCATACTTGATTAATATATTATACATGTTTACATCAAGCATTTATAAAAGTTTAATATTATATTCAGCGGAGATATACGTATATAAAAAATAACAAAGAAATTGAGAAAAATAGAATAGAACAAGATGATATGGTAACGCCCTTTAAATACGTACGGCTTTTAGATCCATTTTAGCGACTGAGAGAGCGGTAATAACAGCGCAAATGCTCACGTCGAGTCATAAAATAACGCAGCGTTTATCGGCGTTAATAACGAATAATATAATAGGATCAGCCCATGGGGGATTGTCGTCATTTTCTGACCGTGATTCCACGTTCCAACAAGCCTTAACGACTACAATCTCCTCGCTCACCGACGCCGCACTATGCAATCAAATCCTAATACAATAATTATTATGCATGTTCCGAGTATAACTTTATGTCCGTGAGTCGTTGTCAGTAGGTAGCGCTCACTCGGCGCGAGGAGAAAGAGGAAGAGAGAAAGGGAGAGCCCTAAGGGACCAAAGTCACAGCGGTGTGGCCGGAAGAGAAATTTCACGCGTGAGTGTAATTGCATTTTCGCGAGAGACGCGATAGATCGATCTATCGAACGATCGGCAAAATCTCTCGCGCTTTCCCGCTCGAATACCTATATTCGAGAGAGGAACGGACACGAGTTGTGCCACGCGCGTCGTCGAGCGCGACAAAGAGGCTTGCCTTCGATCCATTTTGCTCGACGAGACGAAAATTATGGCTGAGAAGATCGGATCGGATCGGATCTTAAGGCGTTATCAGCGAATTTTTATGCGTCGCGTTCAAGTTTCACCGGTAAACATTTCTCTTCGCTCTTCACGAATGCCTCGGACACGTTCCGGCTTCTTTAATTTTCCATTTGATAAAATTTTTTAAACGACATCTTTCGATCGAGATAATATATAGGAACATTATAGGATTCTTGAAAGTTTTTTATTTCTTCAAATGGAAACAAAAATCGGATTTTAATCTTTGGTTTCGGATAAGTATTAAGTATACTATTAAATATTTAAGTTCAATTTATTCTGACTTTTCATTTTATTTATATTATTTAATATATTCTTGGATTTGCTTCTGATTTTTGTCGCGAAATTTTATTTAATTTTACTTCTTTTGCTCTCTATATTTTCTTAATTATCATATCTTTTGCATTACCAATATCGTTTACCAAGTAATAGAAAGAAGAAAATGTACTCATCTTTATGCATGGACTTTACAGGGTGCGTGAAATGCATGAATATTGTATGAAAATGAACATAAGATAAGTATGCAATCTATGTAAACGCGGATATTATACGCTTGAAAATAATCTTGCACGAAATTACGTATCAGATCGCGTAGCTCATTAATCAATCTGACTTATGACGCTTTTTCTCATTCGCTTTTACATGTGTACATGTATCTCATATGTGAATACATTTTCGTATATGAAATTAATTAACCATTTGATCAATCCATTTTGATCCATCATTATAATCGTATAAACAATTAATTGTGTGTTTCTTCGCTTTCTTCAAGCGAAAATATAATGATAACAAATTACATATTGGCGAGAAAAATTTTAAGCGCGATGTGAGATATCGTCGGGTCAACGAGCTTAAAGAAATAATTGGTGGCACATAAATATCATGACACAATAAATTAAAATCTAATTTTCCTATTTTTTCGATTTCTATTTCATGGGATCGCGGTGCTACCGCATTCATATCACGATCGCTGCATTGAAAAGATTAAACGAGTCGTCCCGTAATCAAAGAGGTGTGGGCTCGAGTTAAACCCGGACGAGTCCCTAAACCCCCGCACGCGTGCGGAGATCCTTTCGGCTCAGTCTCGCGCCACCACCCACGTGGACGAGGCCGTCGAGCCACCGATCCTTTTCATTCTAAACGAGCGATTCAAAGCTGGACGTAAGGTAAATCCCCCGGCATAGTCACGGCGAAGTCGTATATATTTCGCCCGCGCCACATGCTCGCGCACTCCGCGGCGACTTGTGCCCCCTTCTCATACGCCGTGTGTGGTCCTTTTATATAATTTGTTCGCCGTCTCTCCCTCGTGTCCTGTCGTCTCAGCGCGCGACGTCTATGAACGATGACATTACGTAAACTCCACGGGCGACTTTCCGGCAAGATCCACTTTCGGCGGAAAAATCGGCCCGCGAAAATCTGCAGCAGCTAGTTTTTATACTTTTGTTTAGACTAGACTTGTTCGACAAAAAAGATTTTTCCATATTTTATTGAAAGTTTATATATATGTATGTGTGTGTACATATTTTGCAACTAACGCAGGGTTCATTTTAATTAATCTTAATTATTGATTATAACTATTAAAGCTTTTTATACTTTACGAACTCTTTGTGTCCGCGTGCCTTCGATTCTCGCGCGAACACTGTAATTATTTATTTATTTGCTGGAACGTTACGTTATCAGGAAAGTGGATTCGATTAAACAAATGCACGATTCGGAATTTCACACAATTTATTGGACGAACCGCCTTTTATTTCTGACCGCGTGATTCCTTAACACTTTATATTTATGCGTTCTTATTTTATGCCAGAAGAACTCCGTTGTGTATTACTTAAAATATGATTTCTCTATTCGTCGAAAATCGTGTCGTGATCGAGCGAATGATGATCTTTTATAGCGACTGGACGTCATAAACATCTTGGGCGATTAATATAAAGGGGGATAACGAAGCGAATAATGGATGTACTTTTGAATGTACTCTCGGTACAATTTGAGTCGTATATTTTACGATACTTCTGCACTTGCCGGCCAATAAATACGATATATACCATTACTGATACGTACTCTCGCGTTATCTTCGGCCGGTTTAATCGCGAGTAATGATTTATTATATGAACGCGTAGCGTGTGTGTACGTGCCATCATGTTCGGGATATCGCGCTTAAACATATCGAGAATATATTTTATGAAATCCATTACGAAAAGGAGAATTTAACGCGATGTCCTTGAAGTGCAGAGATTTACAAGAATTTCACTATCTTCCCATGTTTTTTGCACGAATTCTTTCATTGTACTTTCTATCTGTCCGCGATTGTTTCTCACTCTCGAGGAATCATATAAGTGAGAAAACGCATGGTTTTCTTCGCATTATTAACTCGGTAATATTACCTATCGTACGGGAGATAATAATTAGAAATGAACGGTCGGAGGTTAATAGGCTACATTTATTTCGCGCGTTTTGCTGCCGATACATAGAAGTTACTTTCTCCACATATCATACCGTGCGACTTTACGATGAGCATCTCTTCATGAATCTACATTGTGAAGATTTTTTCGATATTATAATATTCACATACTTATATATTGATACAGATATCACGCATTGAAAAAAATTCTCCGTTCTTTTATGGCGCTTTTGCATCTTTTGAGCCAGTTCTAATTTCTTTCTTAGATCTTATGATTACCCCAATATCATCTTGAACCTTTTAAGTCCATCCGAGGGATGTGATTTTTTAAATTTCTCGATTCTAATTCTAAATAGTTTAGAATGACGAGTTGCTATATAGTTGAATAAAATAATTATTTAAATATTTAGCGGCATAATCGTTATATATAGCGCCAATCTTTTATTCGAGACCATCTTTTATGAGGGATCTATCAAATGCAAGAATTCTCTTTCGTAAATTATTGTACGGTTATTCGTAAATTTGAGCTCGTTAGGAGATCATTATGAAAAATCCAGATCAGCGATCCCGAAAATGAGGCGCGCGATATGGCTTGTGCTCGCGGACGATCGCGGCGCAATTGAGGCAAAACCGACCGTTACTTCCTGTAGTTACTTCCTATATATGGTAACCATATTATATACCGCCGATTATATTGATTGTCCTCGAGAAACTTATCGGGAAAGCAAAGTTCTGTTAAAATAAAAAGTCCATGTGGAATTAAATATGGAATAAGATCCAGTTGGCGCTATTTCTAGTCTGAAACTTACAATAATTCAATTTTTAATCCTTTGTAATTTGGGAACAATTAATACTGACGAGAAAATTGCTATAAACTAATAAAAGACGATTAACAGACGAAAGAAAATGTGGAAGCCTGAATCGGACTGCGTATGAAGCGTTGCCCGCTCGTTATCGGCATTATTCTTATCACATTTGACTAGTCGATTATTAAAAAGCGAGCGATCAGCGGCCGTTCGACGATCGGCTTATATTCATCCGCATCGTACCATTCAATTTTCTGAGAGGGAAGCGAAGGGTGTTCGGGATAAGCGAGCCGACGAGTTCCCACGCGACCCCGTTCGTGGCCCGCCGGGGGCCGGTTACGGCCTCTCACGTTCCCCACAAGCGAAAGATCAAACGTCAATTTCTGTCTTTTAACGCATCCACGTCGCGATCGAGCGGCATTTGGAGCAGAAAGATATAATTGACAGATAATCGAACGCACCTGTTTAACCTTCCCGATCTATAGCTATATTGATAGCTATATCTATATCTCTCGACAGCTAGATTTTTATTTTTGATAGATTTTGTCTAATTCAAGTTTTAACATTTTTTAACGGTTTTCTTTAAATTTTGCTCCTGCATTTGTTTCGCCATTTTCTTTGGTTGGTCCCACAGTGGCACCTGCAGATATACCTGCTAAAAGCCTACGACCATCTCATTTAATTATAGAGAGATATATGTAGATCGAATCTACCAAAAATAAAAATATGACGTGTGTGTCGTAACGTTATCATTAACGTCGCATGCTCATATATACGCCCCCAAATTACACGTTGCACGCGGGATTGCAATCGATACCATCGTGCATATTGATAGCTATATCTATATCTCTCGACAGCTAGATTTTTATTTTTGATAGATTTTGTCTAATTCAAGTTTTAACATTTTTTAACGGTTTTCTTTAAATTTTGCTCCTGCATTTGTTTCGCCATTTTCTTTGGTTGGTCCCACAGTGGCACCTGCAGATATACCTGCTAAAAGCCTACGACCATCTCATTTAATTATAGAGAGATATATGTAGATCGAATCTACCAAAAATAAAAATATGACGTGTGTGTCGTAACGTTATCATTAACGTCGCATGCTCATATATACGCCCCCAAATTACACGTTGCACGCGGGATTGCAATCGATACCATCGTGCTGCTGCTGCTGCTGTATTTCTTTTTTCTCGGAAAAAGAAAGTTATCGTATTCTAGCGCGAAATTTTAGCGTGAAAGTTCGGATGTATTTTGTTACATCTTGTTGCCTAATTACGCGATATACGAACTGTACATGTTAATTTTTTAACGAGAAATATGAAGAAACTTATACTCTAGACAGTCATTGCCCCGAAGAAAAGTTATTCAATTGCATAAATTAGAGTACACGTCTGTATAACTGCGTTGATGCCACGGTACAAATAATACGCTTTTCTAATTTACGTCAAAGTAATCTATCGTAGAAAATTACTAGTGTTTACTTGTATGGTTGCATTGCAATAGTCTCTCAAATTACTACAGTAATCAATTCCAGCTGTGATTTCTTGCGTAGTCGAGTTTAGAATCAAATAAAGAAATAATGCGTGACGAAAATGGTCATGTTACTAAAACATCTTTTTTGATATTATACTCGTTATCGATTATTTTCTTTTTACTTCAAACTTTAAGAGTTGAAATTCTCTCGGTAAAAATCCACGCGGACGTCAAATGCCTCCGGGGGTCAATCGCGTGTCGTCAACCTTTCTAGATGACTCCTTCCCGCGACGGTTTCCGCACCGAAAATCGCTCGTCGAGCGAGCACTTTCATTGTCGTTAGAAAATCGCCTCTGATTGGCGATCACGGCATCGCCGTGATCGGCGACTCGATCGCACGATCGATAATTCGTGCGAGAGTGCGCACAGGGAAGACGGCGATTTCTTCCAGAGCCTTTCAAAACCTGTAATTTAGCGCGTGCTGCCAAGTTCTCTACCACCGGATGGGCCATCGGCGGTAGGACCTTCGCTATCAACTCACTTGATTAAATTTCCGGTCGCCGCTTTCGTTTTTACAGGTATCTCTTCCCGCTGTCAATCCCGCCGTTACTTTCTCGCGCTTGTGTCGCGTGGCTTCTTCACGCACGAAATTGTCGACGAACGCTAAACACAATCCCGGCGGCTCCTAAGACGCGAACTGCGGGTGCTAATAATGTCTACTCGTCTACCTATACAGAATGTATGATTAAAAATATTGGAGAAAAACGAATACTTTCTCCTTAAAAAATTTTTTATTCTGTACATCTTTTTGAAAGTTGTTATATATATCCACGTATTTTCATTAAAATCAATTACAGTTTTTTTCTTTTAATTTTTCTTCCTTAATCTTTTTTAGCCATTAAAAAGAATTCAAAGCGAATTGAAATATTTGATAATTTTTGTGCTTTTTGTCATTACTTTCGGTTACTACAAATAAATGTGCACTTGCAATTGCATTTCGGTTTTCATTGACTTTCTCTTACTATTTTGATTTTATATCGAAAAGTTTTTATCGTTCACACTTTATTTTGTGAATATGCATGTATATATTTATGCATGATAAATCGTTTCTTATAATTTTACAAGAAAGCCTAGGGCATAATTAATTATTACATTGGAAATATATATCAATTTACTTCTTTATAATCCTTTAACCAATTTGAATCTACGAGAAGATGAAAGTACTTACATAGCTTCAGCATCATATAAACTGCTCATTTTTCATGCCGGTGCTTTGAATAGCTCTCGTTGCTGAGCTCGAACCATGACATCTCTTTTGAAATATTACGATGACGCACTGTATAGCATTGATGCGCTGCTTCGTGTTCACAATGCAATAATGCCACATTTTCACTTTTCCTAACGTCAGAACAAGAGCTCACAATGACCTCTGATATATCGGACGAAAATCTTTTTAGCAAAGCTTTTTGTATTATCGACAATGTGTCAAGGGGGATAACATATGACCGTCTCTGAACTGCTTTGAAAGATTCAACTGCTTCAGTTAATATTATTATTACTTATATGCACACTTGGTAAACTGAGGGAATATCTATATTCGTTCTATCAATATTTTATTATACGTGAAAAAGATTTTAGTCTAACGTCTGTTACACATGTAATTTTTATATGAGCAATATCATACAAATGTATAACCGCTTTTAACATGAATGGACATCAACAATAAAATGACAAATTTATTTACCAATATTTTTCTTCCATTGAGGCACTCGGTATTATATTGCTCATTAATTTTTCATATGCTCATATTTTGTTAGTTGATAACGCTAGTTTCGAAATAATCACATATTACATAAGTTTAAAAAGATTCTTTTAATTCTTGCTACATTTTGATATGTAAAATTTTTCCTGTTATAAGAAGCTGTCTAGCATTAAAAACGTCACGTAATCATAAGCAGATAATTAGACGGACATAGTATTTGAAAACACCTATATAATATCGATCAGCGTGTAATTACTTCTTGATTGATCTACTTCGTAGATCATCATCATCATCCCACACGGGATATACATGTACGTTGGCATCAAAATCTGCTCCGGACTGCATGTAATTACATCGTACATTACGTAACTCGCGTGTATGTAGCCTCTCTATATGTACAGGCACTTTTGACACATGCATACATCCATGTGCATGCTCGATTTCTTTTCGCGCACCAAATGAACGTGCCGCGAGAGATCGAAGCCATCTCGATTATGCAAAAACAATTATCCTCGCGCACGTATAAGGAACGCAATTATTAAGTCGGTTAACAGACGCATTACGAAAGTCGCATAAAAGCGCATTGCGCCAGGCGATTTTGCCGATAGCATCTCTCTTTTTTGTCTGTATCGAGCATGTTTTATCTTTAAAATTAGCGCGATGTGTCCCTGCAATTATCCTTTCTCTCAATGACAATTTTTAATGACGGATTTTAGCTATCCAAGTGAGAACTTGACGTAATATAAGCACGAGAAATGATATAAATATTTAATAAAATATGTACATATATTGTGTGAAGGGTATTATATATGCTTAATGAAAGATATAATCGAAAAGGATAATTATAGTTCATAAAAAAGTTTTCGATATGATTATCTCTTTGCTTTTGTACGTTATGTTGTACAGTCATATTTTATATTATTAGGCTCTCAATTCTTGGCGAAATCATTGAAACTCTCTACAGAGGATTTATCTTCATTTTCTAATTACGATCAACTTAGATTTAATGTATCCGCGTAAACGCTAATTTACGATAGTTAATAAGCGGTTTAAGATCAAATGCGATTACTTTATTACGATAATGTAATGCCATATTCGGACGGTTGTTATCCTCGCGATAAATTACTGATGGCAGGGGGCGGAGATCTTTGTCGCATTTAAATGTACTTTCCCGAATCGCTCGTAAATTACGCGTTGTGTTTTCTGATATAGACGGGCACGAAACAGGTGCGTCGACCCGAGCAAGATGTTGCAGGAAGTCTTTGGCCCTACGTAAATTTATCGCTTTGCCCGTAGACGTAAATAAAGCTTTAAACGATAGCTGCGGCGGCAGCATCTATGCTTAATAATACGTCTGCGTATGGCACCCGCCGTTCAATGAGCAGAAAAGGGGGGGTAGGACGTTTATAGACAGGGCACCGGACCATCGAGTGACAGCACTGCAACCACGATCGCCGCTCGTAAAACCGACGTATCGATTGTCGTTCGTTCATTCCCTCGTAAATCAGCTGGCGATAATAGCAAAAAATACAGTCGGTGCACGCCGTTTTTCTCCGGATCCGGTTATAAACTGATTGCATGCGTACGATCGATACTAACTCTGGTATTGTTTAGTGGCGCGCAGAGAGAAGAGAGAAAGAAAGAGAGAGAGAACAGGCAGATACTTATTAGTGGTAGCTGAGAAATTTGATTTCGTTATAAAAAGAAAAAAAAAAGACATTATAATTTAATAATTTAGCTTGCAGCAAATCTTTCGATATAATTGAAGTTATAATACCATGATTTTTTTGATTTTCAGTCTATCGATATTCTCGTATAATCTCAGTAATACCGTCAATATTACGTACATAGTAACAATAATATATCAATAGTGTTGAGAGGAGGTCCATTATTAATATATCTAAAAATAGTAGCGGAAGTTTTAACGCGATTAAAGATCTCGGTTATCTTATCTCGAGATATCATTCAAGTTCATGATGGTATCGCTAAAATAACTCGAATAAAGCTTAATGTTGCTTGAACATTTAACGATCATCCGCGAGAGAAAGTATATCGATTCGATCGCGAAATGCGAGGCAATGCAACGCAACCCGTCCGCGTAAACCGCGTGCGTAGGTGTACTTGCGTAAGCGAAATGATACTTTGCGAAACTCTCGCCGTGAGACGTCAAGCTTCTCCCTGTAAACGAGAACCAAGTATCTATATACACTATCCGTAACTCGTACGGTTGGCCGAACCTGATGAATAATGAAACTCCTTTCATCGCGCGCTGACGAGCGCATGAGAGATCGCCACCCTGTTGGAAGCGTTTTTCGTTCTACCGGGAGGAGGATGACAACAATAAGTGATTTTCTTTCGCCATCACAGATGTGACCGCTGGCCATTTGTCAGAAGCAGAAATTGGATTTAACGTGGGACACGCGTTTGGCGCAACATTTTATTCATAACAATTGACAAACATGTATGATAAACATATAAAAAACTTTATTCGTGCAACTGTATTGCGATTTTATTTGACATTATCATTTGCTTAGAAAAAAAATTCTTATGTTAACAATGAGAATTAAATAATTGAATAAAATCTAGAAAAATTAATCATTAGGACGAAAATTGCGCGACGTTAAAGTGACAAAAATTTATAGATTTTCGAAATACACGCGACGCGAAAAGCAAGTGTAATAAATGATACGCAAATAAGCAGGAAT